>NW_020955208.1:2340258-2473852 GCF_003031625.1 Empidonax traillii
TTTCACAATTAAAGCAGAAGAGGCTTGTTCTGCAGTTCTCACCTTTTGTCCTGAATAGCCTGGAAACAGAGGGACACTTTCCCCGTTGAAGTCTGGTGTAATTTCCCCTTGAATGGGCTCTCATGATAAGAACAGGGGTCACTGGATGGGATGGTATGCAATAAAGCTTGTGATTGCATGGTTCTTCATCGTCACAAAACAGCCCAACACTCTTCTTTATGATAGCACAATTGGCACACACAATGGCTCGGGTAGAAAGCTAGAGAAACAGAGAGACGGGTATGGATACTAAGACGGAGATATCAGTCAAGCGATTGTCCCTCTTGGTGTGTTTCAAGTGCTGAAGTGCACAAGTGGCTGAGAACAGGGTCCCCAAACATTATGCTGAAAAGCAGTGAATGAATAAAAAGGGATGGCAGGAGTGGATGGATCTTGCCTATAGAATGCACCTTTGTGGTCAAATGTATAAGATAATATATAGCAGCTGTGTTATAAGCCAGCAAAGGGAATTGAACTTACAAAGCACAGGCTTTCAATAGCTTCCCTTGTGGGAACACCAAAAGTTTAAGAGGTGGAGGAGGGCTTATTGCTGACTAACGCCAACACTTAATAATAGTTGCCTTGCATGCCGTGGAACCTATCCTTTGGGCCAGTTCCTAAAGTCCTTATTTACTGCCCCTAAGCGAGAGCTTTGATTGAGTAAAGGCTGAGTAAAACCTGGATAAAGGCTCAGGAATTGGCTGCATTTGAAATTGGTTGCCACGAGCCAGCATTTAGAGTGTCCAGTCCTGGAAAGGGCTCACAGTTCCCATGGACTTAATCGGGAGCTGCGAGGGCTTAGTGTTAGGGGGGATTTTTAACAAATGCTGGAACTTTTTAATGATAATACCAAAACCCACAAACATTTGTTCCTGCTTCTTCATTCCAGAATTTTTATTAAAATCAAACCAAAGCATCATAAAGCAGGCCTTCAGTTTTTCAGGAGAAATCTCTCTTTTCCTTCTTCTCCCCTCAGCTCCCTAAATCAGTGAGAAATGCTTTTTATGAGCTCAGTCAGTACTGCGTGCATCTTGGGCCCACTGATAGTTAGAACTTGCCTTCTAGTGATGCAGAATGAAAGTCATACACCATTTTTGCTTTGCAAATCTCCATTCTAACCTTTCTGGAAATCTTCTGTAGGTGGTAAGGGTGGGAGTGAGGTCAAGGGAAGTGCCTTTTAGAAGAGGAGTTAGAAAACTCCTGAAGGGAGCTAAAATACTTAGTCTTTGACTCAAATAGTGAGATATTCATAAAGGACCAGCTGCTTTTCAACGTAAACAATAGAGGAGAAATATAGTAATGGAGCATACTGCTTTCACGCCAAGGTCATGGACAAAAAGAGCTTTTAAAGTAGGTGTGGTGTACTGAGCAAATTTGATTGCAATAGATTTCTACAAAGATTAGCTGAAAACTCTTCAGTTTCAGAAGTGAGCTGATAGAAAGAGGTTGTCCTGGGCTAAACTCAAGACCAAAGAAAAGGTCTTACACATAAGAGCAGAATGATAAAATTGCTGTATCCTCCTAACAGCTGTACATAGAAATGGATTGCAAGTATTTAAAGGTGTCTCCTTTGTATAAAGTCTGTACTAGTAAAGATGTTCTCTGTTCAGTGATGTAACAACCTGCCAATATCTGGTTGAAACTCCCAATTTGTCTTACAGCACAGTAGTAAGATAGATATGTCTCTTCTACATACCTACAGGTGGATGCAGCTGTAACTTCACCTTTCTACTTCCCAGTCCTCTTTTCTGGCCTGTAGGAGAGAAAATTATGAGCTATTTATTTGCTATTGTCATTTTTTGATTGAGTGAAAGTTTCACAGATGCACAGAAACATCTTTGTTTGTAGGATGTTGTAGGATGGCCAGTATAAATACCTTCATTTCTAGTGTGGTTCTGTGGGTGCTGAGGTCCTCTAGTAATTCTTCACCCTTGGGGAGAGGACTTTCATAGTCTATATTTGGCTTCTGTGTCAAAGATTCCTCTCATTCATTGATAACTTTGTTCTGGTCACCACTTTTTTTTGCCTAGCTGAACTTTGAGATGGGAAGATATCACAATGTCAAAAGTGTTGCCTTAGATAGAAAAGAGCACTTCCAATAAGAAATTATCATCAGACAGTCTGAAGCCATTTATTTTGGGGTGATATGTATTTGCAACACAGGAGCCATAAGCTTCAAAACCTGCAGGAGTTTTTGGGGCAGAAGAGGTTTATTCAGGGATCTTGGTGATGTATTACTGCTTTGTGCTTTATAATAATGGGACATACAAATTGCAACAATTATACAGTGTGTGCTTGGATTAAATTAAAGTTAATGTGAATATATGTATGATGGATAGATGCTACAGTCTGTGAGAATAAATACCCCAGTCTGAAATTGGTTAGAGAAATTGTTCTACAACAGAAAGGCAGATCACTCCTCTGGTTTCTGTTCCTTTTTTTCTAGCAATAGCTATATGACTAAAATAAATTAAGGAAGGAATCAAACATACATAATTTCCATGATTCTCACCTTTTTTTTTTAAGTCTTTGAATTAAGGGAATCCTCTGTGATGTAAAGGTTTGTGCAACTTCCTCTTGAAACTCTTTGTGGTTATCAATTTAAATGCAGCTTTTCGGGAAAAGAATCCATTAATCTCAGTTGAGTATACTTTAAAAAACCCTCCTTGATTTCCCTTGGTTGAGGAGGGAATTCTTAGGCTGGACGTTGTTGTTTACCTACTGTTTTGTAACTGATGAATAATAATTTGTTCTTCTGCGAAAAGGTGCCTTTTAGTCTTAGTGAAAAGTGCTACAGAAAACACTTTTTTTAGGTGAGGGGAAAATTTTATATGATAAAATATAATAATTTTCCTTCTACACATTTCACTGGGAGGCAGTCATTCAGATTTTTTTGCAATCAGAGTAGCTAGAAATAGGTTTCTAAAAAAGGAGCCATAATGCCCCAAAACACATGTAGTGTCTTGGGCTTTGAAAAATCCTGAGGTCTGGATAACTTGTGTTCTTACCTCTTTCTATACATTTATTCTCTGTGGATCTGGTCCAGAGCTGACAGGGCTGATTCCCACTGCACAGGTTGTGTTTGCAGCATCGTGTGAAGTCAGAGCACATTACACTGATCCCTGTACCTCAGAGGGGTGTTGTCAAAGCAAATTTTTGCCCGTGCAACATTCTGAAAATGAACAGTTCTGAAAATTTTGTTTTCCAAGGCAATCTGTAGCCAACCTAAGCCAGAAAAGCTTTGTACTTTCTCAAAACACAGGAGGACTTTGGACCAAAGTCTGAGTATGATTCAGTAAAGAAATTACTACTGGACATGGCTTGCTACTCGTTTGTGTTTTTTAGAGACAAGTTTGAACTGTGAAAGTTGGCTTCTGCCCACAAATCTTTCAGAAAAGGAGAGCATTTATATCCATTCCAAATCAGTATTTGATTATTCTTCAGTTTTGTTATGATTTTTATCATGGTAGAAATTAATTAATACAGGAGGACTTTGGTCGTGCAGAAGACAATCCTTGAAACAATATCAGTGGGATGATACATGTAATCAACCCCAATGCTGCAAAATTATAAAGATGCACATATATACACATAAACAGCTTATTTTGCTTCATGCAATATATATCTTTTGTACTCAGAATAGGTATCTAAACTTGAGCCTTACATAATACAAAAAGCCACAAAAATAAGTCCCTGAAAAATATTTGGTTTCAATAGAGCCATTTGTCCCAGAGAACTAGGACAAGCAATGAAAAAAGTATTTTAACTTAGATGGACTAAATAAAAGAGGAACCATTGCTGGAGAAAGAAATTTGAATGGAAGTTTTGGGGGGACAATATATAATAAGAGCAGAGGAATAAAATATGGAACAAACCAAATGAAAACGTCCACTTGGGAGAGCAGAGTGCTTCCAGCCAGACCACACTGCTGGCCAGACATCATCTTAAGCAGATTATTCAAACAAATATTAATTTGAGTTGCTAGGATGGAATATCTGGTTTAACTGTTATAAAGTACTGTATTAATGTGCAAGCCAGTGATTAATAACAAATGTACTCCCACAGAACAAAATGTAAAATTAAGGAATGTCGTACAAAATGCTTGCAAGGAGTGGGATGTGCTCCCTCCAAAGGGTTTCAAAGCCAGCCCAGGACTCACTGACTGTGTGGTCACGCTGGATTTGCCTCGATGTTGGCAACATATCCAAGGCTGGGATCATCACCAAAATAGCCATTTTAACTGGCTCAGTGATGAGGAAATCCAGTCCTCTGCCTTCCTACCTTGCCAGGATCTCAGACTGAGAGGGAAAAAAGGGAAGGAAGAGAAAAAGACATGGAGAAAAGGGAGGGAGAGAGGAGGGGGGCAGGGGGCAGGAGGATATATATGGTACTGTTAGAGGCTTTGCTCAGCCCTTGCTCTCTAGATACTGAAATTCTTTGCTAAAACACCTAGAGGTGATTTTCTTTTTAGTCCTCATGAGTGATGCAGCCTACTTGAAGAACTTAAACTCTCCAGAGAGATGATTGAAGTTATAATGGCATATCTGCTTTTGACTCCTCACTCCAAATTCATAGACTCATGGATTGGTTTGGGTTGAAAGAGACTTTAAAGAACATCTATTTGCAACATCCTCTATATTCCTATATCAAAGCTCCACATCCTCTCCCCACCCTGCCTCCTACCCCACCCTGCCATGGTAATATAGCATTTTCAGATATTCTTTCTCAGTAGGGTTAGCTGGGGACAGTTCATAAAATCCAAGTGAGGTTCCAGTTGGCACCTTTGGACTGCTGAGAAAGCCCCTCCTTAGTTCCTTGCTGAGGAGGACAAAAAGTGCCATTGGGCAGTTCTGACTTAGTCCTCAGACCTGAGACTGCATGGCAGGAGCTGTCAGGAACCCATCTAATCCTTCCCCAGCCTCTGGATTTGGACCTCTTCTCTCTCCTGCTACAAACACGGATTTTCCTGTGCATTTTGTGAGGGAGGCAGACCATCTTTGTCACTAAAGTAGAGCCATCAAACAAGCTGGTCAGAAAAACTAAGCACCACCAAAATTTCCGAATCTCTGTGTGCATCAAGAAAGAAAACAGTCTTTCCCAACAGAGACCCCTTTTCAAAGCAAAATCCCTCAGCTCAGGCATTCACTATGAAAAGAGCATTGTAGGTAATGGTCCTTAGAGGCAATTGTGTCTGGTTTGAAGTTGAGCGTCCCCCCTGGCATTACCTGATGCTTCCAATTTTTCTCCCTCCCCATAAAATATCTGAGTATCTTCACGTGTGAGTTTAAAAGAAGGGAGCTGATGGAATAAGCTCAAGAGGCACCATGTTGTTTTTCTATGTGATGTTTTATCTGAAGAGTCCAAAAAAGATATTCAAGTATTTTTCTTTTCTTTTTGTAATCTGGGAAGAAATCTCGATTGTATTTCAGCTCCTTTAATTATTTTGTCTAGCAGTGAGATCAAAGGCCTAGGTCTCAAAAGGAATCAATCCTGGGCCAAGCAATCCAAAGCAGGTCCTCCAAGTTCATAAAAAAATACCATATTTAGTCATCTAACTTAGTCTGCTATTCAGAAGTGCTTGAACCTGCTGCTACCTAGCCAGACATGGTAAGCTGCCCCAAGATTATCAAATGACATGTGCTGAAAGAGCACCAAGTACTTATGAGCCTGTTTTCTGTGGGTTTATTTGGTGTAGTCCAAGATAATCCCTTGGAGTTTTCTGTTTTTCAGTATCAACTCAGTCTCCTTCTGGTGAGATCTCTGTCGGGGTAGCTGTGAGTGAAGGATTGGAGCGAGGTAGGGGAAACAACATTTCCTTGCCCTCTCTGATACAGCTTTGCTTGCTGATGTGGTGATGCAGTTTTCAGGCAGTGCTTTTATCTGGCTCACTTTTCCATCCCTCTGTCCTTGCATTTGTTATTCTTTGTGAGCATGAATAAATGGAGCCTCTGGAGGGACCTCATAGGAAGTCCTAGCGGCAAGGGTTGGGGAAATGGAGGCTCGGAGAATTGAGGCCAGCTTCCCTACTTCCAAAGCAGGCCCTATAGGTTGTAGGAGGGATTCCTACAACCAGCTCTGGGGCTGGCCATTGTGCTCTGTGCACTGAACTTCAGGCTGCCCCACTTGGAAGCTGGGTCTGTACAACTCACTGAGGTTATTCAGGAAATCCACAGCAGAGTCGAGATACAAGAATCGAGGTCTCCAGACTCCCACTCCTGTAAAACAAGCTGTAAATCTAATGCCAAAATCACCAACATCCATCACGAAGAGCTTATCTCTTGAGTTGCACGGGTTATAAGGAGGATTGCCCTAGGAATGAAGTTATGGAGCTGAACTCCTCTGATTTGGGATCTAGTATTCCTGTCTCCTCCGCATCCCAGATCTCTTCTAACTGGGCTGGGTATTTCCCAGCTCCCTATTCTTTCTGTGACCATCACCAGCCTCACTAATTTCTGTTTCGTATCTGTCTCTCTGGGGTGCCATGGCTTCTGCAGCCTGTGCTGCTCCTTCACCACATATTTCATGCCAAGCTCCTTCTGGAAAACCCCATGGGTTTTGCAATACTTAGGCATCAGCCGTCAGCCCGCAGTGTAATGAATCCCCTGCAGCACTTCCTTCCCTAAGCAGCTGTCTACAAATCCATCATACTTGGCCTGTATTTTAAGACTTAATTTAAAGTGGAGACAGGAGCGCTCCAGTCTGTGTGCCGTGATTGACACTGATAATGCCCACTAGGGGCTGAAGGGAGTCTCTCTGCACATCCTCTGCGGGCCTGTGGGGGCTGGATGAAACCTAAATGATGAGTGTGATTGTAAAAAAGCTCTCCCCTGAGAATGCTTGTTTGGCTGTGGAGAGAGGAACCATCTTCCTTTGTCACCTGCAGAGCTGAGAATGTCCCCCCACACACACTCTGACTGTATAGAGTAAGAAGGGAAACATTTCCATAAATTCCAAACTTTGTTCATCTTCCTCCCTGCATGTCTCAAAAAATATCAGGGTATGAGCATGATCTCCAGGGTCTGGGGAGAAGATGTTCTCCAATATCTATGGCAGCACAAGGAGCTGCCAGCAGCCCCACAGCCCCCGGGGAGCTGTGGGCGCAAGCTGGGAATGATTTGGGCTCCAGAAAACCCTTCCCTGGAGGCTTCCTGCAGCAGATCTGTTCTGCTGTAGCTCCCAGCCCAATATATTAATTAAAATCAGTGCTGGTAATATTACAATGCCAAGTGGCAAGCTCGGAAGGTGTAAAAGTAAACAGATTTTCTGTCCATCAACTGCTGCTAGAAGGGACTCAACTTACAGGGAAGGGCTGGGACCAGAGCTTTCATCTGGGTACCTGGGCAGGTACCAAAGCCCTAAGCCTGCTTTACTGGTAGGAGGCCTTGGCTTAGACCCCAAGGAAGGCAGTTTTGCAGGTGTAAAACTTCCCAGTTTCGGTAAAAATAGCCATGTAATCAGTGACCATGGTCCAGACATGGCTCATTGAGCCGTGCCCATTAATCATGGAATCATAGAATCACAGAACGGTTTGGGTTGAAAACAACCTTAAAGACCATCTAGTGCCAAACCCTCTGCCATGAGTGGTGATGCCGTTCTCTAGATCAGGTTGTTTAAAGTCCCATCCAGCCTAGCTTTGAACACTTCCAGCGATGGGGCATCCACAACTTCTCTGGGCAACCTGTGCCAGTGCCTCACCACCCTCTGAGCAAAGAATTTCTTTCCAACATCAAATCTAAATCTGTCCTCGTTTAATTTAAAACCTTTCCCCCTTGTCCTATCGCTATCTTCCTGTGTAAGCACTGTGCTAGCATGTATTAGCTACTTGACACCGTAATAACTCCCTTTCTTCTCAGACACCCTTCGTGCTGCCTGCTGTGCTATCTGCAAATAATGTCCTTGTGTTTCTAATACCAGACTGGGGAGCTGCTGCATCTGCATGACTTTGGAAAACTCTTCCATCGTGCCATGCTCTGCTAGTTTAGTGCTGAAGTTTCTTACATCCTGATTTAACAGTCTGAGTCAGTATTTTCCTCTCTCTTTTCTTCTCATCCCAGCCATCTCTGTGTGTCTTTAGTCTGCAGCCTGTTCGGGTCAGGTGATGTTTTGATCTTGCCTGGGTCACCTCAGGTCTCCTGTGTTACCCCTGATGATGATGGATTGGGGTTTGATGTATCTTATGGCGCTGGGAATCTGTGATAATCCAGCCCCTGTGCTAAGCAACTATTTCTGTTCTCTGTTCCCCTGGGTGCAACAGTAAATTAGAAGTTTTTGAGGCAAGGGCAGTCTTTCAAATAAACATCAGTAAAATGCCCAGCACATGGGTCTGTGATAGACATTCTTAGGCTTTAGTGGATACCAGTATTTTATTAATACTGGCAGTAACAAGAGTATAATAATAATAATAGGAATAATAATAACAACAGCCACAATCTAACACAAAACCACTTTCTCTGACTTTGAAGCCAAATGACTTCAAAAAAATTCCCTTCTAATGTTTATTTGAAATATCTTTCACTTTTATTCATCTGCAGTTTATTTAGATTTCGAGATTCTTAGGTTTTTATTTCAAAATTTTGTAGATTGATAGTTTTAAAAAAATGTGGAGAAATGTGAATCCTCTATTTTCAAAATCTAAAATTTCACTAAAATCTGGAAAGAAGATGTCCAGCTGTTCTCTACTTGAACTTTCTTATGTGTGGGTTTTGAATGCCATGTGCTTAGTGTGAGAACCAGCATTTTAAACGCTAAAAAATTTCTCTTTATTACAGAATGTACATTCTCAGTCCATTTCTTACTACAGTAACTGCACCCCAGGGTTTCTTTAAGCAAAGCTAAGACCCCCACATGCACACAAATTTCACTTGCTAGCAGGAGGAGAGCACAGTCCTGCGTATGTGACTTTTTCAGGATCGCCTTGATTGAGTAAGTGTGCTATAACACATTAAGTGATGCAGGAGTTAGTGTCTGTCCAGTTGCTTTTCTTCAGACACTCCAGTTGTGCTCTGTATCTCAATTTTTACCAGAGCAGTGGCTTGTGTTATTGCTGGGCCATTTTGTCCCGAGCTGTAACTCATGCCTAAACTTCCCAGATGGCCCCGGGCCAGACCTCTGCTTCTTGGGTGTTTCAACCAAAGTTTGCACAACAGGGACCCAGGCTATGACTGAATCCTCTCATCACGTAAAGAAATATTGTTGTAGTTAACAAAAGAGGAAGGGACTATCCCAAAGAGGTTTGAAACATTTACAACAACCTACGACACTGAATGACAAGTTTTGTGGAAGTGCTATCCCTCTGGTTAGGCACTGGTAGTACCTCCTGAACCACTCACATTAGTGCCGCTGAAGAGTTAAAACCTACTAAAGAGACGTTACTACAATAACAACTGAACCTTCAACAGCTTTCAAAAAAATTCCTTTTTCCATGTTGTTCTATTATGAACATGCAAAGCTGAGACTTCATGCTAACACATGCGTAAGTGTTGTGCTTGCACATTTGAGGATGCCTTTTACTCCATTCTGTTGTGTTCTTGAGAGTGCTGTAATAATTTATTCCCTCTGCCTTTTTCTTCTTCTTTTTGTGTAATTATTACTCTTTAAGTTAATCACTTACTGAAAGTAAATAAATTCCTCTCAAGGTCATGAGCTGCAATTTTCTCATGTGGAGGGCAATGGGTTTCCACGTTACTCACTCAGAGTGAGAGTGCTTCTAAATCAAATCTGCGACGCTGTATGTTCACTTTCCCTCAGCACCCGTTGACCAAAACTTGTTGAAATTAATTGTGCAGCACTGATTTCGTGTCACTGAAATATGAGGGAGAAATATTAATCAGCTTATTAAAAATCCAGCAAATGTCAGGGTATTACCAGCCCTAATTAATATGTGTTTAAATTCTCTGCCCTGGGCCCTCCAGTCTTTTATTTTGTTTGAACTGAAGCTTGACATTTTCAGTCAGCGCATTATTGTCTAACAGCGGGAGAGTGAAAGCTATACCCCTTTCCTTAAACACACCAGGCTGTGGAATGTGCTCTGTCTCTCTCCCATTCCCCTTCCATTTGTTAGGTACTGGACACAAGACCCTAACTCTGTTTAAGAGATCGCTTTCCTTTGGACTGAAAGGAAAGAGTCAAGCATCAAACCACCCCAGTAGCTGCAGCCCAAAAGCTGTATTTCAGGGATTCAGGAACCACAATGGGTAAAATCCTTTAGTGCTCTCAGGAAGGATTTTTTTTTTCTGTACCGAACCAACAATACTATCTATTTACTGGTTTAGAGTTTTTTAAACTCACACTGTAAATCATAGCTAAGCAAACTGAACAAAGATTCCCAGGTGGCAGCAACTGATGGTTCTGTCAATAAAAATGGACACAAGTCAGCAGGAGTATTTTCATGCCACCCACAAAATATTTCTGCTGGGAACAATTTGACTTCCTCACTGTTGGGCCATCCTTACATCCCATCTATATTATCACATGCTTTCTCCTTCATTTCAGTTCTTCCAGTTAGTCCCCCAACTGTGGAGCAGTGGCCTCAGTGCTGGCATCAGGCAGTAGTTACCCATGAGAACATATGTTTTTGTCCTAAGGCTGCTCTCAAATTGTTTAGCTTAACCCTCCTTTGGAGATGGGTTGGAGAGGGACTTTTTACAAGGGCATGTAGTGACAGAACAAGGGGTAATGGTTTTAAACTAAAAGAGAGTAGGTTTATATTAGATATTAGGAAGAAATTCTTTACTGTAAGGCTGGTGAGGCACTGGAACAGGTTGCCCAGAGAAGCTGTGGATTTCCCATACGTGGAAGTGTTCAAGGCTGGATGAGGCTATGAGCAACCTGGTCTAGTGGAAAGTGTCCCTGCCCATTACAGGGGAGGGGATTGGAACTAGCTGGTCTTTGAGGTCCCTCCCAACCCAAACCATTCTATTATTCTATGTTTCTAAACCAGAATAGAGAATACAGAGGTACTGATGTGGAATTGTTACTGAGCCTGCACTCATATCCTAACTCTGTGACATTAACTTCTGGTGATTTCTCAGCGGAGATATGTGTGTGTATCATTTGCCAGGGTGAAATGTAAGACATACACTGAATACAGGAAACACTGAAGATAGAAACAGGCAAGTAGGTGCATTGTGTGTGTTACTTCACAGGCTTCTCATTTGGCCAGTCATCATTTGCATCAGTTGTTTTATTTATTCTCCCCAGTTTGTCAACCTGCATTTTGCCTTGTGGAATCATGGTTTAATCCTGCCAAACACTTCAAAGCAGCGTCCTGCAGCTCACCTCCCCCAACCCCGTTCTTCAGTTGTGCATTCAGTCTTGTTCCAGCTGGACTAAACCATTATAAAGGTTGTATATGGATAGTTGTTTGTGGTCCTGAGTCTTTGTATGAAAGGAGTTTGGTCCTTTCTGGTTGGATGGGCCATGAGAATTACACCTGTCTCCTCAGGCATTGCTTGAACTTAATTCCCAACCTCCCTACTGCATGACAACCTGGGTTTAGTTTGGCAAGTGTCCTCTCACCTGCACATACTTTGCCCCAGAAGACCATGTTTCCATGATCCGTGCTGTTCTCTACCTTCCAACTCCATTTTTCCCCAACTTCTCTTCCTGCACCAGATGGTGTGGGAACAAGTCTGCAGTGATTCCAGTTAGCTGGAGATGGTGTGCATAACAAAAAATGGGTTCAAGTATCTTTCCTTTCTGAGGTGGGCACCTTTGATCCACTGTTGAACCTCTCCTAGTGCTTTCCAGCTTTGCTCTAACTTTCCATAATCCATCTTATTTTGTCTAACCTGGCTCTAACACAGGAAAGTTTGATCAAATTGGCATTTTTTCTCTGTCCTTGTGCCTGTCTGAATCCCCATGCATCCCAGCTATCCAGCTCCCACCAGCACAGCACCAGGCTGCCTCCTGCTCTCAGTGCCTTTCAGCCACATTAAAGATCTTGCATCTGACAAAGCAAAAATGTTATGGTGGAGACTGATTTTCTTGGCCATGGGAGAACCACATAACCACAAACCCATCCTTCCTGACACTCTGTTGTGTCTCTGCTTATCATCACACAGGTGTGCGTGGATCACATCCACTGAGAATCCCGGGCAGCTCTTCCCATGTGCTCCACCCCCACATCAGGGATTTGGAGTGCAGGGGGTGGCAGCAGACAGAAGGGAAGTCTGGGACATGGAGCATCAGCCTGCTCAGTGAGCAGTGGGGCTTCAGGAGTCTTATGTCCTGCAGCTTTGTGTCTTGTGTTTGGATTTGCTGTTGCCCAAGGTTAGAACACTGCGGGCTGCTTCGTTGCCAGAGTTTCTCTTGATAAAGTATTTTAGGGGGCCAGACAGGTTGAAAATCTTATTCTGTCTGTCCTTTCATGTTTTATTTTGGGGCAAACTGTCAAAAGTGTCAGAGTGCAACACTTCACAGTGTTCAAATAGCAGGCAGCTAAAAGATTCACTGCTATTTTAAAGAATAGGAGGTAACTCTCTTCTCACACTTAGATAGCTTTGTGGATTTTTTGTTTCAGAGGAAAGGATTATTTTTCTTACGCTAATGATCTCATCTGCATAGTGTACTTGTACTTTGTGGTTCCTGGAAGTACCATACTTGGGTATGTTTCTTTAGCAATATAAGAGACCAAACAAAAAAAAAAAAAACAACCCCAAAACTCCTTGAGTCTGAAAACTTAGAAGTTTGGTATGTTCAAAATCCAGATATGAATGTATCACCTTGTCCTCCTTTCTAGGAAAAAACTACAAGTGCTGAAAAAATTACCTTCGTTCTTAGAGTCATCCCCTCTATCAGTTCTGCCTTTGTACATTGCTTCCTTGGATGGCTGGCTCTTTGAGCACGACAAGAAATCAGCTCCTTTATGTATGCTCAGCAATGCTCAGCAAAACAAGGTTCGCAACGTGAAAACAGCCTTTAAGCCCATTAAAAACCCAGAAATACAGTTTAAATATTCTTCTTTTCTACAGGGTTTGACTTAGCCAGCCCTAGGAAAACCTACCTTGTTTTCTTATCTCTGTTGATACTGGATTGGGTTTTTTCCCTTCCTTCGCTCTTCGTTTGGAGAAGGAGTGACCTCCCTTCCCTCAGAGCCTGAGTTGTCCCTGGTCTTACTTTCCCAGTCAATGTGAAGCCAATGACACAAGAAAAGTGCTGCTTCTTACACAGCATTGCTCAGGAACAAAAGGAGAAAGTGAAGTATCCACCTGCCAGTGCCACCTTCTCAGTCAGCCTGTACAAAGGCTAATAAATGCTTTCAGGAGACAACAGTGTCCTTGTTTAGATCTGTTGCTGCTCTGAGTAATTAAACTGAGGCTTGTAAACAAACATCATCAACAGTTTCACTGCAAAAACCCTCTTGAGAGAAACACTTAACATTTGGTTAACATGGCAGAGAAAAACTCTCCGCCAAGCTTAGTCAAAGAGATGAGTCATTTCCACCACTGCCTGGGACAGAAGGAGAGTTTACTTAGCTTAGGCCCACTGGATGGTTTTCTGCTTTGTGAGTCACTGGGGTTTCTCTTCAGCTGGTCACCAACAGAGTGGCCTTGTTGACAAGTGGGCTGTGCACCAGGGAGAGATGGCCCTGGCCATGGGCAGCGTACTTTCTCCTCTGCCCCCTTGGAGCGGGGGAGCCTGAGCTAGAAAGCCCTGTGCAACATGTCTTGTCACACATCTGGTGGTGGATGTGGGATTTATGGAGGGGTGGCAACTTGCTTATTTAAGTTAACCGTGGTTTTAAGACATGTAATCCCTCTGCGCTGTGATTGGTCTCCCTCCAGCTCCATCTGGTTCTCCAGCATGCGGACCTGAATGGCACATGGGAATAGCCTGCAAACCAGATGCTTAACATTTATTTTTAGTGATGAATAAACTCTGTAAGCATCTCATTATATAGTCGCCTGCCCTAATTAGTAACATTCAGACAAGCATTAATCTGCAGAAGTGCTTAGCGGTGCTGAGAGTACTCAGTGGAGCTCTGAGGAGGCATCTTCTTTGTGGAGGGATGTAGGGAGGGCTTTAGTGGAAACAAATGAATGGGGCTCTGGTGGGGTCTAACTGGGTTTTCCATGAGCTTTCAATGAATTAGGTTCTCCTGAGTGATTTAAGTGCAACTCTTTGCTGAACTGCACTGCGCTTCCAGTGGAATCGCTCGCAGAACGCGAATTTGATTTTGGTCTTATGATTTGCATCGTCATCCTGAAAAAAGCAGACCAACAAATGATTTTGTGTTAATCTACACTGATGTTGGCCCTCCCTCTGCTGCCTCCATCCTGCTGCTTTGAAAGTGTGAACAGAGAGTGAAGGGAGGGCTGAATTGCCTGCTCTTTGGGCTCTTGGTCCAATCCCAAGCCTCACAGTCCCCAGCTCCTGGGGCTCATTGCATCCCAGCTTGTGTCTGGGAATGATTCCTGGGCCCTATGATGAGCTCCATGCTGACAAAGCCCTGGTGTCACCACAAAACCATTCTTTCAGGACGGTGTCCCTTTTGAACATCCACCAAACCCAAAGTTTCCCATCCTGTTGGATAAAAGAGGAATACACTGTTATCTTTTGCTGGAGGAAAGCCTGTATTACAGTAGATCCACAGTCCCTCAATGTACACAGACAGAGTTATTCTGAGAGGTAAAGCAGTAAATCTAATGGAAAAAAGAAGATATAACAAGCAAGTGGAAATTTTTACATAAAAGAAAATATCTGAGACTACAACAGATATTAATGAACTGAGAAAACAGACAGATGTACATCAGGGATTTGAGTGATACCTGGGAGCACATTTTATTATTATTATTTTTTTTCATATTTTTACATCTGGCACTTTCACCATATTAATGATTTAAGGAATAATTATTGTAAGGTTGAGTTTCCTTTTAAAAACTTTCGGTGTTCCATCCTGGAATTCATTCCAGATGCTGGTAACTAAAACTGAAGAAACATGCTTCAAAATGATAGCGTTCTCCGAGTCAGGATGACAGCAAAATATGTAAACGACCAATGGCTCTTCTGGCTGCTCGGTTCTTTATGAGCTATCTGATTCCCTTCGAGTTTGTTTAAAATTTTTACCATGCAGATGTTCCTTTGGGTGACCAATTTTTATAGTTTTGAAAAGATTATATCAGTTTTCCATGGTATTGTGTTACTGTATTTCTTGGATTTTTTTATAGCACTTGAAAGGCTAATTTCTTAATCAGACATTACTAGTGGAATGTAGAAAGAGAGGTTAAAAAGCCAAACTGGCACTGAGAATTAAACACAGGTTCGTAATAATATGAAAGGAAAACAAAAAGCATCAACTCGAGGATGTTGTTATTGAATGAAAGTTGAGAAAACTGCTAGGAACATGCATTTTTTATTATTATCAAAGGTGTTAAAATATATACATAGCATATGTTTGGCACTGAATTGTTGTTACACAGTTCTGTAGTATTCAGCTGTCTTGGATAAAAACTATCACTTTGATACTGGAAAATTATTATGAAAATGTTAGTTTTGGGCCTACTAGTAAAAAGCAAAGATTGTCTTGCATGCCAGTGAGGTTTCAGTGGAGGGTTTGCACTGTTTCCAGAAACCATCTTTGGCAACCACCGAGTTTCACCTCCGTCAACAAGTCTGCATAACATTTTGTCCTTCTTTATCCTTGTCAGGAGAGCTGATGGGGAGACAAGGCATTCGACTTGGCTTCACACCCTGAAATTCAGAGACAGATTTCAAGCCCCACTTCAGGATTATAAGTAGCAGCTGAAACAGGATTTAAGAAATGCTGGTACAAACATTAAGAAGCATTCAGAAAGAAGGGGGGAAAAAAGCCCTACTATAGTGTTATTCTGTTTTGTTTCAAAGTAAACATGAATGTTGTTATATTGACACACAGCTTACGTAGATGCATGGTTTGGGTGCAGTCCAGTGCTACCACAATTGCAACAGCCAGACCAGAGGCAGGTTGATTTATTTTTTTTTTTGTTGTTGTTGTTGTTCATACTCTTCCCAAATTCCAGGTTTCTTCAGCTCAGGGTCTTGGGCTGGGCTCATCCCTCCAACAGGTATGCTGTTTCCAAACTCTCTAAAGAGTATCTTATTTCTGGAAGCTTAGGATGCCAAATCGGCCGCCTATTTCCCGCAGAGTAGTTTCCATTGAGTCATATCATGTTCATGGGAACAAAAAGACAAACCAGAACTGTGTTAGTTTATAACGTTGTGTAAATGTTACGTAACTTTGCTTCTGAAAGTTTTCTTTACCTTCCCCTGGAGCACTGGAAATTGGCCACAGCCGGCGGCAGGACGCAGAGCTGGTTGTGTTGGCACTCCAGCTGGTGTTAGCATTTTCTCTGGAGTCTAGTCAGGGAGCCCTGCTCACACAGCCAGCACTAAATCATCCAGCTTAGAGGCAGGCATAAGTTTTTCATCAGATGACAGAGGCAGGGACCTGTCACCTCTTCTTTGCCTTCAGGCTCAGCGAGGGGCACAGCCCACTGCTGAGGATCACCCGGGGAATTAGCACCTAACAAAGTCCCTTGCTGCTCCCAGGAGCCCTAGGCATCTCGCTGCTGGTTAGCTCTCCTGCTCTCCTCCTGTTTTATGTTGTAGTTTGTGGCTTTTGGTCTTTTCTGCAGCTTGTTTCAAGCTTGTTGCACGTTTGGGGGAAATGTTTTGCAGCTTCCTCTGTACATGAGCGGGGAAACAGGAGCAGAAGTGCTCTATATTTTACATTTCTGTCATTTTTGTGGGTGAAGGGGACTTGGTCTCATTTTGGTCCTCTGTTCCCAGGTAGAGATGTACTTTGCATCAGGAAATGAATAAATGTGATACAGAAATACTGGTGTTCTCCTTTCTGGGGGCTCAGTGCCTTTTCTATGTGAAAAACCAACCACAGGCTCTGCTTGTTGGATTAGAAATGAGTACAAGTCCTCAGACATGGTGATTTTTATGAACAAGTGGGAAACAATTTTACCAGCTTATTTTTGTCCCTTACTTTTCAAAATACTCAGTGTTGAATAGTTGCGCTGTTGCCCAAAGATCTCTGTCTTGGAGAGATCTTGCAAAGGATTTTGGAGCAGAGATGCTGCTTGGACTGAGGAGATGTGAGGTTTCCTGGGGGAGTGCTGCCCAAAGTGGGCTAATACTAGCCAAGGTTACTAAGTGCCTCATTTCCACTGCTGTGAAATCCATGCACACACAATGCTGCAAGCCAAACCACAGGCTGCAAATCAGGTTTTCTTTTAAAAATCATCAGCAGCCCAAGCTGGCTTTTTCTTTTTGGTGCATTTTATTTCTCAAACTCTCAGGGAGGTGGAGGGCTATCTTGCCTTTCAGCTCCATAGCCTTAGGGGGTCAGAGCAGCTGCCTGACCACAGACACACATCCTAAAGGCAGAACCTGCATAGACCTGCGTACTGACGGAGAATGATGCTGACAAGGTCATTATGAGCTGAATTTCATGCAATAAATTTATGAATAAGTCAAGTATTTCTGAGCCTTCCAACAAACTTGATCAAAACACAATGCATTTCTTTCTTCTGCTCTTGTATTCCATCCATTTCCTCCCACTTCAGCCTGAACTAAGTGATGCCATCCATTGATTCACCTGAGGAGGGAGACCTGTGCTGTTTCTATGCCAGACATATGGACTCTCACTATATTTACCTGTAACTGACTTGTTTGGTATGAAAAACTATTAGTATTATGATCAGTATTAAGTAAAATAAATAGACTGTAAAGAACCCAAACCTTGGAACTCTGCATCTGTAGGAAGAGAATGCTACAATCACATGTGCTGTAGGAAAAGGACAACAAGGGCGTATTTCCTCTGACCTTTCTGAATTTGAGGGGCAATATCTTGAAAGATTAGGGATAGGTCTAACTCTCTGAAAAGTGTTTACAGATACCAGAATGGTATTTCTCGTTGCTGGGACTACATTTCAGACCTGGCACTTTCCTTCTCTTCTCTGCTATTAACATTCCCATGCATTTATGCTGGGGTAGAATTGATCTTTTGCTGTGCTCGTTTGTATTGCATGCATGCTGTTCTCTGAGGGAAGAAAAATGGAGACACTTTGGGTGGCATTTTGTTTCCTACACTGTGGCCATTTAAGTGAGAAATCAAGGAGCTGACTTCAGAAGAGACAGTAAAGAAAAATCTAGATGTTTATGTAAATGAGACGTATGCTGCAGAAAAAAATTAATGGAGAATTAATGTAATTTTCTCAAAGATGCAAAATAATTTGTATTGTGAAAGGGTTATTAGGGTTGAAAAAATAAACATTTCCTGTTGTGGTTTCTGCAAAATATCTCCAGTGGCAGTTTTAGAGTCATCTGTAATTTGTGTTCCCTGGGGAAATATTTCTGTGATTACATATAGGTCTGAAAGTTACAGTAAGTATGTCTCTCCTGGATCAATGTGCCCTGGAAATCTTTATCTTCATTAGTTATAGCCTCTGTCATTCCAGGGCTCTGAAGGATACGTTTAAAGTATCAGGCGTAGTCATTATAATGCAATAGGAAATAGTCTAATAAATTATCTGTCCTGTTATTGTTCCTAGGACAAATATTGGATGTAGGAAAGATTTATTAGACGGATATATTTGTGAATTTATCTTGTAAATTAAACTTTTTGGAAACTGGGTCTACTATTAACACCAAGACCCCACAAGGATTTAATTAAAGGCCTATTAGTCAGACTAATTCCTGACATGACATAGGTTTGTATTACACAAACATATTTGACTTTCCAAACATGCTTGTGAGATTTGGCATTTTGCTGAGAGATACTTATTGATAAACATAACTGGCAGAAATTACTGAGAATAAATCCTTGCTTCCACTGGACGTATAAATTACCTCCTATTACTGATGCCTGGGAAAAAATGAACATATTGCAGAATAGTCTACCGTTATAAAATCATTTCTAGTAAGACAGATGCAGAATACTGGACATGACCCTACGTATAGAGAACCAAAGGATAAGGGCCACACACACTTCCAAACCAGACTCAAATATTCAAGATATAACATGAGCATGAAAGCTCGGCCTTGTGCTGTAAAATGGCAAGAGGAGCAAAACGGCAAGAGGAGCAAAATGGCAAGAGGAGCAAAATGGCAAGAGGAGCACGGCACCACTGGTGGTTGGGATGTCAGAGCTCCCCTGCCATTTCCATCAAAAATTTAGTCTTAAAATCACAGAATGGTTTGGTTTGGAAGGGACCATAAGGATCCTCTGGTTCCAGCCCCTCTGCCATGAGCAGGGGCACCTTTCCCTAGACCAGGTTCTCTTTTCCATATGATATTTGGATCTAAGCCAGAGTCCTATTCGGATCTTGCTTAGGATGTTGATTGTGATTGCATATTTCCAGGGCTGTAGAGAAACCAGGCATGGTCTGAATCTTTCATCACTCTTTTAAATGCAGAAAGCTTTGGTCATGACATCTCCACGGGACAATTGCCGGGATAATTGTGCCATTTCGTGCTCACCTGTAGAATAGATACAGCAGCGTTTCCAGCCAATTCCCCCTGTATAGATTCTAGAAGAGAGACTGGGGAGAGGTGAAGTCATAATGGGGTTTTGGTCCTGCTTTGCTTCTGTACCAGTCACAGCATCAGTGGATACAGCCGGGGATGGGTAACTGGGGGCTGTGAATGAGCCCACTGGTAGAAATCAGACCTGGCAGAAGTTAATGGGAACAAATGTAATCACAGATCTCTCCTTTCAGTCAGGGGTTTGCACAGTGTGAGTGGACGCTGCTTGGCTTGGTTTAGGTTTAGGCACAGCTGAGCTGACTTGGGGTCCATTCCAGTGCCGGTTTCTTTGACTCTATTAGATGTTTTCACACAGAGGTTTTACAGTGACTCCTGATACATCATATCTCAGCTAATTCAGCAGACACCTTGGTACAATTAGTAAGAAGATATTCCCCTATCGCATCTAAAATGAAGCTTATTTTACAGCTCCTTGGCACAGAAGGTATTTTGCTAACCTCTTACTCCAGAGCCACAGAGGTAGAATTCATCAGATTAACATTTTAGCATTGTGGCTTCATCAGAAGGGTCTGTTGTGGTCTGCATCTCCTGAAAGGGCAGTGATCCCCTTCTAACACCCGTGTAACAGCTCACAGGCATGTCAGCCAGATTTTAAAGGCAGCCTTGCTCTTACCAGATAATAAATAAGGGAGGATTGCCACATCAGTTCCCTTCTATAACCCTGTGGGTTTAAGTCATGCTGTTTCAGCTCTAGTGAGTATGAGGTGGACAGAGAAACCAAAGTCCCGCTTTTGTCCTGTACCCTTAAAAGCCCCAACCAAATATCTGTGGAATTTTGTATTTAATTTCTTATTCACATCAGTTGGAAGAGGACTGACTTTAAAAACAAACAAACAAATAAACAGAAATTACAGTCTGAATTCTTGTTTGTGCTGTAAAAAACCTGTTGGTGAGCCTTCAGTATGAAAAATGTAGGGGAAGCAGAGTGGAAACTGTGATAAAGTATCGACACTTCAGAGAGCTACAGGGTTGAATGAAGTCAGTGACCATCATCTTAGCTCTGCCCTGGACAAAATAATCCTAGTTAATTCTCCTCCATCAGACCAAGATTAGCCTCATCTTCTTCAGTAGGGCCAAGTGAACAGAGGCAACACCATACACTTTGAAAAATGTGAGGACTGGAACATGACTACCATGAGTAGCCTGGATAGATGTGAAGACATCAAAGGAGAAATAATTGCATAGAAATTGGGAACTTTGTGGGTTTCTTAGGCCTGATTTAAGGCAGGAAGAGGGAAGCAGAAGATGTTGGCTCTTGTCCTGGCAGTGGTGGTGAAAGTGTAAGCTGTTTCAAGCCCTGCAATCCTCTGTGAGAAACTAAAGGAAATTTCTCTGCAGAGTTTAATGGAAAATGTTCTCTGCTTCTCAGTCTTTTTCTTGCTGAAAGTGGAAAATTTTTCTAGAAATTAAACTTCAATGGAAAACAGGATTTTTGAAACTTTGAACTCATCTGTTTTCCAGGAAACCCTCCATTAATAGCCAGTATTATTAGAGAGGAGAGTTGAGTCATGAAAACCTCAAGAAATTTTGAGCATCAACTAGCAAATAATGAAAAAAAGAAACAATTTGTGTAAGGAAGTGGTAGAATTTTTGATTTTTAATCTTTTCTCTAAATGGCAATGATATAGAAGATTTAAGCCAATATGAATCGCCTCTTCCAACCCAGAAAATGAGACTGAATTCTCCTGCCAGCCCACTGGCTGACACTGCTTTGCAGTCACCTGCACTGAGCAGTTTCACACCAGCCTGCCATTTGCCTCTATACCTCATACTCATGTGGTATTTGACCATAATGTCTCCTTGCACTCTGATCAGATCAAGTGCAAGACTTCAGGAGATTACAGTCATCCCAAAATCAAGGCGGAATTCACACTGTGTATTTGCAATGCAACTTGACCTGCAGTGTACTGGCAAGAAAATGACACCTTAGTAAAGCTAATAAAACCAAAAGATCCTGTTGATTCCTTTATTTTCACCTGGCTTCGGCTCAGGGGCTAGAATTAATTTGTGGCAAATGCATATAAGTCTCAGACTTGACTAAAATTCATCCTCCCGATCTGCTTTCTGAAGGGTTACAGTGAAAAGCTTCAGTGAAAAGCCTCAGAAAACCACTAAATATCTTTGCTAGTGCAGTCCTAGGTGCTACCCACACGTCCATCAGTTGTCAATTCTTCATCTCAAGACTTGAAGAGATTTAGGTGCTCTGGCAAAATGAGAGAGGTCTTTGTACCAGCAGTCCTGGTGGCTCAGAGTGCTGAGGGAAATACACTGATTGCAGAAGGTACTCAAGCCCCTGTAAGATCGTGGTCATTTTTCATCCTTAATGATCTTCATCCCTTCTTGGGCATTGATTTTTGGGATTAAAATATTGTCCTTTGCCAGAGAGTTGTGCCATAATTATTCTTTTCCCTGCCTGGGTATTCTGAATCCAGAGGTTGTGTAGTGACTTCCACTTTCCCTCCTCATTTTGACTGTCATGAATATTATCAAAGTTAGCACCATTTACCTGTCACAGCCCAGGGTCTTAAGGGGGGTACTAATGCAAGTCAGTGTCAAAGCCTGATCCTTGTATCCCAGAGAAAGATTGCTCCTTCCAAGCTCCTTTAGAAATACCAATCAATGTTGCCATCTGGAGGACACACGGCTTTACAGTAGACCCTGTTTCCATTTTATGCTGCTGCTGTGATACCCCCATCATGAAAGCCCAGCTCACCACAAACAGTTGTTTCACTGCTTTTCATGTCCCAGATTTTCTTTAGTTCCTTCTGCAACTGATTATATCTGTTAGTCTTTTTTTTTTGTATGTTCCATGAAACCTATCATTATTGTATTACTTTTACATCTGAGAAATTGTTGCTATTATCATTATTAAATAATAACAACCGTATCTGATACCTCGATTTGTCAGAAACACAAAAAAGAAACCCCAACCAAACCCTGTGTTTCCTTTACAAATGATTTCTGGTGCCTTGGAAAACCGTTTCCCCTCAAAGCAAGGACTGTGCAGCACGGCAGACTCCGAGCAGGCAGAGCTCTGGCTTGCTCCCTTTAGGAAAGTCAAATAGCAAATTTCTCGTGAAACTGGCTCAGGGATATATAAAGTACAGAGATAGAAAGGGCTTTTACATGGTCAATTTAACCCATTCATTTGAAATATTCCGAAGAACAGGATATCATCTCCTGACAGAGGTATAGATATTAGAAGTCTAATGCCATCTAGACTGCTTCTGTAAGCTGTGTGGTGAGTGTGGTGTTTCCATGGGATGGTTCATCTCACCTAGCTAGACGTCTGCTGTAGGAAGGAATGAAGAGTTCTCCAGAGGTGTGAACTTTTCTCCTCTGACTTTAGAGGGAGGTCTAGAGCTGCTTTTTCAAATCGATGGTCAGTTTTTAGATGGCTGAAGGTAACTGGATTGAGCACATACAGCTGCCAAAGCTGGGTTCAAACATTTAGGTATCTTGAGACACTGACTTCACTAATCTAGACCGAGGCAGGTCCTCTCACTTCTGGGCTGGGAGAGTGAATCCTTTGTGATATAAAGATTATATTAACCCTTATAAATCTAGAACTTACGTAATTGTTTTTGAAATGATTTCATAAGCAGTCTAAAGGATGAAGCAGGTAATCCAGGCATGTCTGTGTTCCATACCAGGTATTCCAAAAAATTTCACTGCTGTGGTTCACCATTAATTGTAATAACTTGTATCACAGAAGTGATTCTGCAGATGTACCGTAACATGCTCCTGATATTCCTATTTATGTTGAAACCTAACACAATAACTAAAAATATACCTTTGGGTCTGAATTAGTTATTTCTGAACAGCAGGATAAATAAGCACCTTCTAAGGAAGACACTCAACCTGTGTCACCACAGGTAACTTGAAGATTACTAGGAACAGATAATAGTGCTCGAAATAACCATCAGAGGTCATCTTCATGCACTTCTTGGCCCAAGCTCTGCATAAGCCTTTTGGTCAGATGTTTGTTTAACCTGTTCTTAATGACCCTGACTTTCAGAAATCCCACCACCTCCCCAGACAGCCTCTTACAGGCTTTCACAGTTCTTCTTGTTTAAAAGAGTTATTCTTTTACCTTAATATTTTATCCAAACTCTTTTCCTGCAGTGTCACACTATCACTCCCCATCTTATCCTCCACTTGACTCAGTTTGAAATCACAGAGTGGAGAAGACACAACAGTGATTTTTCTTTACCAGTTGAGACAGAGACATCAAACACAGTTTGACGTCAGCGTCAATTTGGGGCAGCACAGATGGCCCCTCCACAAACATCAGTCAGATCAGAAAGTGATTTCTGGTTCTCAGTGGAAACAACATCCCAAGTTGTCGTATCCTGTGAGCTCCCTGGGATAATAGCTTCCAGCAACATACACCACCATGTGCATGCTTTGGTGTGCCAAAGCTCCCGTGACCTGAGGGTAATAACTCCAGTAGACAGTGGCAGAGGATGGATATTGCAAGGTTCAGCGGGAGTGGTCCTTGTAAAAATTAATTGATTTTTGGAACAAATTGCATCCCAGAAGATCTTGACAGTAGGATCCCGGGAGGAAATGGGCAACCATCCATTCCGTAACCTCCCCAACTTTTGTCAGCTTGCAAGTTAGGTTCCCTGCTCCATGGGGTGTTTATAAATCGAATGGAGGAGCCTGTATGGACACATATAGAGACATATGGAGACCTCGTGTTCTCTGGACCAGGCTCTCCTATACTTCTTCTAATTTAAAGGAATGCCTCTGTTCCTGGCATTTTAGTGATTCATGGAGCATTCCTTCAGTATCCCTGGGACAGTTTTGTAAGCAGAATAACATTATCCTTAAAGGCAACAAAAATTCTTACTTGATGTCCTTCCAAGTGGTCTTGTAAATAGTTTTATTCTCTGCTTGATATAGGGAGGTTGAGTACAGCCCTAATTAGGTGCTTAATCTTCTGCTTTTGTATATTAGCAGCCTTCTTAGTAATACCTGTTTGTAAACAGGGTGAAGTTGGAAACTAGGGTATGCTAACATATTTTCAGTAACGTTGTGATACAATGTCCCTTGTAAATCTCAAAACAGGCTATAATAGAGTTTTCCCGTGGCTTTGCCACAGGGATGGAAACTGAGGCACAGGGCAGTGATGGGATTTGGTCCAACAGGACTCTTCAAGCCCTCCTGTACCCTTCCCTGTGTTGATGTCCTTGCCAGTGGTGCTCAGGGATTTAAAGACGCCTGTACCAATTTTGCACCTCTGTCACCCACCACTAAATCCATGGGTTAAATTCAGCTGAAACTTCCCAGTGGCCTCAAAGGGTGTGGAGAGAGCCCTTGTCTGTCTCTCCAGGTACATGTCTGGACAGGCTGGCACACACTTGGGAGCACATTAACAAAACCCTTGGTGGAACCACTTTCCCCTGTCTTGGCAATTGCTGTGTTTAAGGGAATAATTTTGCTATCGCCACTGTTTTCTTTTGTATCCCTCCCCCAAAATCGAGCAATATTTCAGCCCAAATTAAATGGGCTGTCACTTTTAGAGCACCACATTTGACTCCTATGTGTGACTTTGCCATTTTTGTCTTGTTGAATACTCTCTGTCTGAGTATGATGAATGATTGCAGAGCAAAGTAAAAAAAAAAAAAAAATAGGCTGAAATCAAAATGTTTCAGCATTGTTGAAAAAACACATTCCAATTGAGCCAAAGTGGGTTTTTCAAGGAAGTTTCCTAATGGGGAAATTGTAATTGTGAGCAGGGGGAATTGTAAGCTGCTCCAGGGATTTAGTAAAAATATTTATTTTTGCAAAGGATCTTGCAGGAATCTTTTCCATAAACGACCCCCAACAGAGATGCACTAACCCCTCTCCTCATCCTTATGAGGATCAGAACATTTCTTGAGACTTGGGGGATTGGGATTGTGCTTGGGAGCCTTTGGAGAGGAGTGTGCAGTTCTCACTATGCTCTACCACAATATATTGCATTTATCCCACTTCAATGTGAAAAGTGTGTCTTTAATTTCCAGTGAACAAAGATTTGGTTTCTAGTTTTGCCTTGTTTTCACCATATATTTTTCAAACCCACTTTTTTTTTTCCCATTAATGTTCACCTTTAACCTATTGATTTGCTATAAAAACAAGCCCTTTTATAAAGGAAAGGTAAAAGGAAATGAGGGAAAACATAAACACATTGCAAAAGCAAGGATTTCCCAAAATAAACCCACATATAACACAAATATATGATGTAGCTTCTTTTATTAGCACTGTAAAAAAGAAGGCAGGGAAAAATGTGAAAATACATTAGGGATTTTAAAGCCAAGCAAATCAATTAGTCATTACTGACATAAATTTCCCTTTCTTGGGGACGTTCAACCTTCTCATATCCCGTGGATGAACTCTAAAGCACCTGTAGTAGATCTGTTTTCAGTAAAGAGATTTAAACTACTGTAGATGTTTTTCCAAGGAAAATACGATGTTGACAGAATAATGCGTGGAAGAAGAGGCTACTAAGGCAGCTGCTATAAATTGCCAGCCTTGTAATCCCTCTTGCAACACGCCCAGCTTCACAGGATGTGCATTTGTTGATGCTCTACATATGGTTTTGAGCAAAAGTAATTCCCCCCCCTCAACATGACGATAATTAAGCATGCCCTGCGATTGCAGAGGAAGGGTCCTCCCCTCTCTTCCTCCCCTCCCTGAGCACTGACAGTGATACTCCTTTTGAAAAGCAGCATCGTGTTTTCACAAATATCTCCATCCCTTGGACAGATGGCTGTGGCACTGGCATGGTTTAGGACATGAGTGTTCCCAGCTGTCCCCACAGCCCCGTGTGCTGAGGGCTCAGACAGTCCCTTCAGGGTGCCCAACTTGGCTCGTGCTGCCAGTGAAGGTGGAAGTACCCCCACCACAGTCACACAGCATTTTCTGTGCCCCTCCGTGTCCTCCAGGGTAGGAGAGCAACTACCTGGCTGAGATGGTGGAGACCTCTTCTGCCATCCTGGTGTGGTTTGGCTATTCAGTCTTTCCCCCTCAACATCCTTCTCCACAAAACAATTTCAGCATTTTAGCCTTGGACACAGTAAGGTGCTTACAGACCCTTCTGCACAGTCAAAGCTGATTCTGTGCTATTACAGGCTTTTTTTTTAAAAAAAGAAGCAAATACTGTAATTCAAGCATTCCCATTCAAGCCCTTTCTGCTGGTGGATGCACCCCTAAACCCCACTCTTTGTAGCTGGATTAATTTTATGACAGATCATTTTCCTGGTTTTCTTCCCCATGTGGCTGCAGAAACAGCTGC
Organism: Empidonax traillii; assembly: GCF_003031625.1. Taxonomy (NCBI): domain Eukaryota; kingdom Metazoa; phylum Chordata; class Aves; order Passeriformes; family Tyrannidae; genus Empidonax; species Empidonax traillii. The sequence continues at coordinate 2,367,113 of NW_020955208.1, forward strand.
CCATGGCTGGTTCAGACCAACTGCTGCTGCTTGGGAAATCCCTGCCCAGGACTTCCTGAGGTGGGATGGGTTTTGGACCCCTCAGGGGTGATCTGTGCGTGCTCATGCATGAGTGCTCTGGATTCCTGAGCTCACATATCCCCAGAGCAGAACTGTAAAATAGGCAGGGAAAAGGATTTTGTGGAAGAGCCCTTTTGTTGTGCGTGGAAGGCACCATGGGTGTGCCTGATGCTGAGGGAGCAAGAGCAAGAGCATGAGAAGGCAACTACTACGTTCTCCAAGATGTCCTTTGCAGGAGTCTTGCTCTGTCTCCTTCTCAGCTATTCTGGTCTCAGCTCCAATAATTATTTCTACTGTCTTGTAATCCAGTAACTTTTCCTTGTAAACTGCAGCAGTGATCAGCACCCAGGACCCTTCTCCAGCAGCCCTGAGCAGATGCAGTGAAACCAAACTCCCTTGTCTGATCCCTTATCCCAGCAGTTTTAAGCTGCCTTCTTCAGGACCTCATAGAAAGGGCCAGGGATGCTCCCACCCTGCCCCTGCTGGTGTGCCTTTTGGGGGCCAGGAGTCTGAGCCTCTCCAGGACAAGGTGTGAACTGGAAGCACCATCTCCCCTCTCCAGTGCAATTGCCCAAACCGTGAGGCTGGGGTGAAAGATTTGGGCTTTGTGATTTTGAGGGAGCAGTTCAGAAGCAGCTCCCATACTGGTGCTGCTCCATGTGAGAAACCAAATCCCATCCATGGCAGTAAGGGAGCAACCAAAGTTCTGCTGGACCTGGCTGTGTGTCAGCATGGCACTGCTGCACCCCAGGAGAGGAGTGAGAATAGGAGGAAAAATAAACTGCCACTGGCATCAGGCATCAGGAGGGTTTCACTGCTTGACAGGGGAATTTGCATTTTTAAGTCAGGAAAGCTTTTTTTCTGTTTGTGTGTTTTGTTTTGTTTTGTTTTTTAATTCTCCCTAAATAAAAAGAATTGTTTCCTATAGAAATAAATTTCTATAGAAAAAGATGTGTTTCACACACACAGGCACACACGCAGAGACACAAACCATGCCGTTAGTGGGAATCCCATTGTCTGTGGAAAATCAGCGTAGATGGATGTTTCTGGCTGTTTACAATGAGCCCCCGGGCTGATGGCTCCGGTCTGACCCTCCCCGGCATGAAAGTCTCCGGAGGAAAAGGTCTCCCCGCGTTCTTCCATTTCGGAGTTCTGCTGCCTCCATAGGTGCCTTCCTGAGGACTGTGGGATGCCCACGGGGAGGGAGAAAAAGCTGGTGGTGGGAGCTAGAGAATCAAATACCCTTTAGGCTGACAAACTGTGGATGGCCGGGTGTGTGCAGTCACTTGGCCCAGGGCTTGATATTTACCGGTTCGCACTTGCTGTACAGGTCTGTGACCTCTTTTTGAAACTTTTTCTTTACGAGTTTATTTTGGCCGGGCTCAGGCATTCATAAAATTCCTAGGGAACGGGAGGTTTGAAGCATGGCTTGTAAAAGGAGGAGAGGGGAGGTGGGAGAATGGATTGAGGAGGAGAGTTTTCCATTACCCTGTCATAGCCTCCCTAACGCGGGTCTTACGCCTCTCAGCTCCTCTCCAAAACTGCAGGCTTCTGAAAAGAGGAGAGAGAAAGGGAGGAGAGAGGGGGGAAAGCTTCCTTCCCCGTTTGGGAGGCAGGATCCATCCCCAAGTAGATAGGTCTTTCTCCAGTTTCCCTTGTCAGTCATCCTTCTGCAGCTTTTGGTCTTCGCAGCAGGTCAGCAGAGTTGGTGAATAGCTCAGCAAGCACAAGGCATCTGAAACAAATTAGATCTCTTATAGCCACCCAGAGACTGATGATGGATGGAGGTCTGTATTTACAGCAAAACTAATTGGCAACATACACAGACATCCAAAAAAGTATATTATTTTGCCAGACTTTGGAGTCACTAGGCCCTTTATTTTTTATTGCAGAACATTATACAGCTAGAGATAAAAAAGAACAGTGAAAGTTTTAAATCTAATAAAAGCATTTGACTGCAGAGTAAAAATAACATACACAGAGAAGTTTGATTTGGAATCGAATTTTATTAATGGTCTTTTCTCTGCAAAATGTTTCCAATTAAAAAACAATTCTGAAGTGATGCATTAATAAACTGCTCCCCCTCTCCTTTGGAGGGACTAAGAGTTTTAAAGGCTGAGGTGGATAAAAAAATCCATTGGATGTTATTAAAACATAATTTAATATAACCTAAATATAGTGCTTGCATACCACAGAGAGCGAACCGGCTGTATAATTGAATTCGAAACAATGATAGTATGTTGACTTTTCAAAGAGAAATATTATCAGATTGTAAGCTGCTGTTCAAAAGAGGGGTCTTCTTTAAACACCAAGGCATGTAAGAAGCAATAAAGAGCGAAATCAGACATGTTTCCCTGGACAGCATGTGGCAGATTTAGATTTCTCAAAGGCATGACTATATGTGAAACTGGGAGCATGCGGTAGATGAACAGCCTGGATTCCAATAAGTCATTTGTTTGATTTTTAGATGAATGACCTCTTTGCTTAAAAAAAGAAAAGAGAGGGGAGAATACAGAGAGAGATAGATAAAATGGATGTTGCAGAACTGGTCTCCAAAAAGTGTTTGACAAAACTGTGTATTTCTATCTCTCAGTGTCATTTGGCAGAGCCCGGCTCTGAGTGGTGAAAGCTTGTGTAAAGTGTTTTCCCTGGGCTGAGAGCATTGTTCCCTGATAGACATATTTGCATGAGAAATAGGTGAGCTCTAGAGAAGGTCAAATGCATGCATGATGAAGGGGCTTTGGAGTGGGGAGGGGACTCTGATTCCCCTGACCATCTACACTTCTGTTGCCTTCTTTAATTTTGTTTTGGAGCGTGGATGAGCAGAGACCAAACAGATGATCTGTGTTACCAACTTTCTGTGCTAAAAATCCAGCTCTCTCTTTGCTCATGCAGAAGACGAAAGGAGTAAGTTCCCCGCCCTCTCTCAAACACCACCGTCACCAAAATCTCCATCATGAGGGGTCTCCTCCCCAAGCCCCATCAAAGCCAGAGGCCGCAGCAGGCACGGTGGGACCAGGGAGCAGCCGCACCCTGCGGCACCTCTGCTGGCACAGAGCCAGAGTAGAGGGGTCATGCTCGTCCCTTAGCGCCTCATCCCACCACGGCAGGGTAAAGACCTCTCTACGCCCAACCATATCATTTGCATCCACTTGAACGCCCCTTTCCCCAGCAGCACGGTGTGAAGGGATCTAAGTGCAAATAAGAATTAGACCCGTGATCTTCCTGTGAAGGATTATCCCTGATCTCCCATTATTACTATTATTACTGTGTTTGCTGGGGTGGGTTTTCTTATTCTAAGCTTTTCTCTCTCTCTCTTTTTTTTTTTTTTTTTTTTTTTTTTTTTTTTTTTTTTTTTTTTTTTTTTTTTTTTTTTTTTTTTTTTTTTTTTTTTTTTTTTTTTTTTTTTTTTTTTTTTTTTTTTTTTTTTTTTTTTTTTTTTTTTTTTGGCTGCATCTGGGAAACCATCCTTTGTGTAAACAGCTATCAGAGTGAGCAGGAGTATGTGATCCATTAGCTCCACTGAAAACACAATCATTGTGTTATTCCAAGCTGATGAAAACGTCCTCTGTAGTTTTCTCTCCCAATGTCCACATGCCAATCAGCGTTTGTCAGTGATATAATTTTCTCGCATAAACACATCCGTTGTGCAACTTCCACCCCGAGTAAATAGACATAATTCCAAAACCAAATAACACACTTGGAGGGAAACAGGAGATTGAACAGACAAGGAGGTGGAGGGGGAGTGAAGGGCACTGAAGCTACAAGGAGAGATCAGCTTTAACTGCAAAGGAGGAAGATGGAAAATTGTCAGGAACAGGCAACACGGCTGGTTTATTTCTTCATAGGGCAAAAAAAGCCTGGGAAGGCGAACAGTTGGGGCTATTTTTTTTTTTTTTTTTTCCGTGAACATTTGTGAACGAGGACCACCATGAATTGCTGAAAGAAGGATGGCTGTTGTTTATGGAATTGGGAAAACATTTTTTTTTCCCAATTTGAAACAGAATAGACAATACGCTATAAGTGGGGAGGTGCCATTTCCCCGTTTTCACCAGAAGGCCTGCTCAGACATGCTACATTTTCCCCCTCCTCGTTCAAAAGCTTACATAACCTCCGGGTAATTGTATCTTTTGAATCCAATATTGCAGACTTATGCAAAAGAATGTTTTCCATCCCATATGTTTCCAGTGTGTTTGGTGTGTCTGTGTCTGTGTGTAGGGAAATTTGTAAAATAAATCCTTTATTTACATGAGTCCCCAGACTTGGCAGAGCATGGCTGTGCCATGTGCATTCATACAGGATTTGTCCATGACCGTATTTAGTGTTTATTCAAATATATCCTCTGCCTACACACTGTACAAAAGGCATATGTGTACACCAGAAAATATTATATGACTGCAGAAAATACATCTGTTCTTTAGAGGAATGTCTTATATGTGATCCTGTAGGAGAATTATTCAAGAAAAGAGGCTGGTACAGGAGGGAAGAAAAAAAAAATTTAGTTATGCGTGTCTGTGTGCATTTACATACATTTTGTGAGTGTATATGTACACCCTTGTGTGTCTTTCCAGATCACAGCCCCTGGAAAACTGAAGTCTGAGAGGGCTCGTACATGAGACAGGATCTGTCTCTTGTCCTGAGGCAGAATTAAGCCTATTAACCATTTTCCAAAACAATTCACACCTCTGAAAACATGGTTCTCTGCTCGTATTTGTGTGGGCACATCTTTACGAAGACGCAAATTTTATATTCTGCTCTGCCTTAGAGAACCAACTGGGGTGATTTCAGAGGCCCCTCGAGCCTGGTGGGCCAGCAGCACGGTCTGAGCCTCCCTCATCGGCAGGCAAATTGCAGGCAGCTGCCTGTACGCCCAAACCACTCTGGCCGGAGATATTTCCCCCCGCTTTCCATCTGCATGCCAGCCTCTCCTCCCGCAGGGGAGACCCTGTGGGTGTCAGCCTGTGCAGCCCGGGTGTTCACTGCAGGACAGCTGCGCAGCAGCACATGGGTTGAGCGTCTCCCTGCGTGGGAGGGGAAGAGAGGCTGAATCAATGTCCCCACTAGGTTTTACAGAGCTCCTCCACTCACCAGGAGGCGGCAACATCCCTAAATGCCTCCCAGCTGCTGTGTTCTCAACCATCATTTCTCCTGCCAAGAGCAATCTTGGCTGTTGCCCTTCCCACCCGGAGCACCGGCTATCCCAAACCCACTCGTGCCCCCCACTGCCAGTGCCCTGTTCAGGAGGCTGCCTGTCTGCTCTGCAGGGGGTGGGAGACACACACACTTTTATGTGATCCCATGGGAACCGATCTGGTTTCAAACACAAGCGCTGGATCACCTGATTTGCATTTTTCCCGACTTGAGGGTCCCAGGCAAGGGGAGGGGAGAGCTGAAACCCTAAACCTCTTTGTGCTTATTTGCTTTATGATCCTGTTGGGTGCAGTGTTTACTCAAATCCGGCAAGCATCTGGATTAGATAATTTGTTGGAAATTAGCAGTGTTTGATGGTTATCAGCCCTTGCGTGATTAAACCCCGGCTGTCAGCATCGTGTTTGGGTTTCAGGAAGGCAGGGACACCAGCTGCATGAATCCCCATGCTCAGAGCTGTGGGGAGCAGCAGGGCTTGCACCACTCTGGAGGGGATCCACCCAAGATCCCCCTGCAGTGATGTGGGACTTTCCAGGAGGGGCAGAGGGGCAAAAGTGCTGAACGAAATTCCTTTCAGCTCAACGTGACGTAGATGTTCTCATCTATGAGGTGATGCAGGATGCTGGGGGCTGAGTCCTCCGTCCTACAAATATTTCAGCTGCTTGTCCCAGGTCTGCGCTTTCCTCTTCATATTTACACCAAAGGTGGGCATAGCAGGAATGCAGAAGAGCTTTGCTCACTTTCTACACTTCGCTTTTGATTTCTCGTATCTAGGGAAGAATTTGTGCATCCCTTCCCATCCCTGCAACCCCACATCCAACCTTCCTCTTTCTTCCGTCCTTCACTTGGGGTTGGATCTTGCTCCTGTTAAGCTGGGGTTTTAAAGCTGGATTAAATGGTGACAAGCCCAAACCCTGCTGGAGGGGTTTAATCATCACTGTCTTAATATGCACATTTTTTCACAATTCCTCATGGAGCAGTTCAGCAAAACAGCCATGGCATAGCAGATGTTTTGCTGGTCACAGGGAGAGGGAAGTACTAAAGATAGTGTCTCATCCACTCAGGGTCAATGGGGCTCAGTGAGTGAAGTGCCAAAGTGATTCTTGTTGAAGAAGGTCAGATATGTTCGTACCCTGTGCTGGGGCAGAAGCTGGGCTGCTCCCTGCCAGGGCAGCCAAACAGATGCCTTATGTGCATCCTCTGCCTGGTGGGATATTCAGCAGCAGGAAAAGCAAGAGTATGCTTAGGAAATGGGATAATTCTCAGATATATCAGGTAGATAAAAAATTAAAGAGCAAACTGTACATATCTTTTGTAGGATAGTGAGAGATGTGCATTTATAAATAAAGTATGCTTCCTCATACAGTGACTCTGAAGACTTAGCATTTCCAGCTGTTCATGTACAGATATATCCAGTGTATAGGATAAACCACATAAGATTGACTTTGTATGTGCTATATGTATTTAAAGAAGGGAGTTAGGGCTTTCTAGAGCCATAAGCGAATGGCTTTGAAAGTATAAGGGTAACATACTATATTACTTCAAAATCTCTGCAGTTTTTTGATACACTGTCAGTCACAGTAAATGAGCAGAGCTAAAACATAAAGGATATGTTAGTTTTATTTTTGTTAACGTAGTCTAATGAGCTCTCTTCAGAAAGGACACCAAATAATAAATAATCTTTGTAGTTACATTCTGAAAGCTTGTTTTTCATATATGAGTACGCAGCTGTGTTCATGGCAGGGATATGGGAAGCTCACACAACCTTCCAAATACCCTATTATGGTGCTGGCAACAGGATTTCTTTCTGATTTCTCACCCTTTTCTAAATGGCAGTATTTCAGTTTAGTGATACATTTTTGCAGATAGATAGAATCGGTGGGTAATAAAAATGATGAAGAAATAGTTTATAAAAAATACGGGACATTTTGTCTCTCTGTCTGAAGGAAATCTTTGCATTAGGATGAATTCTGAGCTCATGCAGCTTCAGCCTGGACTGTGGTGGGTTGTCTCTGAAATCCCCGTGTGCTGTGCACATCCTGTGCAGGAAGAGCAAAACCAGGCTTTGAGGTGACTGACAGCCACAAGATCTAGTCCATAGATTCAGGCGAGTCAGGTGGAGGTTGAGCTTTGAGGTGATTTGGAGGCAGGAGATGAGAGAATATTCCTATCAATCCTTTATGGGATAAAGTGGGGGGCCCAGCTGGCCCCACCAGTAGCCCCCAACAGTGTCTGCTGCAGCAGTGTCTGCCAGCTCCCCTTACACAAGGTGTGGCAGGTTATTTGGTCATCTTTGCATCAGCACAGAAGCACTCCCAGGGATGTGCCAGTGCCATGGTGGGAAACCCTAACTGGTAAACCTCATGCAGACCTGCAAGCTGGTCCCACTGGGGCTGCCAGCCTTATCCAAGCAGGATCTGAACATTTTAAATGTATCAGGGCAAACCCAAAAGGAGTTGTGGAATTGTGTGGGGATGGGTGTTATCTTTCATCCCCTTGTTTTCAAACTGCTGTAGTGCATTTAAAAGCTGTTTCTCTAGCTTTCAGTAGCCAGCTGTGGGACCTGGGTCTGTCTGCAGATGTCTCTGCCTGGGCTGCCCCCAAGGCTAATCCATCCATGTCAGTATATCCATATGGACCAGTGCATGGTCCCACAGTACCTGCATGCAGGGCAGCTGAGATATGGGGCAGCCCTAGACCAGACTCTGCATGTGTGTGTTCTCTGCAGGCTTCTGGACCGGGGAAATTATCAAATCATCACCCTTTAAACCTTTCCAATCACTACCCACCCACAGCTTGATTTCTGGGGCCTTCAGATCTCCAGGCAAGTTTGCTGCCTCGCGCTAATGAATACCGCGCGCTGAGTGAAAACTCTATCTGCACATCTTTAAATTAAACCAAACCACACACACCCACACACCCAGAAATTATTTCAGCCTACCCAGTGGGTTTTTGCCTTGCTCCATGTGCAGAATTTCCTATTGATGTGGGAACCATGCAGCAGAAGAAACTCCTTAAATGTGCATCAGGAGTAGTAATTTCTCCCTGTTGCCTGCAGCATGGGTTCAGATGATATGATCATGAAAAAAGGAATGATTTCCTGCCCCATAGAATGTAATTTTATGAATGGAGCCATGTAATGCGGCATAATAGCTTTTAAAAAAACCTGCCATTAAAGACATGAGAGGAGAAACCAAGTTATACACTGCTCTGTCATATGGAAAACAAAACTAACTTACATGGACTGACTTCCTTGTTTGCCCTTTCATTGTTCCTTGACGGTAAAACCTCTTGCGTTATGATTTTCAGAAGCGCATAGCACAGAATGGTTTATGATGTTTACTTAGCATATGGGACAATAGATGGAAAAGCGCCATAATTTGTGACGCTGACTGCAAAATAAACCTACCACCATTCACACAGAGCACTGTTCCTTTGGATAAACAGCCACGTTGCTGGTTGGCAGGAACAGACGGTCGCCTCCCGGGTCCTTGCTGTTGGAGCTGCGCATCTTCGGGCCTCCAGCCATTGGTGTTTGAACAGAGATGCCTTTTGACTCCAGTGGGGCAGTGCTGGCACTGCAAAGCTCTTTGTCCTTATTTAGATAAAATAAAGATCCGTGAAAGGCTTCCCGGCTCAAAAAGCCCCTCATGTGGTGCTTCACAATAGCTGCCGACATGGGAAAGTCGCAGGGAGGCCCCCAACCAACAGCTTAGATGTGAACTTCTTGGGGCCAGGGGCAGTTCGGATATGGAGCTGGGTCCACGTTGTAGCCCTGGTCCCAATTCTATGTTTGATTTACTGGGATAAAACATATCCTCAACCCTGCTTTGATTTATGAAACCATCCTTAGTGCATCAAGTTGGGTTGGAGTCCAAAGTGACCAAACTGCATGGTGCTTTTTCCATCAGATTTTGAGTAAGGCCTTGTCCAAAGAGCAGAGGTTGAATCATGAGTATGTCTGAGGAAGTGTGTTCAGTGACTTTTACATATGCTTGAAGTAACAAATCGAAGAAGACAGTGGGAAGGGACCTTGGAAAGGTATTGACTTTTCCTCCTCATCCAGGACCTAAACCCATTCATGGCACATGCACATCAAACCTCTTCTTAAAACTCCCTAAGGATGGAGGTATCATAAACTTTGTCAGCAACCTCCTCCACTGCTTCCTTTTCTTCCACTTGAACAGCTTTCCCTGTGATGTTTGATGTCATCCCACATTTGCTGCAGCTCAAGGGCAAGACTCTTTGTCTCCTTCCTATAGGAGACACAAAGGTGTATAACCTCCCTCTTCTCACTCAGGGGTTTGTGGACTGTTAGACTGCGTCCTCTTTGCATTTTTTTAGACTGAGCAAACCCACTCATTTTCGATCATTTCTCATATTATTTTCTAGATTTCTTACCCACTTTTTGTGGCTGTTGTGCTTCTCTGGTTTCGAGCTGCTTTGTGTCTTTCTTAAGGACCTCCCTCCAAGTCTGACTATCCCTGGATTTGATCAGCTCTGATCAAAAGTTGGTTATGGACCATCTTCGTGGTTTTGACTTGAACTGGATCCAAAGCAAACGAATCCCATGGCATTTTTTTCCCATTGGTCTCTTGGGATGTGGCAGTTTTAAAGCAGTTGCAGAAGATAAACACAGCAGAGACCTTCCTGGTAGCGAGCAGTGGGACAGGCTTAGCTCATGTGTCTTGCATAAGATGCCCTGGCTTATTAATTTCAGCGTGGGGCTGAGTTTTTCTCCTCGAGGTGTCATACCGGCTTTTGATCAGCCAGGAGCAGTGGCACAGAGGAGAGGGAGGAACTGTACAAGTGCTGAACTTTGCCCACAGCCATGCTGAAATAACAGCCCTCCTGGTTTGCTTTGTCATGCATCATCCAGCTCACCAACAGCAATTTGCCAGAGTCCAGATAGGACGCAAAACCCCATTCAGTCTGTGCTGTTCCACATGGGTGTCTACTCTGGAAGTGGCTTTTAGCTGGTTGTAGCTTAAACAGTATAACAGGTTCTCGGTCAAGCTGCTTGTGTGTACGTGGTTGACAAGGAACAGACAGCATAGATTTATCCAATTTCATGTCACATCAGTCTAGACTTTTCTCCTGACAGTTCTTGTGGGCAGGGAAGCTGCAGTTGGGGTATTTCATCTTGACTTTGTCAGTCCATGTGATGTTCCTGCACAACAGTTCAGTCAATACTAGTCAAGCTGTTCTGTTGTGTTGGGCATGGAAAAAACACCTAAGCTGGCTGCTTTATACAAACCATTCTGAGAAAAACAGACATTGTTTGCCTTTTCCAGGCTATTTTATTATTGTTATTATTATTAATAGTAATAGTAGTAGTATTCAAAGAGCCTGTCTTTCAAGGGAAGGAACTTTCTAGTTGCACTTAATAAAAAAAAAAACTTAATTAAAAAAATTATAACACCTCTAATAAAATAACCAGAAAAGTTTCCTCCAAGAGCATGTCATTATGTCAACTCTGTTCAGCGGAGAAGCATTGCATTCGGTAAATATATATTTGGGAGCTACTTTGTGATCATTGACATTTGACATTGTTCTTACATCTCTCCCTATTAGCATGTTTATGTTTGGAGTGTACTTGACCTATTTCAGAAATATTCCTCATCTTTTCCCATTATTTACTGAGCAGCAATAACCCTTGAAAGACTGCTGCATTTTACAGGCTGCAAAGTTTCATGGAAACAAGAGGCCCCTCTTGTGTTGCTTAAGTAGCTCATCTGTGAAGGTAAATATATTCCTGGATTTAATTAGGAGTTGCAGTATTAATATTTATGCAGATAAAACTAGGTGGGGAGGGAGGTGAAAGAAGAGGGAGTAATGGTGTATTTGTCATTGCTGAAATGAATTAGTTAATTCCTTATGAGGGACACAAACAAATGTCCGAGATCTTTTGCATGAAGAGAACCGCTTCATTCCTAACAGAGGGCTGGGACCAAGTCAGAGATCCAAAGACACAGCTTGCACCAAAAGCTTGTTTTCCTTCATAATTAAATGCTATTTTTCATGCCGAGACAAATTTGAAGGACAAGTGACAGTGTTTTGAAGACAGATCCTCTAGGGAGCATGGAGGAAGGAATTTCAGATGCTGGAGCAACAGGAGAGATCTGATCTATTCTGTCTCATGTTAGATATGATTTTCATGTGCTGCAATACTTTTCTGGATATTAGTGTGTTTTGAGGCATGAAATGAAAAGTCAGAATCTCCCACTATTTTGTGATTGATAATGGACAATAAAGACTCAGCCATAATGCATTCAGATTTTGAAGATGCACAGTTTTCAAGTACCTCCTCAATAAAATTTTCAAATGCCTTTTCATCTCCAAAGTGTTGAGCTGGAACATATTGTCCATTTTCAAATTCTCACACACAGGAAAAACATTTGAGTCTGCACTGACTCTTGAAACTCAGAGACAATTCAGGTTTTGTGATCTTGCCTTTTCACACCTAGGTGAGATAGCAGAAACCTCCTGGCTTGGACCTGACCTTTTTTTTTCGTTCTTGCTCTGACCTTGCACCCCTTAGTACAAAACTTGGTTGGGAAAGGTTTGGAGGCACATAAAATAAGGGAACTCAGCATCCATCCTTCGTGAGTGGTGTCACTGTGAGCTTAAATATGGGCAGGAATTGTTCAAAGGTGGCATCTTCCATACTGATATAATATGTGATGGAGAGTCCTGGCACATCAGAAGTTAGAGATCACTTGAGAACACAAAGCTGTGTCAAAGGCAACAGGGAAAACATGTTTTTTCTTGCTCAAAGAGCAGTTCACCTCTTTGTTCTCCCTTTTGTACCCAGGCTGCACCTGGCCCTCTTTGATTTTAATTATCAGGTACTGGGAGAGCTCAGGGCCGACCTGTGTTAGAAAGCATCACCTTCCCTTCAGCTCTTTGTTCTGCTCTCATAGGGTAATTTGATGCTAATAAATCAGCTCTCTGGTTCACCATATTTAAGATGCTTCTAGTGACTGGGAAAAAAAAAATACACTCTTGTCTCTTTATTCCCTGTCTTTGGTTTGCTCTGTGCTTTTCTTCCATTCTTTCTGTTAAGACCGACTCTGTACTACCTCCATTCTGGAGGTCAGCATTTGCTCCTGTGCAATTCAGTTGCTTTTTTGGACAGTAAAGGAGAAAGATGCTTCATCCCCAGCCCTTTGCTTCTGCTTTCTGTTCCCCTGTGGAAGTTGCCTGCATCCAGCATGGTGCCACAAAGTCTTCCCCACTCCAAGGTCCTACCTGGCAGATGTAGAAAGCTGGAGACAACCAGCAGCTCCGCACAAGCCTGACAGCAATCCCAAGCCCCATGTCTGCCAGGGGACACGGGGTGTCCTGCTCTCACGTGGCCAGACACGAGGCATGTTTTCAAAGTCATTCACCACCTCCCACCCATCCACCCACTCACTCAGGGGCTGCAGCCTCCAAGTTGCAGTATAATAGACCCTACCACTCTGCAAACTCTGCTGTCAATAGTTACCTGCCTCAGACAGAGACTGTAACTGGGGAGGAATGAAGTTGTGTCCATGCTTAAAAACAGACCAAGCCAGGATGACCCGGATCTCAGAGGGGGCAGCCTTCACTCCACAGGAATGGCAGAATCTGGCCATAAATAGTGTGTACCACAAAGACACCCAGGGAAAAAAAAAAAAAAAACACTTAGCAACAGCAGCAACAGTTGCCACTGCAATTATTCCAGCAAATGACAATAATTTGTGCTGACCACACTGTGGTCTGCCTATACCTTGCCAACTTATTCCTGCTTCAGCCGTTAATATAAGTTTGTTTTGCACACAAAGAAAATAACTCTCATTTAAAGCTCCCTGTGCACTTTGTGAATTGTTAATGAAGTCTCATGATATCGATGACCTAGAAAGAGCACTGTGAGCTACTTTTTCTTAAGCAAGAACTATGATCTGCTGGTTGTCAGAGAAACTCATTTGTCACTTCTCGTCCCTCATATTTGTGGCCCCGTTCTTTGGAATAATAAGAGCTTGGCTTGAGGAATGGGCATGAAATGTGGTTGTGTTTAAAATTTGTTTATTTTCATTGTTTTTCTTTAGCTTTGTTCTTGGAGCTTGTACAATAAAGGCAAATAATTTAAAGGACACAGAGGGCTGGAATTTGGTTTTGTACCGAGTGTGGGAGGCTGACAGAAAAGCTATAGCCAAGTGAAGGGACTGCATTCAGTGAAGCCAAGGTGAAGTGAGGTATTTACAGACTCTAGAGGACTTGGAGTAACTTCCATCTTCCCTCTCAGCTTGTAACTCACACCCAGGCTGCACTCACACCCGGCTACTGCCAGGGAAGTTACACCTCTGAAATCATCGGCTGCAAAACTGGCTCAAGAAGCCAAAAGGAGCTCAAGTTGGGCAAACACCTGCTGAATCATGCAGCCAGAAAGCAACAAGGAAGAGACACTAAGCCAGTATGAGTCACTGCTAATCACTCTCAGAGCTAATTGACACATTCCTAAAATTCCTCTCGAGGTTCTTGGCACTCTGGGCTCCATCATTTTCTTCAGTGTCAGCAAAGGGAAAGGCATAAGGTGCGTGAGAAAGTCTTCTTTTTTGTAAATAAACAGACACTGCTGCTGCATGCCAGGGCTCCAGGGCTGGCATGACAGCAACTTTACCCCAAAATGCATTTGTGAGACTTGGGGGCAATCCTCCGCTCTCCCCCAGCTGCTCCTTCCCAACCCACTTGTTTCAGAAGTGCCGCTGCATCTGCTTCAATGCACTCAAACACACACACACATACCCTGAGTGCTCCCAAAGAAGATCCCAGAGAAACGTAAGTCTTTCTCAACACCCAACTGAACACTCAGTGAGGAAGGCACAGGGTGTCCTTTGCTTTGTGAAGCTGGTTTGCTAAAGCCCAGAAACCTCTCAGGCAGCTCCTGCTGAACCTGTGGTAGGGGACCTCCACCCTGGGCTGTTTCCAAGCTGCTTATTAACATGTACTTTGTGCCATTACTGGCATTCAGATCAGCTCAGCTCACCTGTAGAGCTGGTTAATGGGAAGTGCAAAGAGTGTTCTTGGCTCAGGGTATGCAGCGTGAAACCTTTGACTGCTGCACAGGCAGAACAGACCATGTCTTCTGGGGAAGGAGTCCTCTTTCTCCTGTGGTTCTCAACCCCACAGCATGAAGATTCCAGAGGCTACTTTGAGATGCCTCCGAATTCCATCTGAGAGAGGCTGGTCCATCCTCAGGAGCCTTGACATTATTGCTCTGACAATCAAGGAGCTCAAAATGTATCAGAACCTGCTTGAGTAGTGTCAGGTAGTTTGGCTCCCTGTAAAATCAGTGAGGAGGGAGGAATCTCCTCCAGACATACAAGAGAGACAAACTGAGTTTGTAAATGATGACTTAAGCACATATTTCTATGGCAAAGTTTCACTTAGGTGTCACAATCTCCTCTGCAAGCATGCAGCTAATGGTGATATGAAGGTCATACCTCTAATCCTGTGCTCTTTCCTGTTGCTTCTTGGAGGGGTATCCCTCTAGAAAACATACTGAGATCTACTTTTGATGGTAGCTGATGACTAAGTCAGTTTTCTGTGGCCAGGCAGAGGACCACTCCTTGCTATTAAAACACATCCAGAGAATAGGGAGGAAACATTCCTCCATTCTCTATTTCTGTGTGGTATCTGGGTAGTGACTGTGTTTGCAAGTGATGGGGAAGGCTGAGATTCAGTCCCTGCCACTGCCAATGTGTATCTGAAGGGACTGCTCTGACCACTAACCAAGGACAGCTTGAAGGCATGTACCAAAAACTACTGAACGTGCAGTAGTTTTGGATGGACACTTGTGACTTTCTCCTCCTGCAGCCCTCCAGCATGGCTTTTTTGTCTTTAATTTTTTGTTGATGATGACTTTTTTGTTCCAGTAATTGCTCTACTTATTCTCTAAATTCCTGTTGTTTGAACTTGTATCAGTGATCTCCATAGTTTAACAATGCACCTTGTGAAAAGCCTTTCTTATTGGTCTTAAAATTGCTACATTATTGCTTCTTTGGCCAGTCCCTAACTCTTGTAAAGTGAGAAGAAGTTCGGTGTTGCCTTCTCTGTGAAGTCTGAGGATGTGTACCAGTGTAAAATAATTGCTACTAACATCTTTGTTTTTCCTTCACTTCCCTTTCCTTCTCCTGTCACAGATGCTCCCCATACATGTATGTGTGAATTGTTTCTTTTGCAGTCTCTACTGGCATATTTCTTCACAAATTTATACTGGATATTCTATTAAGATAAATTAATTAGGAGAGATAGGAGGTGGTCTAAGTAAAATTTTAAGAAACAGCTGTTAATTAAGTTTTATCTAAATTTACTGCATGGAAGTCAAACTATTGTAACTCATAAACTGGAAAATTGGGTTACATTAGGTGTCTGCCTTCTAATGCAATGGACAGATTAAAGTTGCTATATTCCCTTAGTTTTTCTAACAACATATTTCTCTCAATGAAACAATTGCTATGACTACACTTGAGCTGAGTGAGTTCTGTGTTGCCCTTTCTAAAAAGCGCTAAGCTCAGCACACAGCACTGCAAAGTTGCTGGGCTTAAACTGGGTCTCATCTCAGTTTAGACATATGGCTAATCATGCTTGAAAACCACGTAATCTTATCCAGGGCAAAATTCATATCATTATGTAGGAAGAGTTTAAGTGTTTCCCCCTTATTTTAAAATAATGTTAAACTGGGATTACGCTGTATTATGTTCCTTTTGGACCTTAGATGTCCATGTGCATTCATATCAGCCGTCTGGCTGTCACATCCATGCTTACTGCCTCAGTGAGTAACAGTGAAGGAAACCAGCATATTAGCTTCTGGAACAAATGGGGCCTTTTCTTTGTAAGAAGATAGCTGGGACATAACTTAATATAACTGCTCCCTGTTCTTAATGGAAAGCTCAGTAATATGACAGATGTCATGTCAGGTGACAGATAAATGAGTATTAATGATCTCCCAGGCTGCTGAAGTTTTACAATATAAAAACACATCCCGCCCTCTTAAGAAAATTCTCATTGTACATTCTTGATGAAAAAGATAATGTTTTTAAGCAGCTTAATTTTTTTATTAGATGTAAAAGTAGCTCATATCCCGCAATAAAAAGTGCACGGCCCTCTGTGCCTGCCACATCCAGGATCGATTCTACATTTTTGCTATTGAAATACATGCACAGAACTGGGTGAATAGATAAAATGGACATCTGAACACGGATTTATTTTGTCAGACACACTGAACTGTAAGTGATGCATATGCACAAATTTTATGTGTTCAGCACTGTTACTGTGCCTATAAACTCACACGTCTCTGCAGGTACCTGCAGGTAAAGCCGTGTCATTATCCACATTGAGGTCTCCAGGCAGAGCCCTGAGTTTTTTTGATTTAATTCTCCGTGGAGAGAATTACTTGCATGTATCTCTGTGGTGCATACCTATTTATGGATTGTGGCAGATTTATGTGCTGCACTTTGCCCGCACACACACCTATGTCGGCCAGCTCTGGTGCAGCAGGTACGGGAATATCCATATAATATACATATCAGTGCTTTATGAGCAGCTCATTGAGTCCAGCGTGGTACTCCTTTTGCCGCTTTTGTGCAGTTCATTATAGAAACATACTTGAGTTTGCTCAGTTGCTTCTCCCAAAGGCCAACTTTTGATCTTCTCTTGGGAACCTGTCGCACTGCCTTGGTCTCTAGGTACCACAGCCAATGTGTTTACCAACTCTTTCTCGCCCTTTCTATTATGCGTCCCCTTTTTTCTCCCACACAAAAGCCCTGCGCGGTGCTTGTGTGTGGTCCCCAAGAGATGCGGGCCCGGTGAGGAGCCGGTTTTCGGCGAGGCTCTGGGCTGGAGGATCTGTGAACCCGTGCAATTAGCAGTTTAGATCCAGGACCCCACGTGTGGGAGCGGGGCCTGCGGTTGTGCCGCGGCGATGGGGACGGCCGCCCTCCGGGCGAGTGCACCGACCCCTGGCAGAAGGGTCACGCCGCGCCACAGACAGCCCCGAGCTCAGGAAAAACCCAGAGATCAGAGCCGCAATCTGTAGTGGGGTGTCCTCCCCCCTCCGCCACCCCCCCCCCCCTGCACAACACATGGATTCAGAAAGGGATCATTTGGAAAGCATTTGCAAACATATGGGTCGTTTTTAAGTCAAGGCTTCTTTAATTCGCTGTGTTTCCTACGTTTTTTGGTTTGGTTTTTTTTTTTTGGAGGGAGGAGTTTGGTGGAGGTTTTGAGGGAGGGGGGTTGTTTTGTTTTGTTTGGGGGCGGGGGGAGACGGGGGTGGTGTGCAGGCTCTTGCTGCAAAAAGCCTGGCTGGGAAAAAAACCAAAAAGAGGAGGGCTGAGTGGTGGAATAAAGAGCGCAGCAAAGCTACCCTAAAGCAGCTTGTTCCCAACTCATGTCCCTTACACAGAGATTAAAAGAACAAACACTCTGCTCTTCTTAATGATGGCATTACCAAGTATAATTAATTAGAAGGGTAGCAAAAGGAATCAGATCCCTGATGCTAATTACTTTCCTAAAAGGATAATATGCTCTTATGTTACCAGTCTAGATCTGACAGAAATATGTCTATTACTGCTACTGCTGCTCCTAATCAAGTAGTAAAATAAAATACCCAAGGGATACACATGCATGGTTTTGTTTATATGCATGTATGTATACATACACGTGCAAATAATGATACGTTCACTATATTACGTTATATATATTTAATGCTATGTTATATATATAGCATGATGTGTGCAACTACTCGTGCATTATCACTTCATAGAATCATAGAACCATTTAGGTTGCCAAAGACCTGGAAGATCGTTGAGTCCAACTGTTAACCCAGCACTGCCAAGTCCACAGCTAAACCATGTTTATGTATTTATAGTTAGAGTGGATTTTAGATGTATATGCTGACAGACAGCCAGGCAGAAAGACAAATATTTATGACACCACTTCCCTGCAGTGCTACCACCAAAGAAGGGGAACAATAAACAAAAGCTCCTCCACCTTTGCCAACCATGGCCTGTGCACACAGGTCTGGGTAGGATCCGAGCTGAGTTTTCCTTTGTGAATGTGATGGCCCACTAGGCTGTGTCGTGAAGAACTAATGACTGGATGGCATTGATTTGCAGAGGAATTTTAGCTGCAGAGAATGATGGATGTCTTTCAGCCAAAGATTCCTCTCAGCAGGCTGGACATATTTTGGGTAGCCTGCTCTGGTTACTGTGAAGGATTGCTGAATAAATGGTGGGTTAGCAGCTGAAACACACAGGCTTTGGCTATGCAGTGGGAGACCCGGCTTGCAGAGTTGTTATTATCATCACTCCAAGAAGTTGGAAGGGATGTGTGTGTAACACAGCCCACGTAAAATCCTGGCTCTCAAATGACTATACCATATACTCATACAGTGCGGGGGTTGTTGCTACAAGTAACTGCTGCGTGTTTATCTGCATCCTTCCCACACCTCCCTGTGTGCACGAGCACACAGATGTGATGGCCCTGTGGATGTTCACAGCTGGGTTTCAGTCTGTGAGCACATTTGTGCCCAGGTGGCATGTTTGTGTGCATATATGTTTGTGTAGGTGCATTTTACCAGCGGGAGAAAACCCACATATGTAGATCTCTGTGTGTGTGTATGCAGGTGTGTGGCACATGCATTGGCACAGACATCACATGTTGTTTTTAGTTGTTTCCCATCCTTCCAAACAGCTTCCCAGAATATCACTCTTTCTCCCCACTCCTGCCTCCCAATCCTGCCATTCCCACAGATTGTGAATTTTCTTCAGGACTTGAGGCCTTTGCCCAGTGCTCCTCGGTGAGCAGAAAGCAGTAAGTGCAATTTAATGTATTATTTATGAGTGGTGGGAAAGTCTAAGGGGGTTTTAATCTCTGCTTCTCCACTTCCTTCCCAGATGAAAACCATTTCACCTCCCTTCCCAGATATTCAGCTCCAGTGTGCTCCCCCACCCCACTCCCATCTGCGCCTTATTTGTACAAATGTTCCCGTGTCTTTAGAAATCATCTTCAAAAAAAAAAAAAAAAAAAAAGAGAGAGAAAAAGAAAAGAAAACCCTTGGCAAACCCATATTGTACTTAAACATTTGTGAAGATTTTGTTTCTCTCAATATGGAAGCGAGAGGGGGCTCTGGGAGGGGCTTTCGTGGAGAAATGTCTCATTCAGTCTGCTGAGCCCCCTCCTTGAAGTTTCTTTTCAAGGCTGTTGGAAAGTTGGGCAAACTGAAAAGCAAAACAATAATTAGAGATAATTGCTTGTGTCCAAACACAGGCATCAAAGCCTCGGGGGTCTCATTTGTGATGGGCCTTAGTGTGTGATCCAAAAAAAAAAAAAATTAAAAAAAAAAAAGGTGACCCTTTTTTTATTTATTGAGTGGGGGAACAGAGAGAAAGTGCCAGATGGGAGGACCTCAGAGCAATCTCCAGCGGCTCAGCCCTGCCTGCTTGGGCGAACAGGCACTGAGGCCAGGATAAAAGGGATAGAGAGCAGGGTCAGGAGAGGTTGCATAATTACTAGGGTGGAGGTAAAAGGGGTGAGAGGGGAGACAAGGGTCTCTCTGGCCCCACCATGGGGATCTGTGCAGTCCCCCAGCTCTGTGTGGCTAGTGACATCCCTGGCACCCAGGGTAGGTACCAGGGATGCTGCAGGATGCCCCATCGGGGTGGTACAGGAGTCCTGGTTTACAGGGGGCTGAGCCACCCCCTTTCTTGTCTTCCAGGCGGGATCCCTAGTGTGGATCCAAGTGGATGCAGACCCGAGAGGCTCTGCCCCAAATTCTTCCCTGATGGGATGCACTGCCAGCAGGAACACGACACCCCTGGTTTACCCACAGCAAGGCAGCACCGAATCTAATGTTTTTACTGAAAACAGTGAGTTGGTCGGGGGAGCTGGGAAAAGAAATAAGAAAAAAAAAATCGGAAAAGGCAAGGGCAGTCTTAAAAACCCCCACCAAACCCAGTGAAATGGTCTCATTCTCTCAGCCTCACTGGGAAGATGTGCTGCCCTGGCTGCAAGCAACGAAGGAAGAGGTTTGGGCAAGGATGGAGGTGTTCGATTTAGGGGGACCAGACTCCTTTCGAGGGGGCCCCAGGAATCTGAAGGAAAGCAGTAGATGAGAGCAAACGAGCATGAGCGGGATAGCCTCTCCCGTAGGAGAGGGATAACGGAGGACTCCCCAGGGAACCCTTGTCTCTTCTCCGGTTTTCAAAGGCTGGTTCACATGATAAGAAGTGGCCAAGGTTTGTCCTCACCCCGCCTGTCCCTCGGTAATGGGCTTGTAATGACCTAAACGATTTGCTGATTAGGGACAATAAATCTGCCTTTCCGTGCGGGGCGGGGGGCGGGGGACAGAGGGGACAGCCGAGGCCGAGGACAGTGCCCGAGCAGGAAGGTGTTTGTTTATTCGGGCTGCTGGGAATTCGGCTGCAGAGCTGAACGTATTTATCCCAGCATCTGCCCCTCACCTTTCCAGAGGGGAAATTCCGGGGCTCAGACGGAGGAGAAGTGACTGTCCCGGTTCCTTTGGGGGTGGTGGAGTGGGGGAAAGCAGGCGGCGGCTTTGGTCGGCTCGCTCCTCCAAGGGATAGGTGAAGAAGAAAAAGCTGTGTGTGTGTGTGTGTGTGTAATAGGAAAGAAAGCACGAATGAAAGCTCCGACGGCTCACCCTCACCCCCAGTCCACCCCTCAGCGCCGCGCGGTCCCGCGGCACCCCCTGCGCCCCGCCGAAGGAAGTGCACCGTGCCCGCGCCCGGGGAGACGGGATGCTCCCAGATGCGAAAAAAAGTAGAAATTATAAATAAAAAAAACACAAACAAACAAACAAAACCCCCGAACAAAAAACCACGAGCCAGCAGGGAAAACGAACATCTCATTGCGTTTGCTTAAAAAAGAGCCTGCGGGACTCCACCGAGCGCACCGCCCGGTTCACGAGCGCAGTGCCAGGAGCAAGGATGGAGGGGACGAAGGGGTTTCTTTGCCGTGTCCCCCCCGCCCCGGTGCAGGTGCACGCAGGAAGGTGGCTCCCGCAGTGGCACCGCAGCAGGGCGGGCGGAGATGCCCCAAACGGGGTGGTCCCCCGGCGGAGGGGGTGGCCGTGCCCTCCCGGCGGTGCGCCAAGGCGCCGGCATCGCCAGGCACTTCTAATTAGCAAAGAAAGATGTTGATCATTAGCGAGCAACAAACCTCCAAGCCAGGCGGGCTCTCCCCGGAACCGGGCTGGGGGCTGAGGGCTGTGTCCTGCCGCTGTCCCGAGCCGCTTCCCGGCCGCCGGGCGCTCCGGCCCCATCACCTGGCGCACAGCTGCGGCTCTCCTAGATTGCTTTCTTGTTTAATATTTCTTTTTATTTTCCCCGCGTAGGATTGCTGTGACCGAGGCGATATTCGCCTCATCCAGGAGGATGATCCAGGCCCCCCTGGGGAGCCTCGACCCTTCCCACCGCACGACCCCTCTCTAATTGCCGTTCTCCTAATTTCTTTTTTTCCCCCGCTCATTCTTTTTTAGCATCTCTCAGTCTTCCTCCATCTTTCGATTTAGCAACACCCCCTCATACCGTCTGTAGTTTCTCCATCCTCCCTCCACCGACCCCTCCTCTCCCGCTCCGGCGGGAGCGCAGAGCCGCGCAGCCCTTCGCGGGCTGGATCCCGAAGGGCTTTTTAGACAATCACATCGGCTGGTGCAAAATCATTTTACAAAATGTCAGAAAACGCTTCTCCCGAATCAAACCAAACCAGCCTATTTTTGTCCACCCTGATTAATTTTTTTGCCACTAAAAACGAGTGGCTTTGGATCTGGCTGGCTCCGCCGGGAGAGGCTGTTGAGGTCCGTTTCGCTGCGATTTTTAGATTATTTTGTTTTGTTAGGTTTGCATCTTTAATTTCTCTGCAGAGATTTCTGTGCAGATACGGGTTCTTCCTCCTCCTGAGAACAAGCATGTGGGAACAACGTTTTTAGTCCCCAACCATCCCTGCCTGCCCCGGGGGAACTGCGCCAGGGGCTGGGGGGGACCCTGGGGATCCCCGAACCCTCCTGCTCCGCCGGCGGGACCAGCCTGGCTGGCCCGTACCTTCGAAATGACATTTCTTCTGGTGAGCCGAGCCAGGCTCTGAAACAAAATCAGCGTGTTTATATCCTCCACGGTGGGTTTTCTCTGATGGATGGCTGCCCGGGGCTTCTGCCTTCTGCTTCATCCCGTTCGTCCCCTGATAATTTACAAGTTCAGCGTGCACACAAACACACACACACAGAATTATATCTGTATATATATAAATGACACATGTGACAATTTCTTAATTAATTTCACCATACATTTGTGAAACACGCGATGAAATATGCCTCGTGTGAATGAGGCACATTATAGACGCATTACTTGTAATTCGAAATTATTGTTTATACAGTTCTATGTACTGTAGAAAAATTATGTATATCCTTAATTTAAGTGTGTCCTTCAACTAAATGTAGTGCATATATTGAGCTGTGTTTTCAAATGAGAATTAGAAGTACAAATTATAAAGCGGCATATTCGTGTGATACAATTTACAGGTATCTTGGACTTAGGACATTGGTGAATACATAAATATACGGTATTTGCAGGCAGACTTTATCAAATGTACGGCTGTTTACACTGGTATGTCCATATATAGAGAGAAATGGCCTCTAAATATATAGATATGTCTATTTTTTTTACCTCTAAACGATCTTTGAGCTGTATGTAATTAGCGAAGCGGCCATTTGGCTACAGACACGCACGTCCTCAAATGAACCGTGCGCGGGCGGGTGCGCACACACGGGCACACACCGTGGGCAGCTGAGGGCGGTGCAAGGGGGCTGGAGGGGGAGAGGATGGAGTCCCGACCCCTTCCCGCAGCGGTTTCCGACCTGCCCGCACCGAAACGCTCCTCTTCTTCCCCCTCCTCCTCCTTCTCCTCCTCTTCTCCCGCCAGGCTGAGGAGCCGCTCAGCCCTCGGGACCGCGGGCAGGGTGGGATCCCCGCTGCTCTGGGCTCGCGATGCTCCCCCCACAACCTCGGTGCTTCCCTTTCTCCGAGGCACAGCCCTGCCCTCTCCCTCCCGGAGGGTATGGTCGCACACCCTTCCCCCGTGTGGTCCGTCCCCTCCCCCGCGGCACCTACCCTGGGGCTCTGGGCCAGGGAAAGGACGATGTGGGGGGAAAAGCGAGTAAAGCAAAGCTTCCAGGCTGAACACACCTGCGTTCAGCAAACGTTATTTTAGGGACGGGGGGTCGGCTCCAAACCCGGCTGCGCCCCATTCCCCGGCTCCGGCTGCTCTCTGGGCTTGGGCACTCCTGGTTTGGTTTTGCGTGCCCACCTTGTGTCTTCCCACTCTAGAGACTCGGGCGCTCTTTGGAGCAGAGGAGAGGTGAAATTCACTTGTCGGTTTTGTTTTAACACACTGATGGGTGAAACACAGAAAATTTGAAGCATGACCCGTGTGTAGCCAAGAGACCAAGCCAGAAACCCGCCTCATCTCCCTGCTTTCTCCTTCTGCAGACAGGGGAAATGGTTCTGACTCCGCTCAGCAGCATCTGCAGGCTGCAGTGCCAATAGTACCTGCACCACTGCTGGGTTTTTGCTTTGAACAGATATTGTTTGCTTGTTATCAGTAGGGGTTGGCTCTTGGTCCTGGCTCATGTGCAGATTTACACAATATGTAATTTGAGGTAAAATACATACCACTTGATATGTAATGCATAGATAAGAAACACTACACAGCACAAAACATGCACCGTATTCCATATATCATAGAATCTGCAGTAATGGGAGATGCATAGTAATGCATGGGATATTGCAAGATTCTGTGTCTTGTACGTGTCTTGTATGGAAAGCTCATATAACAAGCCATTAGTTAGGTTGTTTGGTGATCTTAACATCATTCATAGTCAATTAACCCTTGGGACTAAATTATCCCACACTACTGCTGCCTCAGGTCGATATCTACATAATCTTTCAGCTCTAATACACGGGCTGTTCCTGGGTCTGAGGCATGCAAAAAATGCTGTGTCTTATCCCTAATTTTATAAATGTGTGTGTGTAGTACAATATGTAATGACTGCTCCTTTGC
This sequence comes from Empidonax traillii, assembly GCF_003031625.1. NCBI lineage: Eukaryota > Metazoa > Chordata > Aves > Passeriformes > Tyrannidae > Empidonax > Empidonax traillii. The sequence continues at coordinate 2,391,422 of NW_020955208.1, forward strand.
AAAGCTACATTATGTGTGTAGTCATTGCATATGTACATGGACACTATTTCTCCATAAAACAGTAAAATTTCAAGGTTGCCAAGGTCTCTTTGTTAGGAAGCTGCATGATTTTTACATATACCCAAGCTAAAAGCCCAGGGAGGAAAGGAAAATCTTTGTGGAGCCGAGCCTGAGGAAGACAAGTCTTGCTGATTGCCTTTCTGGGCTGTGATGCCCATGCTAGGCCGGGGCAAAAAGCTGGAGGCTTCGTTTTCCATCTCCTTTAGTGACCCAGCCCAACAGCGGAGCAAGCTATGGGAGCTGAGCCAGCGAAGAGAAGAGCTAGCGTGCCTTTTGGTATGTGGCTAAAGCAGCTGTGATCTGAAGCCAGGGATGCACATTACAATGGCCCTTAGGAGCTCAGATTTCTCTGCTGTAGCTGTTCAGGGCTATAAGAAGAAAAAGTCTTAGCTATCATCACGGGGTGCTGCTCTAGAGAACTACTTTCTTCTCTTCTCTGTTGGTTTTTCTTATGTGATTTTTGAAGAAATCATTTAAACTTAGGATTTCCAGCAGGAATAATACTAAGTGCGCATGAGCCTGCATGTGCGTGTTTATAAGTCACAAACACCCACATGAATCCCACAGCTGCCAATAGGAAACACGTGTATGTCCACAGAAAATCAGTTTGCACTTTGGGGAGGATATCTGTGTCAAATACAGATAAATAGACCAGGGGGTAGACAGAGACACATCAACTGCTCAGAGCTTTAAAAAAAAGTAATTTGGGAAGACAGTAAGGGAGATCTTTCTCAAAGGCTAATCTATGCAAGTTGACAGAAAAAATAACTATTAATGTTCATGGAGTAGCAAGCTGTTAAAACATGCAGAGTGGGGTTTATTCTCTGTGTTAGTCACACAGTGTAATATTTCAATCTCAAACTCTCTAATTATTTGGTCTGTTTATTGCTTGGTCATGACTCAGAGGTTACATTATGATCTCTGATGTTTAAAACTTATAGTTTTCTTCTGGTCACTGCTAATATTGCAAAATTAAAAAAAATGCGTTTATTATTTTTCAATTTTTGCTTTTCTGTCTTCTCCTCTAAATTTAAACCCAGATTTTTTTGTGGTTAGTTTGCACTGAAAAAATGACTCATACTCAACAGACCAGGCCTATTAATTTACTCGATTTGTTGTTTTTGAAAGGAAAGAGAATAAGTTTCTTTAAAGTACCATCAAGTGTGTTTCTTTTCCCCTCCCTAGTGAAATAAGACATATTTTTTTTTGCCTTGTGATCTGTGTGCAAAATAATTAGAAACAAGCTGGTGAGGGGAGAGGGAAGGGAACCAGAGAGCTGTTCCAACCTTTGACTTTGACTTGTCTGTCTTACAGAGAGAGTTTGTGAGGGGATTTGTGGAGCACCTTGCCTGCAGGTTCACAAACCTTTTGGGTTATTTTGCTGTGTACACAGCAAAGTATTCAATGCTTATCTATCTGATGGGCTGCTTATTGGATTACCACCTTCCAGATATTTAAGGGCTTAAAGAGTAGGATCAGGAAGCCTGTTTTATCCTACAAACTGTTGTCATCTGAGCATATGGAGATCTCCATGCCAAGTGCAAGCCATCAGTCTCAGGGCTATTGTGGTTTCTAACAGCCTCTGGTTTCTAACACCATGTAGTGGGAAAATTGATGCTTTGACCTTGAGGAAAATGTCCATACCTATCCTGTGTTAATTACCTCTCAACACCCCCCACTCCTCCTCCTGCCCTTTTTTAGGGGGAAAAAAATCCAGAGCCATATAGCAACCAGGATTTAAGAACATTTACTTGCATTCAGCCTGGAGTGCTGGGGCTCAGCTTTGTCTGGAGAGGCTCGAGGTTTTGCTCTTCGAGGGTTGGGAACCTCTGTGGAGGCAAGATTACTTAGTGACTGTATTGCAATGACAGCGTTAATATTTCAGCATGACATAACCTCATCTGAGCCCGAACTACTGCTTTAACCGTTTAACCTTCAGATATTACACTGCAGGTTTGTGACCCTGTTGGAAAGCAGAGACCTGAAACAGTTCAATCTTGCTTGGTCTGATCAGAGAGGGCACATCACATTGGGCTGGAGTCTTATTTGGACACCAGAAACACAGTTCCTGTGTCCTGGCTCTATCCAACAACATTAATAACTGCTATGGACCAGTGCATATCACAGAAATGTCCTCAAGGGCTGAGCCTTTCTTTAGGATGGTGATACTTCCCTTGGTTGGAATTTGGCTCCTGCCTCCCTCCAGCCCTAGCAGCATTGCTCCTGAGCTTTATCCAACACTGAAGTGCCACTGGCCATTCCCTGAAGCAGCTGCTAATCCCAGGGAAATGCCCTGCACCTCTGCCCTGGCCGTTTAATCCCAGACTCTGCAGGTTTATTTCCTAAATCCCACCTGAGCAGTGTGGCCAGATAAAGCACCAGTTACTCACCCAGACAATAAGGGATAAGTGAGATCTGGACTTCTGGACTTTGCTGCTCATTTCTTGGGTAAGAGAGTTTGATTTCTGCATCTTGGACCATGGCCTCCCTCAGCCTTTTCTTTCTTTTCTTCCTATCTACCTTTGTGGGTATTGCCACTGGTCAGAGCACAGTCAGCTCTCTGTGCACCCTCCTGGCCCTGGCAGGGCCCAGCTCTTTTTCAGAGTAAATGCCCCCTTGTAAATGTACTGGAAAGGGAGTGTGTGCACCCCAGGATGGGATGTCCCTGGTTAAAACCTCCCCAGGCTTCCAAAAGAGGCACAGCAAAGCATCCCACTGATTTTAGTAACAGTGTGGGACCAATTTCCAAGAAATTTAGGGATCCTGCATTGCCTTGCGGCTTCTGGGTGGGATTTGAACCAATGACTGAAATTAGAAAGCTGCCTGGAGTGAGTTGGTTTCACTCCCACCCCATCCCAATTTTAGATTTTCATCTCAAATCTCCTTTTCATTGTGATTATATATAATATATAATCATAATCTGTTTCACAAGCTGGGGTTCTGACTTCAAGCTCTGCTGCCAAAGAGCCATGGATGGAAATAACTAAAAACCCTCATGCACTCTGGGCACAATGTAGTGTGCAAACAGAGCACAAACATCCCAAATCTGTTGTTCTGTCTCTGATTTTGACTGACTTCGAAGAAACATTAAGAATAGTAATGAGAAGCTGATGACAATTGCAGCTTGAGGAATGCACCACTCTTAAAGAACAGATGGCACAAAAACATTTTTTAAAAAACTTTTCTTAAAAATTAACTTGGCACCTGGGCCTTTCTTAGGACAAATGCTCAAACTTGGAGCAACCACAGCCCTTGGCAGTCAGGATCCATTGAAATCCATCGAAATCCATCGATTTTGCTGCAGAGGAATGCAGATTTAGCGAGATGCAGATTTCTTTCTTGGCGATCAATAATATTTCTTCATTCTGGCTTGAGAGGGCTCATCTCTTTTTCTCTGTTATAACTGGAGAATTTAGTTTCATAGCTCTAAGAATGTTCTGATTTCAGGGATAACTGGCTGGGCTTTAAAGTGAATAAATAATTGTGAAGAGATCACTTGCTTGTCGTTCAGCTCTGTGTTTTATCAAGTTCAGTGCTTTCTGCTGCTAATTTTTTACTTAGCGGTCCCCTAAGCATTTTCAAGTGGGAGTTAAATCAATCTGCAGTAAATTTAGCCCTATTGATAGTACAGTGGCTTTTCTCAAGCTTAATTCACTGGCTTCTCATAAATAGTCACAACCTCTTAGAAAACATCATGTTCAACAACTGATGTCGTTACTGTTATATCGAACCCAACAAGTTACCCTAGATAAAAGAATCTTGTGAAGAAAAGCATTTGACCTTGGTGTGAAGACTTTCAATGATACAGAGCCCGCCTTATCCGTTGATCAATGATTCCATGCTAAAAAAATCTATGCTTTATCACTTATTCAAGTTTGGCTGGCATTTACTTCCAAGCAGTGAATCTCATTTGGCATTTCTCAGCTAGATTAAAGAACCATTCCATACTGGGTATTTTCTTTTTCCATCTGTACTTGAACATCCTAGTGGAGTCATCTCTTAATCTTCTTTGTGATAGCATAATCAGATTGAGCTGCATAAGTCTCTCACTAGAAGGCACGGTTGGTTGTTAGGGTTTTTTTACAGCCCTCAAATCATATGGATTTCCATATGGCTTGACATCAGCGAGAGATTTATGCTAGCTTGGAATTTGGCTGTATATTTCAATTACTGTGAACATTTTGTGGCCTGGGGTGGAACACGCCTAAGAGCATGACAAATTATTTGTAACATGCCTATCTGCTGAACTTGGTTTAACAATCAAATGGAGCAAAATTCAGTTGCACGCAGATGATCAGCGGAAAGCCCATGTCCCATTAAACTGTTTTCATGGGTTTATGTTCATCTTAAGTGCAATTGAGGCCATGGGAGTGAAGATAAACATCAGCCATTGAGACAGATGCTTAACTTATGCACCTCATTTTTCATGGCCTCCGTGGAGCTGTGCTGATTTACACCAGCTGAAGACCTTGGCCCACAGCAAGGCAGCACAAACTGATAAACGAGTCCAATCCTCAGCTGGCAGCTGATATGAGAGCTTGAATCCAACCTCACTGCTTGGTAATATCTCTTTAGAGCCCGAGTCAATATGGCAAGGGGACAGAGTTACAGCAGAGCAAAGATGCAGCAACTTCACAGAATCCCTATTGCTTCTGAGGGAAAATCTGGTGCATCATTTTTGTTCGTAGCTCCAGGCAGTAGTTTTCCCCTTAAAATAGATACAAAGACAGACCTAAGTGAAATCCAAGTGTTTGGCTGGTGAAAGTCCTTGGGATCCCACCCAAATGCTTTCCCTTGGTTATGGAAGCCACACAGCCAGGTCCTGAGCAGCCATGGGAATCAGTGGCATGTGTTAGTGCCCTTTGCAGCCCTGGTTTTCCACATATGTACGTTCTCACACACACACACACACACAAAATTGTGTAGTTCATATAAATAGATGCACTTACAAGTCATAGGCATTTATGTTCTTATACGTCTTATAAATGCTTACTTCTAAATACAGGAGCGTGTACATTTATATTTTTATGCAGAGGGACACAGATACGACTGATGCCACAGACAGGGATGTGTGTGTGCTTGTGTTAAGCTGCTGTCTGGTTGTGTACACCAGTGTGATCAAGGGAATGTGAATAGAAGCGTGTGTGTTTATGTATGCATGTGTGGAGCTGGTGTGGGGAAGGGCCGCTGGGAAATAAATGATATGAAACGTCTGTACATTCCAGGGAAATGTTCGGATCCCTGAGGTTAAGGGATATGCTCTAGTCATAAAAATAAACACACTGGTATAGCATGCCATTGATATGTGGATAAACTCACTAAGGACGGGTAAAGTTTCAGCTTTCACCTCCTTCTGATGGTGAGCTCGCCGCTTCCCTCGCTGCCTCTTTTGACAGTTCAAAGTGAAATGACATTTTAAATAAGAGGTTAAAGAGCAGAGGAAAACAGAGGTTTTCTGCTTGAACCAGGGGAAATTTGATAAACCAGTCTTCCAGAGATGCCAGTGATTTCAAAAGGCTCCATTTCCTTTTGATAAGGCTTTGAGAGAGTAATTCAGAGTAGGATCTGTTAGCCAGAGCTCTTAGCTGCTAAAATGTCAGATCAGAGGCTGAGCTATTTCCCCAAGACTAATGGTTAGTTATTGCAATCTGTAGCCTATTGTGCTGAGCCCTTTACAAAATCTTTGCTCCACTTCTGTCCTGCCCTTAAAACTGCACTTAGATTTGCAATGGCCAGAGGAGTTTAATTAGGCAAGACCTAAAGAAAGGCTCATGTGCTTTAAAGCTTGACCTACTTTTTTCCAGCTATGTGTGTTCTAATAAAAGATACTACCTCCTCTTGCATACAATGCCTTGTACATACCTCCAGACCGTGAAACAGCTGCACCTCAAGAAGAACATGAGGCACAGAAACACCCAGAACTGTAAAGGGTGGAAGTTCTGACCTGTCACCATTAGTTGTGTTGTAAGTTCAACCCATTATTCTTCATGATCAGTTATGGCATGGCTTCAGGAGCCAAATTTTTGACCGGAATGGTCCAGCCCACTTCATCTGAAGACCATGTCGAAGATCAGGTATACCAATCTTTCCTCTGTCAGGTGCATGGAAATGTGACCAAACAACTAGGAAAACTTCAGGTGACCAGAATTCAGGTGTCCCCATCACCTGATGGGACTAGAGAGGTCCCCATCAGATTGTTCTGCACCATGTGAGGTACATGCCACTCCTCAGCTCCTGCCTGAGTTCACATGGAGCCACCTCTCTGTTTGTCCACGTGCTGAAAGAGGGAGTGCAGGACCTCTGGGAGAGGCAGCAGTGGGGAGAGATTGCTGAAGCATTCCATGGAGAGTCCAGCTTTGGCCATACCTGAGGACCTTCCTTTGAAGACAGCATCATGGCCCATCGTGCTGTTCTGGTGGAGCACACCTGGGCTGAGGGGCAGAATTTGGACTTTACTGTCAGGTAAAGAGGTTGGTTTGGAGGAAGGAAAATGCATATCCCATAGGCTGCTCTCTCCTAGGTTTCCTGCATTACACCAGCCAAGAGCTTCACATCTCTCTGAGCAAGTTTCTCCTGGTACACACACAACTTTATTAAGCCATTGGGTGCTCCAATGGCATCTGATAAACTTGAATGTGTGGGAAAGTGGGGAGGGTAAAAACCAGGACATCTAAAATGCTGTCACAAAGGAGTCAGTCAAACACAGAGGTACAAATCTACCACCCTGAAAATACCCAATATAGCCTTGGCCAGTGTGACTCTCCAAAAACATTAAAAGGACTGTGCTGATTCATATCAGCTGAAAATTTGGCCCACCACTCAGCTGTAGTAACCATGTGAAGTAAGAGGCAGGCAGGCTGTATGAACATGTATCCTACAGATGTGCAAGCGTGCAAATAGTGTAGATTGAAAGATAGACGATAGAAGCAGGTGTCTGTCTGGGAAAAAAAAGGTATAGTTGTCTTTCTGTAACAAGCTGGAGTGTGACACACTCAAGATTGCTGTTATGGGTGGGCTGTACAGCAAATCCCTGATTTTCATTCAGGGTTTCGCAATCACTGCTATCTTAACTCCAAGCCTCGTTAAATCAACCTCTTCTGAACTGTGGTACAATGTTACAGTGCAGATCCTCCCGTTCCCCAATGGGAAACCAACTTGGACTCAGGAGCCATCATTTAACCTTGGAGTCTCTGAATCAACAAGGCAGTTTCTGCTCAGACACCTGGCAGCACATGCATTTTATGCTTTAACATGGCTGGTAAATCCTGGGTGGTTAAGTAAACTTAACCTTCATTTATGAAACTTGCGAACCAAAGGGTAAAATGTGCCTTGTGCAAGTAATTACGTAAAGGTCTTAGAGAGTGGAGTTATCACTTAAAGACGCCGGGCATTGCTAATGAGTTGACTGAGAATTGATCTCTCTGTAATTTAGTTATTTATATGCAGTTCCTGTTTTCCATGCTCAGCTATAGGTCAAGCCCACTTTGAACTGCTCAGAGACCCCCAAGTTTGTCAAGCAAAGTCCCAAAGCCATGGCACAATGATATTTTAGAAGAGTAAATATTGTCCTGAGGGGCTTTAAAAAGGAGGCAAAGCTGTTTGCTTTCTAGCTGGTTCTTTAAACTGGACAACTGCTTCCTGTTACTAAGGGGTCTCTCAGCAACGTGACTTTGCTTCTGTTAAACAGAAAAGAGCTTCAGGAAAAATGTCAGTACCACCGTCCAGGTATTTTCATATCCCGGAGAGCTGGGTAGGAACAGCCTTGGGTTTCTGAACAGAAATACATTCACACTATTCTGCAAATAATTTAGCATGGGTATAACAGATCCTGGGCTGGAGGAAGCAATGAAAGAACTCAGGCTGCTAAACATCACCCTCAGGACTAATTTTATGACAAATGGCTGTGAGGAATGTTCAAAATCCTGCTTGCTGCCTTATATATTCCTGTCTGGGCATATACACTGCGTGTGTGTGTTATCCCATATTTGTAGACAGTAAGGTGTGAACTTACTGGTGCCGCTGCCTAAAGGAGATGGGCTTTCATTTTCATGAGGGCATCTCACGTGGAGGAATAGAGGATGCTCCGCTATGTAAAGGTACATTTTGGATGCCTGAGCTGGCAGCTGTACACCATGAACACCACACTCACACTGGAGTGGGACATCTCTGAGAGCACACACACATTCCACTTCTTTCTGCAGACTTCAGCCACAGGTTCACACCGGGCTGGACAGAGAGAGAATGTGCAAATTTGAGCACACCTGGGATGAAATAGCCAGCATCACCCAGCAGATCAGCTGAGCTGAGGTTTTTGAGCCCAGTATAGCCAGGAACAGTAGGATGCTGCTCAAACCTAAATGTGGAGGTTTGACAATGGAGCCCAAGTGGCCACGGCCAAAGCCAGAAATGGAGATGGGAAATCTGGAAATGGCAGGGCTGAGCTTGTTGCAGGCAGTTCTTCACCTGACAACGCAGACATCTGGTGGAGGTCTTTGTTCCTCCTTGAACTGGTGTTACTGAAAATATTGGCACTCCTGGGCAAGGAGCTACTTGCAAATAACTGAGGCTATGTAAGGGACTCTGGATAAAATGGGGCAAAACTTGCCTTTTCTTGCAAGAGCAGGACATTCCTGGGGTCCATTTGCTGCTGAAAACATTGCTGAAATTACCCTCCTCTAACTCACTTCCATAGCTGTTGTGTTGGTTTATGACTCACTAGTGCACTTGAAGACTTTCGAAACAGTCTTGCTTGGCTCACAGATGTGTCTCAGTTGAGTTTTTAAGTTTTTATTTATGTGTTTGTTTTGTTTTGTTTGTATGAGAATGACATATTGGGCTTGTAGTTGAGTACCCTAGAGAGAGCATCATAATTTCTCGTGCTTCCTTAGTTGTATTTGAGAGACTGAAGGTACCTGGGGCAGCCAAGTCTCCCAACCTGGCAAATCATGAGGTTTGTTCAGCTTGAACAAACACAGCCTCTGTGGAAGGGCTTAAATCAGCCACACACTCCTGTCCCTGCTGTTGCAGTCCTGCATCTGCTGAACACCCCTGGGACAGCAGAGGAATGTGCTGTGGAGGTGGCACACAGCTTTCTGTGTGGGCAGGGCTCAACCCATGGCAGCAGCAGGAGCCTTGACTGAGATTTCTTCTGGCTGATGGACATTGTTGTGGAGCATCTCTGTGAGTCAGCTGTAGTCTCTAAAAGCTAGTTTTTGCCACAAGAGCGCTTCAGGGACTCAGGATGGATGAATCCCAATATGTACCACCCTGTGTGCTCGCTAAATAGATTTGAGGGGCAAATGCGGGTCACATGACCTTGATCCCGCTGGTGAAAAGACGAGGAAACTCTTGAAGGTTGGAGGGAATTTGCAGGAGTCTCGATGGAATATCTTTTTCCCACCCATTCTTGGCTGCTGGGGTCTTGCCTACGTGTTTGTTTCAAATCAGGTGAGGAGGGAGATCCACAAACATGTGGCACCATCTCTTCAAGGAGAACTATACCACCTCTCCAGCCTTAATAACCCACCCTCCCTTCCCCTGTGCCTTTAGCAGGCTCCAGATCTCTCCTCTAAATCTCCCCTCAGTGTTCCAAGCCCTTTCCTCCATCCCCAGCAGAATCTCTCCTTGCTGCTGCAGTTCTGCAGGGAGGAAGGAATCCTTCGCCATCTAGTGAGCACTGCTTACCATCACCGGCTGCTGCCGCTGGCGGAAGGGCTGGTCCGTGGCTCTTGACGGAAAAAATCCATTTTCCCACCTCTAACATACCAAGTTAGAACCTGTATTGTACTCTCTCACCCACCGTCATAACATCTCGCTGACAAGCTTTTTTAGGCAGCAAATTACTCTTACGCAGAGTTTAAGCATTTCACCTCCTGGGGGGACCACTGCTGCTAAAGCACGTGTTTCCTCTCCTGCTCTGCTTGGGATTGCAGTGGTAACACCGAGGGAGATGGATCAGTGTGACATGTTCATTTAGCTGTAGATGTAGTATAAAGCCCACAGCTGGTCTGTGGCTGTATTAGAAACAGAAACTCTCTGTGAGATACAATGCATGCACTGAGAGGGGAATTTTTTTCTTGTATTTGTCTTTTTTTTTTTTTTTTCTTTCTTCTGGGATGCCCATAACTGTACAGGGCCCAAATTCCCTCTATCTCAATTTAAGAAATGTCTGATAAATGACTGCTCCTTTAGAGGGTTTCTAAAGGTTACCTGACATCTGCTGGGAGACACTAATGACCAGGAAGCAGGCAGGAGCTATTGATAGATCCATTCCTGCCTTCCTGTTGGTTTTCTATTGCCTGTCCTCTATTTTTAGTCTGGTTTCCAAAGGAAACAGGGAGCTGTGTGATTGCTCTGCCCTCGTTGGTCTATCAGTCCCTGCCTAATCACTCAAACAGGCAGGTTTCAGCCAGGTTTGTGTGTGGAATAGACTTCTATTACAACCTTTAGTATTTTGTGGAAATAAATAGCCAAGGCAGAGGGAACAACCCCAGATCACTGCTCTGGCTGAAGGGAAGGTTGTTCCATGAGCCCAGCCCTTTATCAAGTCCAAGTGAAGCCACATACAAATGGGATTCAGATAATGGAGTTTCATGCATTCAATTATAAAGTACCTTATTATAATTAGTATGTTAACTACATGAAGTGTTTTATAAAATATTATATTATTACTTGTGTTGCAAAAACACCTTAATAACCCCTGATTAGGAAGGAGATTTGGTGTGTCAAGTGCTGTACAAGCTCGTAACCCACAGATGATCCCAGCCCCTCCAGCGTAGTGTTTATTCAGGCCACAGCCTCAATTTACAGGCCACAGTTTATCTGTGCCACAGACACTGCACAGTGTTAAGGATACTGTAAAATTCAGGAGTTGGACACTCTTTTTAGAAGGCCCTATATAGAAAAATAGGGAAGGATTTTCTCTGGTTTATATTAAATCTGAGAGACATCATGGATTGGACGTTTGGCAGGGCTAAAGAAAAGCTCATTTCAGCAGAGGATGGTGATACAATACTGATGCAATACTGATCCAAACATCTGTCACTCAGTGTCACTGAATCCTCCAGAATGAGCTGCAGCAAGGCAGAAGTCATGAGTTGGGTTTATCCCTCCGACTGCTGTAAACCAGCTTTAAGTCAGTCACCGTGACTCCATCCTGCATTTATTCTCTGCATTTCAGGGCTCAGGGGGGAGGTCAAGGGCTATCTTGAGGTTAGGAGATGTGCTCACAACCAAGGGCCATTCCTGAACTGTGTCAATATTTGGTCTTACAGAGAAGATATGAGCAGGAGATAAGAGGGCTCTGAGACACATCCGCTGGGAAGGCGAGGGCAGGCATCTGTTGAGGAGGATGAAGGTGAGGACAGTGGGGAAGAGGATTGCCCATAGTCCCGTGTGGCAATGGTGGCAACTACTTTGCAGCTCACTGGTATTTCCCCTTGCCAGGTTGCATGTAGATGGAGGAGCCTCGTCACTCCTTAAAGGAAGGAATAAGCAGCCTGGCCAAGGTCAAAGGGCAAATCCTAGCCAAAACCCAGAGTCCCTGAACTTCAAACCCAAGGGCAACCCATTTGCTCCCAGTGTTACAAATGGGGAGCACCTGTAACCAGCTGCAAAGCTCAGTGCTCTTTGGGGTGCAGTGTGGCAGCTGGTCACCCATGTACCCTGCAAAGCAGAGGTATGCAGTGGTCTGGGACCTAATAGATCCTATGTTCAGTGGTCACTGCGAGAGGAGGGTTGAGTTCCTGTAGTATGAGCAATCTCAGGACTGTTGCACTGGGAGCTGAAAGGAAAGCTCAGAGGGCACAGAGTATGGAATGTAGTCTTGAGTGTTAATACGGGGTTAAAATCCTGATAGTTTTTAATTCAGGGGGAGAAATCTCTCCTGGCTCTTCCCTTCTCCCTAGCAAACTCACCCTGATTTCTATTAAATGGCTATTATGTAATTACAGTATATATTGCCAACTTAAATTCCTTCTGTCATCTGATTTACATGATTGGGCTGTTCATTCTTCCCTTTTCCACCTGTTTCTTTCTGCCCCAGGGCACCAGTAAATAGCCTGCGAGCTTTACCAGAGGAATGACTGCAGCCCACAGCAAAACAGCCCCTGGTCTGCAAATGGCAAGTGTTTTTAGGGTGCTCAGTGGTTTGCAGTGAAACCTGGGCTTGGGGAGATCAGCTCCTCCTGAAGCCAAAGTTCAACATACTGGAAAACTTTGGTTTTGTTGACAAAGGAATCCTGTCCCTGCACCTTGGCTGTGACTCAGGAGGGGCTGAAGTCTGCTGGGCAATGGCTTAGTCTCTGCACAAAGAAGCAAGTGGGCTGGAAAGCTCCTTTTACTGTTCAAACGGATGTTTCCCCAGGCTCGTAAAATACTCAGTTTAAGTAGTAGCTATATTTCTAAGGCCGGTCCCACACCTGCAACAACCTTGTAAATGGTGCCAGGATATATGGCTTTAAGACTCCTTGTAAAAAGTAAGATCAACACAAGATTTACACAGTTTTATGGAATTGTTTTATAAGCTATTTTGACAATGAATCCTGCTATCAACATCACCTCTGGTGTTAATCACGGAGGAAGCATTTAGCAGGAGCCAACAAAGATTAATGTAAACCCCTTTCCTAGGTAGCTGTGGTTATCTTTCAAAATCTGGGGCATCATTCGTGCAGCATTAGTGCATCTTTCTCTTCACCAGGTCACATGTAGGTGGAAGAGCCTTGCTGCTCCTTAAAGGAAGGAATAAGCAGCTTGGTCAAGGTCACATTAAACTGAGAGCTGAGGGTCCCCACTGCTAATGTGCTTTCACTGCTAACCTTCCACGTTAGCTCTCAAAGACAAGAAGTCAGGATCAAACTGGCCCCTGCTCCATGCCCCCAGGATGCTCCCAGTTTTCTCTGTAACTGTACCTGTGAGTGTAAAACCTGCTGTGCTGGGTCACACCTGGGTCTGTACTCCTGGGGCAGCTACAGGCAAATGCCTTGGAAAAAGCAACAGCAAATCAAGGACACTGTATTTCCCCTGAGTGCTTTTCCAGAAGTGCTGTGTGCTGCACAGGGGATTTCCAACACTGCTGTGCCTTGTTTGCTGGTTGCCCCCAGTGGAGCTCTGTTTTCCTGATATTTGTCCAATTTTCCTTCAGCCCCGCTGGACTTTCCACATACCCAGCCTCCTTCAGCAAGGACTCCCTTGGATCCTCTGCTGGCCAAGGGAACCTCTTGCTACTCCCTATCATCCTCCCAGAAAGTTCACCTGGTGAGTCCTGTGCTGGAAGACAGTGAGCAGCTGCTCCCTTCCTGGTTTCTCCTAGTGACTCAGGATTTTGTAGCCCTCTGCCATCCCCTGCCAAACCGTTTCTCTTTTTTTTAAGAGTATGTCTATATTTCCAATTTCTTCATGTTCTGAAGGCACCTAGAAAGAACGGCTGGAGGCTGAATTAGGTGCATGGTATTTTGGCATCTTCTACTGTTTGCCCAGCGTAGTCATCACACTCAGGCAAACCTTGGCCCTCTGCACACAAGGCGTGTTCCATGCACGAAGTAACTGCTTTGCAGTATAAGATGCGGCCACGAGATGTCTCTCTGAGCCGTACATGATTCCAGTGTGGGAAACAGGAGCCCCCTCTGGATCACAAACTGTGCAGAAGCTTCTGGGGCCAGCGCTTGGCACCATCCCCGGTGAACACCCCCCCTGCTGCAGTTAACAGGATTGGAGAGCAAAGTCATTTGTGTAGGCAGGGGTGATACCTGTTATCAGGTCTGCAGGTATAGGTGGGAGACAAAAAAAAAGCCCCATAAGCCCAAACAGCTAAGCCTTCAAACACACAAGTTGATTTTTGCTCTGAAATAAGAACAGCCATCTTCAAGCTGAACCTGAGCTGAGAACAATCACTCTGAGTGTAATTGGATTTTGTTGGTTATTCAGCTTTGTGGAGGAGAAAAGTGGGATTCATACCTGTGGAGAAAAGGCAATGGCCTTAGTGAGGAGAGAAAGAATAAGATTGTTGGACAATGGGAGAGAGAAAGAGAGGAGAAAAGAGAGATGGATAGTTACTGGTTGTGGGATAATGAAGGCTTTACTGCTTCTGGTTTTAGGGAAATATATGTACCATAAAAACTAGTGAGTCTATGAGTTCTAATATGCAGCAGATGTGGGAAATTAACCTTATCATTTAACTGTATCTTGTAGGTTTCCCATGAGGCTCTGAACCAGAAAGTCAGAAATGGCATGATTGTTTTGTGAAAATGTTCTCCAGTTGGTGACTGAGTACATCAGATTAGTGGCAATGCAATGTAATTGCCAAATAATAATTTTGGGTAGATTATCTCCAGCATCATAAACTGGCAACAGATTCCCAGCACAAAACTGACCCTGACCAAAAACTTGCCTATTTCTCTGAACACTATCAGTCCTTATCAAATGACCATTTTCCAGCTGAGAAGGTGCTGATGGTCATGCTGGGAAAAAACTACCCATCAGCCAGTCTTCAGCTGGTTACCATCCCAACCTGGGACCAGAACCGTTTCTGCAAAGTAAGTGGCAAAATGTTTGTTTGATCTGGTAGCTGGAACCCTTTGTTGGGAGTTCACAATGTGTGAAAAAAAAGAGAAGAAAAGCTCTGGCTGTAATGCAGCTGGAATGAATGCTTTCCTTGCCTGCCGATCAGAGCAGATTATAGTTCACCTGCTGTGAACTAATCTCTCAGGGAGAGGGTCAGTTGTTTGGATAGTGTTGCTAATGGAAGGCAAAACCTTTCTCCACATTCCCTCCTTCAGTGCTGGGTCTGTTTAGGAGATGAGTCAGTCCTGGGTTATTCATCAACTTACTTAGGAGCTATCCACCCAAGTTCACAAGTACCGCTAAAGCGCTTTACAATTACAGGAAATTATGCTTAGGAGCTAATGTTAAAACACAGCTCTCTGCCCACTCCTCCAGCATGAGAGGCAGAGTGTCAGATTCGTGGCCTGCATTATTTCATTGTTCTGGAGAAAATACGTGGCGGGAATTTATTCCTTACCACGCTCCTCTTTGTGGATCTGAGCTCCAGTGGTGCTGGGGGGGGGGGGGGGATATTTTCCCCGGGGGAGGCTGGGGAGGGGTTGAGGCATTATCATGAGGAGCCTTTTCTGATGGTTGCACCAGGTCCTTGGCTTGGCAGAAGAGCACGTCAGAGCAGTGTTGTGGGCAGGGGACCCTGGTAGCCTGCCTTGCTCACTGGCTGCAGTGTGACATGTCTCGCTGCCAGGGCTCAGGCACCAGGAGAGAGGATGTGACAGCCCCCCCCCCCCCCCCCGGGTATGCTGTGCTTGCAGTGCCTCCAGGTCCCTCGTCCTCAACCCTAGGCTCTTTACCCTGTAGGAATTTAGTGGGCAAGTACATATTGCTTGTTTTATTCCTAGCCCTGCTCTTGTAGGACTGATGAATATCATAGAATCATAGAAGGTTTTGGGTTGGAAGGGACCTTTAAAGGTCTTCTCGTCCAGCCCATTTGCAATGAGCAGGGACACTTTCAACTGGATCAGTTCAAAACCCTGTCCAACCTGACTCTGAATGTTTGCCCACTTCTCTGGGCAATCTGTTCCAGTGTGTCACCATCCTCGTGGTAAAAGACTTCTCCCTTATATCTAATGAGCAGGATTCAACCAATGAATTCCCTGTGTGAAGGCAGGTGGCTCTCTCCATGCCCTCTCAGTCCCTCTGATCCATCTAAGGGTCATGCTCTGGACTCTTCTTGAGGGCCTCACGCCACCCCCTCTTCAGTTTAGGGTAGATTCAGCAGCAGGATATCCTCCATAGGTTTGTTGCTATTTAGGAGTTGATCTCTGAGGATCCCCTGTCTGCACGTGGGCAAGTATTGTTTGGTTAGTTTCTTATTTTTGTATCACTTGCAACGTGGGTTTTGGAACAAAGTCAATAAATGTACACAAGACAAAAACTCACGTTTTTGTCTCAGAGACAGACCCTCTGTCTCTGTGATTTTTAGACAGTGATTTTTAAGCCCACTTTAACTCCCACAGTCCTAAGGAAATTATAATTAAATTATAATTAAATTATAATTATAATTAAAAGTCTTCTTTATGGTCTTTGTAACTGCTTAGTCAATGGTTTGTACTACTGAATTTTAGTGAGAGGTATTTTGAAAAGGAATATTTTTTCAACCACAGCTTGCAAGACTTAGTTAAAATGACAAAAATGCTGAAAAGCAAACCATTTAATACTGTTCCTTTTAGCCTTTTGTTGTTCTACTGCTGGACTTGCAACACCAGCATTACTAGCCAAGGGCTCTCAAGGAGAGTGATTTACTGGTTTCAGGCCCACCCACCTTCAGCTGCCCAGCTTTGAATGTCCAAGATGCCCATCTACAGCAGGGTCCACCCACGTGGAACTCATGGGCAAAAGCAAGCTCAAAAATCACATCTCCAGGTGCATATACCATGTTCCCATGTATCCTGACCTACAGAGACACACAGAGACGCTTAATTGTGGACTTATTTTTGTTAGACAAGATACTGGTTCTAGAACAATGAAGCTTTCCCTCTTCCCCCACAAAACCAGCCCATCAGTGGGATTTTGATCATGATGTTATTGTCTTCTCTTTTCAAAGTGACCAAAAAGGTATTTTCAATTCAAACCCCTTTTATAGAAAAATTTATAACTATGGATAATGATAAATCTTTTAGGGATGTACAGAAGTTGTATATTTTGCTCTCATGCAGCCGTTGAGCAAGGTCTGTATTTCATTGCCTTCTATTTAATCCAGCCTTCTCCTGGGGACACCCAGCTGCAGTGGAATATAGATATTTTGCCATCTGAGGCCACTTGCCTTATGATTAAGAGGAGGTTCTTCAGTGCTAGCAAGATAATCATCAATTTTATATCCTGTAATTTCTCTGTCCTTAACTTTACAACATTTCGATAATTTGCCTTTGATTGAGTAGCTTAAATTTGTCTGTAAATCTGTTCTCCTGGGAGCGTAAGAAAACATCTTTAAATCATTCTTATGCGGAGAGACGCTTGCAGTATTTTTTTATTAATATTATTCATTACTTTTATGACAAGTGAAAGCCATGACTGAGGTACTGAGCAACCACACAGAGGTCTGAAAAGAAAGAGGGGAAAAAAAATAGAGATAAAGAGAGAGTGTAGGAGTCACTGTCAGCCTTCTGTACACGTCAGGTCCAGCAGTGTTTATGATATTGCTGGAAATCTGGAATTAAACCTGTATCTTCCTTACTAGGCCAGTGCTTTAAATGTCAGCACATTCTGTTTCCCTGCAACGTGACTAATTTTTTAATTTTCAGTTCCCTGAAACCCCATTTTTCACTCCTTCAAAATAATTGGAATCATAGATTCTTGCTTTTATTCAGGTTGTTGCAGGGATGTGAGGATGCTAAAATACCAGAGCAAGTGTTTGTGCTCTCTATCTCTGCCTGCACTGGGTTTTAAGAAAAAGACAGCAGTGATTCCAGTAATGTTAATTTTGTGGTCTAGGGACCGCTGTCCCTGGAGTCACACACAGAGGTGTCCAGAGCTTTTTTCTGCAGTGGATGCTCTGTTAGTACTTTTATGTTAATAAGGAGCTGATTTTGATGGAATCCTCATCCCGTGGAAGCAGCACAAGGCAAATCCTGGCTGCCCTGAAGTCTTTGCGTTGGCCTCCGAGGGGTTTGGTGTCGAACCGCTGGAGCCCAGTGTTTGAATTCAGGGTTGCTGGAAAAGGGAGCAATAATCATTGCTGGGATGTGACCGTATAAACCCTCCAACGACACTAAAAGCCGACCTTAGGAACAACAAACCCTCTTTAATTCCGGTAATTGTCTCTAGATGGCACTCTGGCAGTAGAAGTTTTACAAGGAGAAATTTGAAGGGAATGAGCCAGGAGGCTGCGGGCTCCTGCCCTCTGCTAGGATGTTCCTGGGCTGCAGGAGAAAGAGGTCGTATCAGTGTTTTTTTTTTTTTTTTTTTAGTGCCCCATCAAAACAAGTCAACTTTTTTCTCTTTCAGGGGTTAAAACTAGTTTTATGATCCAGAGGCGATTAATTTCTTACAGCTTCTCTATGTGCTTCATAGCTGGGAGTACAGCAGAAGCAAGTCCATTTCACCTTCATCGTCCTTTACAGATTTTCCACAAACTGTTTCCCACAGGGAAGGATTCATCTTGATACACTTCCCACGTTACCTCAGGTTTTCAGGTGTTATTTTTCTTTTGGCATCAGGGGCTTCTCTGTGACTTAAACCATCAAGAGCATGGAAACATCACTGAAGCCTGAATTTCCTACATTAAAAATTGGCTCAATTAGAGTCCTGGTGGGAGAAAATACTCTTAAGACAAAAAGGTTGGCGGCAAATCATGCTAATGAATATTTAAAAACATAAGAAAGGCAATACTTAAAGGGCTAATATAAGAGGATGACAGAGGAACAGGGAATGTACAAATAGCAGGGTAGCATTGCATTTTTGGTTTACATGTTGTTTCATGTAATTGCAGCATTTTTATTGCATCTGTCAAGAAATCACCTGTGCTTCTGCCAGAGCAATTCTAATGCTCTGTGAGTTCAAGTTAGCCTTATTGTCTTGCTTTTCAAATGCTGTTTGATTTTTCAGTAGTAAGACTCCAGGGATATATTCTCCCCAGAGCAATGAGTTGTCTTACTTCTTTCCTAAAAATTAAAATTAAAATAAAAAAAGGAGCAGTCTTACTTTACAGCTGCTGACTTCAGTGCTGGCTGGAGCAAGAAGCTGAAGGAGAGCCCTGCCTTTGGGCAGATAAGCAGACCTGTTTATTGCCTTGTGGGCCCTTTGGAGGAAGAAATGGCATCAGGGGTTTGGCAGCTGCAGAGCAGGCTTTAGTATCAGCATCCTGTGATGAGGTTTGGGATGCTGGACTTTTCCCAAGGTGTTCTCACAGCCTGATTTTAGGAATCCTGCTAAGTGTGGCCATCAATGTCCACAGCTAGGTGCTTTCAGATAGTGGGTGAAAGCATCTAAATTTGGTGGGTTTAGGTAGAAATGGCTTATCCTCCTTCTGAAGTTTAGATCCTCTCAAAATATTTCAATGCCTTCTCTCCCTTGTACTTCAGCCAGAGCTATGGATCTATCTGAGGAGGTGAGCCTTGGTCAGGGGAGGGTTGTGCCCATAAATTCAGTTTCAGCCTGAAGAAGTTGACAGCCAAATACTGAAGCTGACATGAAATCCATGATTAGTGGAGAAAAGAAATAGGAACATTTCTTTACAGGCAACAGTAATGGAAGATACAGACTCAGTCAACTTCCAGGAATTATCTTTCCACCAACCTCTTGACTTTATATTTTAAAAGGCAGCTTCCCTTTACAAATGTGTTACTTGAATTTCCCAGGGAGGATGCAGCTCTCTGTCCCCCCTTTCAGCGGTGTTGCACGTCCAACATTCACTTGCCCCTTCGGAGCAAGGGTGCTCCTGCCACAGTGGGGACAGGTGAAGAAAATTGGGAAGACAGCCCCAAACAATTGCAGAGCATGTGTGGAAGTGTTGATGCTCTGGGACGTGTGTCCTTGTAAGCCCCCAGTGTGTCCCCACCACTGCCCTGCTCTGTGCCCTGCCATGTGTCAGTCCCTGGGAACTGTGTTGGTGCACTACAGGTAGTCCCTGCAACATCTCTTTGTGCACATGAGTTAAGTTCTGGGGTTCTGTTCCCATAGGGATGTCCTAGAGCACCCAAATCCTTTGCTTCCCCCCACTTTACATTCATACCCTGCTGTTGATGCTCCTCAGCCTTTGGAGGCCAATCACCCCAGGGCAGAGCTCAGCCCCAGTCAGGATCTCTGCAGCTCCTCACCCTTGCCATGACCTCAGGACACCAACGTGCTCCATCCCTAAAGATGCATGTGTTTTTCTCAGGAGAATCAGTCTCCTAGGAAACATCATCCAGGTCTTGGGTGTCACAAGTGCCTAATGCAAAGCAGGTACTCAGAAGGTTACGTGGCCCCTTTGGAGTGGTGTGGCTTTGCCCTCATTGCTGCCCAGTGAAATGAGAATCACTGGTCTGGAGCTAAACCCTGGGGAGATGGGACAATGTGCCTTCCTGTCAGCAAAGTGGGAGGAGAGGTGAAACACCTGTGCAAAAAAATTGGGCAAAAATTGATTGTGCCTTTCCAAAATGCTGGACTTTAGAAACTGCCTGGCCAGTGTGAACACACAGCAGCTTCAGGCAGGCAGCCAGCTGCAGTGGAGCCATTATTGTTATTATTACTACTATTACTATTATTGTTATTTATAAACATTTATATTTATATAT
Organism: Empidonax traillii; assembly: GCF_003031625.1. NCBI lineage: Eukaryota > Metazoa > Chordata > Aves > Passeriformes > Tyrannidae > Empidonax > Empidonax traillii. Next base: position 2,411,755 of record NW_020955208.1, read on the forward strand.
TATTATTATTATTATTAGTTGTTGTTGTTTAAAAATATAAATGCAGTGCTATAAGACAACGTGTTAACTTTGGCTGATCAGCCACTGTTTGGAATGTAAGCAGAATGTTAAGGGGCTTTTCCATTAACTGATGAGTGAAACCAAAGGAGGAAATTATCCTTTGTACTAAAAATCCATTTAGCCATTAGATCACAGTATTGAAAGCGTAAAGGAAGGGTTATTTCAGCTTTCAGCTGGCCAGAAAATGCCAGTTGGAAGACAACAGGAGGCTCCCTTTCACAATGTAAGAGCCCTTTCTTCCCTGGATGAAGGGAGTGTTTCTGGCTGTGGCCTCATGCTGCTTGTGTGTGTTTTGTTCTTACTCTGGATTGAAATGCTCCTGCTAAAAGGTGGAAAACCAGTCTAATTGCACATGACATAAATAAGGTCTTGCTGTACATCAGCACAGTATTTATCTGGAATAATTTTTGAGTTATTTTGCTGGTTTTGCTGTACCCTAAAGCAATGTCCATGCAACAGCCATGTCCTATCCTTGCACGAAGCACAAGATTTTTAAGGAAAATTAATATCATACCAACCACTGGCAGGCAAAAGGATAAATAACCTGTCACAGGCCATGGTACAGATCACATCAGGGCCTGACCTGCTCCAGCCCTGGTGCCAGACCCGAGCCTGTGGGAATGCAGAGGCTGATGTCTGCTGTTGCAGTGCTGCTGCTGTTTGCACTGTTACAGCACGAGTGAAAAATGAGAGATGCAGAGGTTAAAGGCCACCTGTGGGGCAGCGCACTGGGGGTTCAACCTTATCACCAGGGCTGGGGATCCACGTGCTTCACTGTCCCCCTCGGCTCCCACTGCTCACTTTGTGCCTCCAGGATCCAAACTGCGTGGCAGCCCCTGGGACAGCACCTCTCCTGCTCCTGTGCCACAGCCCCCTCCCAGCAGCAGCAGTTCTCGACCTGTGCTTGAGCAACACGTGCTTGAAGAGCAGCACTTCAGCTGCCCTGTGGAATTAGGCTTGAGGAACGCTGTGGTTTTGGGGTGGAGAATCATCAATTTTCTCTTATTTTTGCAAAGGACAATGGGTGTTTGGGATAGCTTTTCTCACAGTCTTTGGCTCTGGACTTAGCATGAATTCCTGTCAAAGCCACCCACCTACGGAACTCTCTGATGCCAGAATGAATTTATGTGAGGATATTTTGTCTAGAGGACAGAGCTGCTCAGTGGAACCCTTAATCTAGAGGCAGAATGATTTAACTGAGCACTACTACATTTATTTCAGATTTGCAATAACTGACAGCAGTTTTGGACCCAGAGTAAGACTTCCAAGCAAATGCTTTCAGTGATGTGGAAATATTTCCCAGTACGTTTTCGAAATGCAGTGCTCCTGAAGGCTGTGTTGGTTGGGTGAGGTTTTCTTCACTTGCTCATCTGGTAACAGAGCACTGGATGCCTGGCTCATGAGTCTGCCCTTAGAAATCTAAGCTCTGATCAGCACGAGGATTTCAGCAGGCACTGAGATGACTCATGTCAGAGTCTTCTCTCAAGCTCTTTTAGTCACTGACATGGTTCCTAACATAAAGATATTGCATGTGAAGTGTTCAATACATGCTGGCATCACTGGTTCTTGGTTTAAACTGTAACCATTTATACTCAGCATATTGCATGGACTGCTTTGCTGTCTCTAGTGGCCTTTGGGTGAAAGAAGGGACCATCTGGTCTCTGTGGAGCTGGTCCATGGGCTAGGAGTGAAACAGCAGATCCCCATTCTCCTGATTTTGTGGGCCTGAGGTGCCTCCAGTCCCTTGAACTCTGCAGGAGGGACCCAACAGGACTGGTGGTCCTCACCTCCACCACACTGTCCCAAGTTCGCCGCCCATCATGTCAGGAGCTCATCCTGTTTCACACACTCAAAGGAGTGCACTTGCTCCACAGTAGCATTGTTAGCACTAATTGGGTAATGATGTTGCTGGAATGTTCTCCTTTCCCCAAAGCAGCTAAGTGATTGTTGCTTTTCATTGCCAAAGTCTGGAATCACCACGACATCCCTCCACTGAGGTGCTTTCGACAATTGGGAGACTTCTTTGTTTTTAAAAGAAGCACCTCCTTTTCTTTCCCCTACCTCTTTTTCATGGCCATGTTCTAGCTGCCAAAATCAATAAGTTAAAGTCAGCCATTTAATTCAGAGAGCTGCTTGCAAGATGCAGCTTTCAATCATCTTTCATGGGAACGGAAGGATTCCCATGGCAGTGAAAGAGAAAAACTTGGGATCTGGCAGACTGATGATGTAGCTCCAGACAGGAATCTGCTTGCTTGTTTGCTTGTTTGTAGTAAAATCCCTTCCCTTCTCCTTGCATATATCAGTAAGGCAATAATCAGGTTTTGCAGCAAAACATTCTCAACATTTCTTTGGCCACAATTTCATGTGCAGCTCCAGTGTCACAGAGCATCTGTGTGACCTGCTGCCTCACAGCTGTCTGAAAAAGCTCGGCATTCTCTGCATTTTGTAAGATTTTCAGACCTCCAAGCCTGGTCTGTATGATTTTTTCATCTTGTCCCAACTGGCATCAGAAAGTTTTCCCAGGGGTAGCAGGTAGCACAAAACAGAGCTGAGCTGTGTCTGGTCGTGCTTGAACTCCACTTACTCCACAAAAAGTCTAATCCACACTGGGTTTGCAGAACACCCAGCTATATAAAGGAATCTTTTACTAATGAGTTCATTCACCTTGATAGAAATTACTCTGCAGAACTGGGCACTAGTTTTTATCTGTCCTTTGAGCCCACCAGCAAAGCACACAATCACTCCCAAAGCAAACACATTCCACTGTGACTACCAGCAGATGGAATAGTAGGCTCTGTTGGCATGGATGAGGTTATTGCTTGAGAAAAAGTTCAGGATTGGACCCCTAAGGAGTGAAGGTCAGCAGAAGACGGGGCTGACAGGATGATATGTGGGCTCTGCAATTCCACTGTGTCCACTACCCGCTACACGGCCTGCTAACATCTCACCCTTGCCTTTTTCTGTGAAACTCTATGTTTTCAGCTCAGAAATAGAGTTCTTTTGAAGTTTAAAAGCAGTTATGTCATAGCTGAAACAGCTGTTCCACAACCACCCAAGCAAGCGGCAGTTCCCTGTGCTGCCTCTCCTGAGCTGGGCTGGCTTTGTGCGTCTGTGTGTCCCAGCACAGAGGAGTGCAGGAAGCACAACCAGCTAGAACAGTATTTCAGAGAATGCCTGTGGATGGGTTTAACCTCCACAACATGGCACTGCCTGAAAACTGGTGCACAGTGGGCATTGTCCTGTGTGTGCTGCCCTGTGGTCAGCAGAGATGGAGCAGATGTGGACTCTCCCCCACCACTCACAGGCCTTTTTCAAGGTGGGAGGAACTGCCACGTTTGACCGTTCCATGGAATTCACAACGTTGTTTCAACACAAGCATGCAACCCTCAAACCTCTGCACCTGTGCATTCAGGGAATTCAGGCTGATGTTTTTGCTGTTTCCTCTCAGCTGCTGGCCCAGGGCTTGTGCCTTGCTGGTGTCAGCCGTGGCGTGGGCTGACAGCCCCCAGGGAGGACAGCATGACAGGGTGGACACCCACAGCCCTTCACATGGCTCCTTGAGAAGCTCAGTGCCAGCTCACAAAAACCTCAGAGTAAAATAAGTCCCTTAGAGGGATCTTTTACGACTTATAGATCTCCATCACAGCTCTCCCACCCGCCGATGTCAGCCAGGCTTTGCTTCCTTCTGAGGGGCTGGCACCTGGGCTGCCACTGTAGCAGGCAGGCAACCCTCAGTACCTGTAGCTCATTAGCAGCATCTTGTAATTCCATCTAATTTGGTGCTCTAGGTGTGAGTTTAGACTATTGTCATGGAAGAAATCATGGGTAAAAGAGAGTAAAATTTACATAAATGAAGCTGGAGATGCTGCCTCATTTCTCCCAATAAAGAGAACAGAGGGCTGCAGACAATTTCGTCTTCAAACACTGGGTCTAACTGATGAAGCCAGTTTTTCAAAACAAACCACAAGTCAATGACCTCTGGCATGCCACAAGATGTGAATAACAGCATAAATACTTTCCAGTCAGCCTGCTTCTGGACATTTCTCATAATATCTCGGAACAGCACAGAAGACCACACTGAATATGAAGTTTCCATGATTAACCAATGTTTTGCAGTGCTGTGATTATGGTTTAACCAAAAATTATTGCTTTGGTTCAGCACTTCAGCATCATCATCATCATCAAATTATCACATTGCAATGACATTTTTCTCCGCACAGTAATTGCATTCAAAGCAGTGTTTGCTAAGAGAGAGAACTGAGTTGAGGTCTTCAGCAATTCTGAAGTATGGGAGGGTTTCAAGAAGTTTGATTTAGATAGAGCCCATCCATTAGCAACTATTTTTAGTAACAGGCCTTATAAATTCAGAATGAAGGAGTACTCAGAAAGCTCTGTTATAGAGGCCTGTGCAAATTATGGACCTCAAAGTCCATTTGGACTGAGCCAAATCCGGTTCCTGGCCTCAAAACCAGGATGAGCAGGGGAATGATGCTGCTAGGAGAGAGGAGAGGTGCAAGTCAACAATGAAACTATAATACCAACAGTCTAAGCAACATTTTCATTTAGAGTAGAAATGTTGATGTTTGTCATTCATTGACATCTAAACATTTCTGCTGTTTATCGATGACAGATGTGTTATTATCTGGGCACTTAAAAAAATCTGAAAATTTGGGGTTTTTTGTGTTTTGTACAAACCATGTTGGGTTTTTTAATTTTGAGCTTACAGTATGAAAGCACATTGTAACAACAAGATGTTCCAAACCAAAGTTAAAAACTACACATTTCTGTCTCATAGTGGACCATTTTGAGTTTATCTGAGGTACAGCTAGCTGGATAGATATAAAAAAATATAAATGTCAGCCAAGGTTAATGTTCACTGAATGTCTCAGCATCACTCAGTCCTGCAATTTTGACCAAAATATGTTATGCAGATAATGATGGAGGGCTACAATTCTATGAAATGGTAATTTTAGAAATGGTAAGCTCTAGGCTGATCCTGCAGTGGAGGTGTTTTAGGTGGAGACTACAGCTCATTTTGCACTTTGTCCAATTCCCAGCTTGCCTGGGAATCCCTGCCACGTCAGAGGTATTTTGTGTGGTCACTGCAGTGGAGCTGTGTAAACACTGAATATGAGGCAGTTGTTGGGTTTGGGGTTTGGTTTGGTTTTTAAATGACTTTGAAGTAGGTCTCCCTTCATAGGAGATAAACTGAAGTGCCTTTGCAAACGTTACCCGTGCAACTGCATTCTCAGGGCAGAAGCTGACTGGGACCAAGCACGAGATCATCTGTTAAAATAGCAGGCAAGTCACTTGAGCTGGAATTATTTCTCTAAGGAATGAGTCAGACTGGGTGGCACCATTGCAGGAGGCAAGTTTGGGTGACAGCTTTCAGACAGTGCATGGTACTTGAACTGAATCCTACCTTGAATGTTTTTGAAGAGAGAAAATGGGGAGACAGTGGACTGCATCTATTAGCTTTGTACCTTTTTAAAGAATTTAATCTCGTGGTTGGAGAAACCCATAACCCTGCAACACTTGAGTGAATGTTGTGACAGGAACCCGTCTTGGTTCAACTACTTGACTGGCATTACACAGAAAGACCACTCCAGAGCTGAACTGTCAGGTCAAGCTTGTCTAAGAAAAGATTTTTAAGACATTAGTTTTCTGTTCTAATCCTCTATGTTATTCCTAAGTTTACTCTTTTGGGCAAATTTCACATAGCCTGCTTTTATGGAAACAGCTTCTTTAAACACTAAAAGAAAATTATGCCCTTTGGTGCTTTTAATTCACTGTCTTTGCAGTAATTCATGCCAGAAAAAGGTGGCAGGGGAGCCCTTATAAAGTACTCTTAATTGAAATAAATGAACCATGCTTTGGAGAACAGTGTACCATAGAGGAAGGGCTGCCTTCTGAATCCTGCTCCCAGAGATGTCCCTTGTGATTTCAGGCATGTCGTAAAATCCACTGTCCACCTCGTTTTCCCACCTTATTAAGATGAGGCTGAGATTGTTCTTTACCTTAAACCTCTGGGTGTTGTGAAGTCTGAATCAGGGCTTCAGAAGAACCTGGAGGACCTGGAATTTTATTTTGAAAACCGTGGCAAGCGCTAGCCTTTCCCAGAGAGTGGCATTTATGAGCATACCTTCATTAGTCCCTTAGCTTTTTCTTTTTCATTTGAATCTGGAAAAATGTGTCGAAAATCACTTCATGGGGGCCTCTGGAAGAAATCAAGCTTCTTGCAGAGTGGGAGCTCAAGGGGATCACGAAGTGGTGAGGTCAGCGCCCCAAATCCACCCGACAGGAGTAGAAAAAACCCACTGGTTTGAGGATGGCCTCAAAGCCTCCACTGGCTTGAGGCCATCCTAAAACACTGACTTTTTCCCAGCTCTTTCATTTGTACATTCAGTCTCAGAGAAAAGGGAAGGTGAGAAAGAGAGACAGAAGTATGTGTCTGCTCCCTTCCTTCTCTCCAAAGATCATTTCCATCCATCCAGCTTCTTTCCCAGATACGGTATCATTTGCTTCTGTGACTAATCTCTGGGTGGGAGAAAAAATTATTTTGAAAGTTCAAGAGAAACATAAGCTGCACATTTATGAGTGTTTTTCTCCTCTTCCTTGGCTCTGAATGGCCAGAGTTTTATTATTCCTCTTGACTGCATGCTGAGATAGGTACTTTCCTTTCAAGCAGAGCCTGCTGTTGGCAGCAGGCAACAGAGGCTCCAAACCTGGGATACTCTTTTCATGTCTGAGTCTTCCATTAACACCAATACTTTAACCTTTTCCACCCCTTCACCCCCCTTGGTGTTAATGCCTTTGGACAAAGATGGCCCAGAAAGGTTGAGGTTTCAAGGAAAGGTAAAAATAATGAAGAGAAACTAACCAGGGCTCAGAATTTTAGTCTCTGCATGCATCATGATCTCACTTCACGTGTCTTTTTACAGGTCTGCTCCAGCACTCAGAGAGAACCAGATGTTGGTGTGCCATCATTAAACCTGCAGCGATGGGGAGCCAAACTTACCTCTAGTCCCAGCTCTTCATGGAGAGATGTCCCTGGGGGGCCCAGCAGCGACAGATCAGGCTCAATGCCACAAAGAGGGTCAAGAACAAACCTTTGGCTCTTCATGAACTGCTTGGAGGAAAAGGCAGCAGCAGGGTAAGGTTGCTGTGTTGGTCTGGTTCCTGCCCTCAGGGCCACGCTTGGCCCATGCACAGCTGGAGAACACAGCCAGCACTGTCCATCAAACAACTGCACAGCCACCACCACTGTGTCTGCACAGCACACGTTGTCTGAACTAATTGGGCCTTCAAGAGGATCCTTCTGGTTGAGAGGTGATATCACAGATTTTATCTGTGTCCACTTTCGGTCTGGACCGTTGCTAAGAGAAAAACAATTCTTGGCAAATTCCTCTGAATGCTTGCTTCCTACAGTTTGGACGAACACAGTTTGTTCAAGAAAGATGGGTAGGTGTGAGTTTCTGTCTGTTCCCCTTTTGAGAATTATTTTTGCCAGGGCAAAACTGAAGATAATAATGCTCCCATTAAAAATGAGGTGAATGCTCAGGCTAACTCGAGTGGGTGGAAAGGACTTCAAACAGGATGAATCTGGGGACAAACCTACTCTTGCCAAGACAAACAGCTGCAGAGATCTCTGGAAAGAAAAAGGGCCCTCCAGCACTGCTGTTCAAATAATTCAGGCACATAGGGCTGGTTGAGGCTGTGTATCTATCACATTATAATTAAAACCAATGGCTTTTGTATGAAGAGAGAAAAGGTGCATCGTAAGTCATGAAAGAGGACTGGAGAACTGATATCATTAGGACAACAAACTGATATTCCTTAGGACAACAAAGATATGGGATGAGTGCAAACCAAAGCAGAAAGCTCTCACTCTCCTTCCTACATCTGTCTTTCATTTGCCTTGCCTCTATCTGCCAGTTGTTGATGTTTTCTCACATTATCTTGGTCCCTTTGTTCAAACTGCATTTCATTCCAAGAAGGCAGGGAGCTCCAGGTGTGAATGAGGGCTGTTAGCGTGAACTCACTGTCGCAGTTATTATTGTTATCATTCCTCTGAAAATCAGCTTGGTGGAGGCTTGGCACTGTGCAATTTGTTCTGCCATTTTAACTGTATCCTTGTTAAACGTGGAAAATGGCATGAAAATGGAAAGAAAATGTGGAAAATGGAATGAAGTGCAGTGCTTTGCACGATGGCTTGCACGCAGAGGTGCAGCCTTTGCAAACGAAGTGCTGGTGTACTGCGGAGCAAAGTGTTTGAGGCTGCAGGTTTGGGACCTGCTGCTCAAATCAGTCAGGTGCTCAGGACTTGCTGCTCTCTTTGTAATGGGAGAAACTGTGTGTTTAAAAAGCTAATAGAGAAAATGCAATGCTTAATAAAGTTTCAGTGTTTTTTATTTTAAGACCCCAGTGATATTAAGTAATTTTATTCCCACCATCCAGCTATTTAGCAAACTAAACACATACTATTTTCCCCGTTACTATTGTTTCCGTTATTGGCAGTAGACTTGTGGATGTCTGGTTATTTCTGTCTTTGGACATTCCCTGTGTACATCCAACTGGGCCCTGATCTTTTAATATGTTTTTCAGTGGTCCCCTCTGCTCCATCTGGGCCCCTGGAGATGTTATGGAACTCCTTTGTGTGTGTTGGATAAACACATCCCTGGGGTGAGCCTGGACCAGACAACTGCCATAACATTAAGCTGAACTTCAGCTTTCCCCCCAGCTTGGCATGATGTGTTCATTCCCCCCGCAAATCAGTGCAGCCAGTAGGAACAGCTCAGCCCTGATTCAGTGGGGATTAAGAGCACAAACAACGGTGTGTTTCTCCTCAAACACATTTGCCTGCCAGTCATACTGTAGCCTCATTTGTGAAATGATGATGGCTGTGTGATCAGCGTGCTGGAACTGTCCCTTGGCTAGTAATTTTTGAAACTGTTCACATACGGTTGGAGGTCTCAAATCTAATAATTTTTAGGAGTTTCATGAGAAGAAGCATCAGGAAATACAGATAGAAGGAAAGCTCTGCTCTGCTCAGGGAGAGGTACGAAGTTCAATTGTTAATAAATACTGACAAATCTGCAGTGAGGTGAAGGGGATAGGTGTGCTAAGAAAAAAACAAAACCAACCCAGAAGTCTTCATTAGCTTGTTGCTTACAGCAAAACATGTTTAAAAAAAACAAAAAAACAAAAAACAAAAAAGAAGAAAAAACCAAACCAAACCAACAAACCACCACCACCAAAAAAAAAAAAAAAAAAAAAAAAAAAAAAAAAAAAAAAAAAAAAAAAACCAAACCAAACCAAAAAACCACCACCACCAAAAAAAAAAAAAAAAAAAGGAGAGAGAGACTTGCCAAAAGAGGAAGGCACAGAGGCATTTCATGTTTAAGTTCTCTGCTGGAAAATTACACCCCCCTACCCAAGAGGCAAAATGTCTTCTGGGTATTTTTCCCCCATTTAAATGCTCATCAGAAAGAGAAGACAACACCACTCTGCACTGTAATTTAAGAAGGTTAAGATAAAAATAAATTAATAAACAAACAAACAAACCAGCAGATATGGCAGCAGGATGCAGTTGGATACTTATGCACTGAGCTTCTCTGTAGAAGCCCTCCATCCCTAGCCTGAAACCAAAGGGTGATGCAGGACCGTCCTGCAAAACTCTGCTCAGGGACACCTGCCTGTGGCCTGCAGGCCCACGGGGATCCCTCACCTAATTCTGCAGTTTGCAATAGACTGAGAAAAGGTGTTAGATACATTACAAGTACAGCCAGCAGTCTGTACTCTCAGTGGAAAATGCTCAAAGGTCACAAGCTGAAACAACAGGAAATCACAGAGCAGACATGGGAGAGCAAAAAGAGGACTAATTTACCTAAATGCTCCTTCCAACCCATTCAGCGTGGGGAGCGCTTGTGGGTGGCACTCGGGAGGTTTGGGAACTGGGAAGCCCTGATCCGAAAAGGAGATAGGCTGCTGGATGGGAACATAGATACTAAGCTAGTCCACAAGAAACCCAATCTCCTGCCCTGAGCTTTTCCCATCACAGCTTCCCCTCTTCCTGGTGCAAATCTGTAAACAGGAAGGTCTCAAGTTAGAGCAAAAAGCTGCAATTACAGTCTGGGAGCACAGAGGGAGGTCAAGGGAAGGAAAGGCTTAAGGAAACGGCACCGCTGAGCCAGGATCTGGCACTGCTGGCTGAAGGTTTGTCTCATTTTCAGACCTGTAGATGAACAGGACACTTAAGAGCAAAAGGATTTGGCAGATTGGGACTGCTCATGGCCAGGGATAGCCCTTGGCTGGACCACACAGGCTCTCCAGATGGGCTGTGACTCCAAAGACAGGATGGCAAGCAGCTTTGACTGTCTGGCTGGTATTTCAATAGATGGGCTCTTTTTAACTTTGTTTTTAGAGAGTTTCCCTTCTGTTTTGCAACAGCAGTTCCTTCCTGTGCCATGGGTAGCTCATTCAAACCAGCTCAAGTGTTTATACCTCCCACTGCATTTCCTACGGTGGGTATTTCTAAAACAGCTTCACTGGTGGAGTCCTCTCAAAATAATGTGTTTAAGACCGAATGATTTAGCACATAATAAAGGAGTAAACAATGATGTTGCGATCAGCAAGAAGTCTGCAGTGTCAGCTGCAAGGCAGGATTTGCATGCAAGAAGTAAGCCAAGAAAAATGAGTAAATCTCCGTGTCTTTGTGTCTTGGTGTGGAGAGGTAGCTTCTGCTCCGTGCCAGATGGAGACACAATTCCAGGGTTACTTTATTTTATTTATTTTTTTTTTCTGCTACCAGCACAGCAGCAAAACCAGAAGTTCCAAGGACACCATCAATTTGCAGGGGAGAAAAAACCTTCCTGCATCCACCAGGAGTGGATGCTTCTTCTGGGCTTTTCTACACACGCCAGCTAGTTTGTATGGAAGGGCTGGTTTTCTGGATCTGCTTCCTCTTGCCCCACATGAGAGATGGTTTCCTCCATCCCATGCTGTTCTTGGGCAAAAAAGAAGCAGCATGCCAAAGCTCGGCACACAGAATGTTCGTTTTTTTAGTGATTCCCTAGATTTTAATGCAAAGGAAAGAATCAAGACACACAAGATTACTGTGCTATGAATTTATAATAACATTTTATTAATATATTATGCTACAAAAATATTTTGATAAAATAATATTAGAAAGCATCTTTTTATTACACTCTTCAAAACAGTTCACAAAAGCAGGAGGCGGAACAGGAAACAAATATTTGAAATACATTTGAATTGAAACCTGACGAATATGCAATTTGAAATTCGGTGGGAGCATGAATCTGCAGGATGGTTAACCAGTCCCATAGAAGAAAAGTATTTACTACTCATTGGAAAGTCCTCCCTGCCTTTAGCTAGATTAAGGTGCCTCCTGAAAAGTTAGTCACAGGAAAGGCTGAATTTGGGTTGGGACAAAACACACAAGCACACAACATGCACACATGCACTTAAACATATACACACATACACACACACCCCCCTATGATCTCAAACACTGGCAAATTAACTTTCTGCTTCAGGTAAGCTGAAATAAGCTTAAATTGAAGCTGAGTTCTAGCACACTCCATGGAACATTGATCACTTCAGAGATATGACAAGCCCATATAATTTTTTGATATAATACAGAAATACGGTACTAAGCAAAGTTTGGAATGATAACATTTATGCTGAGATAATAACTTTGGCACTTTGGTTTCTCTAACATAAATATATGATGGGAAATTCCTCCCTAGCAGTGGTATATGGTAATGACTGAGTCATATCATTTGACTAATCAATGCACTAAACATAGATTAAGTTCTCCCTCTTTCCATCTCTCTCTCTCTCCACAATTGTATATTGAAGAACTTAGATAAATATACAACTTTGTACCTTGGGTGTTCCTAAATTACAGTGGAGCTTGGAGGAATGGGAAGGGAAGTTCAACAAAGCAGATTTTTAACACCTGTATAAAGCATAGTTATCATAAATCATGTTCATCATTTATTGCCAGAAGACATATTGCATTATTCAACAGCCCAAGGGATTGCAGAGAAACTACATCAGTCATAAAATATAAAATACCTTCTGTCCCAGCTTACTGACTGGTTCTCCAAGTGGCAGTGCATGTTAATATAGCATCCATAGTTAAACATAAGCAAGAAAAGCATTAAAACAAAGAAAGATTGGAAGTTAGATCTGTTGCTGATGATATGGGATATTTATTCCCCCAGGGGAAAAGCTTGGCAGATAATTAGCATTTGTTTATAATGCTACAGTTACATATAACATGAATTGTATTGGTGTCGCTTGTAGCTGAGAGTTGAAAAGATGAATCGTATGATCACTGAGCTTTGGACTCATCCAAAATTGTGTCCCAGATTGCCAGACACTGTGTGAGTCTTGATTGTGTTCTCAAACAGTATCACCGGTGTTTGCTGTTATGTAGTGGGCATGGATATTTTTGTTAAATCGCCTGCTCTTGTAAACTTGTGATTGCATGGGAATCTGAGCTTTCCTTTGGAAGAAAGAATACAGTCTAATTTTTTTGGGAAACTCCCAGAGGAAGCTGCAGCCCTGTGAAGTTGGTAGTCAGTTTTGCTTCAAGAGCATGTATCAAATCTGGTGCACAGCTTCTAAACTCACAGTGAATATAATCATGATCCAATGCAATGGATGTGCATACATCTGTGCTAACCAGTACTACCGCGTTTTAATTAATAAAACAGCTATAATTATTAATCAGCTGCTGTAGCTGATTAATAAACAATCCATTTCATCAACCACAGTGAGGGTTTCATTATCCAGCAGTATTGCTCTGCTTACAGGCCACGTATTAAATAAAGTGACCCTAAGCTGTACTTTAGGGTAAGGCAACAGAATAAAAGAAGTTTGGTTAGAGAGCTGTGCTGAAGCCATTCACGTCGGGTTCCTGACCCAAGACCTACAGGAACCTACTTAACCTCATATTTAATGTAAGTCATGTCTCCTCCCTTAACCAGAGGAAGCTCAGGTGATCAGATGAGCTAACTAACTGCTTCTAGGTGTGCAGACCCCAAATCCAGGAGACACCCTGCGCTGACACCTGCGCTGCAGTAGGATAAATGTGGGGCGCCGGCACGAGGGAAATCCGGCGACTTCCAGTAACATTCATTAATTTCATGGAATTACAGGCAAAATGACAGGAAATGCAAAGCTATTAAAACATACTTTGATATCCAAGCTATTTACATCCTGAGATAGCCAAACATACCACGGTGTCTAATGAATATTGAGTATTACTGTCCAGTGGAGGAGTGACTCAGAAAGCCTCATCAGTGACAAAGGAGTGACTGCTCTGTGCAGTATGATGACAGATGTGAGTGTGGAGAGATGTGTGTGCTCCAAATATTTAAAAAAAAAAAGCTCCAGAGGCTTATGGAGAAAACCCCAGATTGGGAAGCAACAGAACTGTAATTTCTAGTCTTGGTCCTGTTGGTGTTTTTCCTTACGGTCTTGGGCAAGTTCTTCTTTCTGCTCTTTTTTTTTTTTTCCCCTCCCTTATCTTTATATGGTCTTGTCTATTTATACTGTAAGTTTTCCAACACCTGGAATTATTTCTGGGATAGTACCACAAAATAATTCCTGGATTCAATTTGATTACAACGAATAAAATTCAGTGGGTTTTGGTTTCTTGGCTGTTCTCTTTTACTATGTAACTTATCATCGGCCTTAAGATTTGCCTACCTTATTTCCAGTTCCATTTGTGTAAATAAGACATTATAATTCAGTTTTCATCTCTGCCTCGAACACAGCAGGAGAACCAATAATCTTTTTAAAATGCATTAAGGTTGAATTTGAAGGTCTGCTAAACCATTATATTCAAATGAAGGCATTTCTAGGGTAATAGCTCAAATAAAACCAAAAAAGAAAGATCTCAAAATATGTTTCCAATATCCATCTCCGTGCAATAAATATGCAAGGTGAATGGCTTCTGTCCAAAACTAACATCTCTAATCATCTGCTAGCCAAAATACACAATATGAAAGTATGCAGAGGGTCTCTTTGAATCTCACATGTGGGGCAAAGCTCAAAAGTTTTCCATTCAGCCTTATCATCTGTTGTGCTTGAAAGGAAAAAAGAGGAAGCTTATAGCACTGTCTGCTGTACCCACTTAAACTGAGCAGAAACCTACACAACTTTCTGTCAGAAACAGAGCAAAGGCTGCAGGTCGTGGTGTCCAGTAAGTCAAAAAGAAGTTATCTGTGTTATCCCTGGCCTGTGTTCAGCAATGGGCTGGGACGTGTGAGGGAAATGCTCAGTAGTTCATCATGGTTTCAAATGAAACCACGTGACTTTTGTAGTCTAGTTACTTTCTAACCTACTTTCCTGAATTAACTGGTATGATCAGGAGCAAACCATGAATTCTGAACTCCCTCTTGCTTACAGGTGGCGTGAAATATCTGCAGCCCTGGAGAACCAGGCTCTAGGGCTGCTGGAGAACTGACAGGACTGTTTTCAGTCAGAATTTTATCAGTATTGTTATTATAACCATCATCATCGTTATCTTTTTTTCCAAGGTGAAAAAGCACTGCTTTTCCATAAAGAAAACCTTGTATTGTATATTTCCGGTTTTGAGACTTCTAACTACGATGTTTTCATCGTATATTCTGGACTTTTGGTTTGTGGATGACTTAGAAAGAAAAGCACTATTTCAACCCAAACTAATTTTCTAGTTGAAACTCTTGCATCCAAAGGGATTTTTCATCATGTTTTGGTGGTGAAAAATCATCAACATGCCTTATTAAACATAATAGATTTTAAGATGGCATGGATGGTTTTTTTTTCCCCATAGATATTGTTCATTGCATTCACTAACAGTAGCTGCATAGGGAGCAAACTTTTCAATGAACGTAAGGTGTCATAACTTTTTCATCCAAGTCAGCAGAGGTACCACAGCGTACAAATGGAAGAATGTTCTGTATGTCTCTGTAACACGGGGGTTAATTTGATTCCTGTGGTCTTGAACAGATTTTGGACAAGTCATAATTATTTCAGCACAGAGATATCAGCTCTATCAGTTCATAACAGCAAGATGAAAGGGAATTTGTAGATTTTTTTTTTTTTTTTTTTGCCTCCAGGTTGTCCATTTGCACTAATACAACTGGTACAAGGAATTCTACAGATTAACAGGACACTACATCTTTATACCCTACAGACAGACCAAGTTCTGTTCTCATTTATGCTGGGAAAGGTTGTAGACTTGTGTTGATGTAAAATGAGGGAGAGAAGAAAATAATTTCAGTAGGATTATTCCTGATTTGAAAAGCAATTTTTTTATTAAGGAAAAGGTGTCTTAATTTGTGTTAGCTAATGAATTAATTCCAGGGCTAAGAGGGAAATTGCTAATTTCCAAAGAAGGTGAATAGTTTAGTTAAAGAAAGCAGGGAAATGTATCTTGACAAATGACTTACTAAGTCATAGAAAAAATAACTGGTATTTTAGGTTGTAGCAGCTAACAAGTTAAGAATGCACCTATTTTTCTAAGGGGTATAGGCCACAAAGAGCAGGATCTGCTTCATTCAGTGTAAGCTATGCTAATGAGATAAAAAAGTAAAATAAAGAAGTTCAGCAGAAATGTACTTATTAGACAGTTGCAAAAAGTAATGATTAAAGAAACAAAGAAAGCATTCATTTGGTGTCAGTTCAGACATTTGCAGAGTTGTCAGAAAACGAATATAGAAAATATTAATTTATCTGTTTCACCATCGCTACTGATTAATAGGGATGTTATTAACATATACAACAAGAAAAATAAGTTTACCAGTCGAATAAATACATTTTTTCTTTTTCCTTTTTTTTTCTTTATATGAACATGTATATTTTACAAAACCCCATAGCACTATGGGAAATAAAGATCCTTCTACAAAAAGAAGATGTAAGTCAGTGTTACAATAAAGCTTTAGAATTTCAAAATGTATCTGGGCAAAGAGACAAAATCAGCTAGAAGGCACTACTGAGTCACTGAGAAGGTCCAGCTTGCAAATGTTGTTGTCTTAACCTCCAATCCGTTCATAAATTATCTCTCTTCTCTATTCCAAGGGATTGCACGTAATCCTAATGTGGTCAGGAGGGCTGCAGTAGATTCAGGAGAAAAGAAGTTATGGTCATGCAGAGAGGAAATGTTATTGGTGGCCATAAAAGACTGGCTGCAGCTGAGCTTGTGGGCTGAGGCTGGGATGGGCGATCGGAACGCGGTCTCTGATCCAGCTGGTTTGAAATCCAGATGGGAGGCTTGACTGTGATGTAGCCATTGGTTATCCTGATATAGGAAGGCAACGTGGTGGTGCTAAAAGAAAACACAAGAGAAGGAAATTAAACAGCAGAACAACCCTTATCTCTACTCTGTGAACTGTCATACCAAGTGGTAGCAACCACGATGATGATGATGATGATTATTATTATTATTATCCAGGAGAGGCCACAAATCACATCCTTCCCCTGTTTCACAAGCCTTTAAAAAAATTTCTTTGAACCCCCTTACACAACTGAGAGCCTTGAGTTCAGGAGACCAAGGAGGTTCATTTCTTTTTCTGGCTTTAAGCCATTTGGGATCAAGTCACAATGCCAAAAGCAGACTCAGGCAGTGCTAAGTTTCCCTGCCTGTGGATTTGCCTCAATAGCAGCGTGATTGCTTATTGATTGTAGCTCGAGTTAGTACTTTGATTTGAATTTGCAGGTTGGAATTCATCATGATTCCCATGGCACTGGAGGTCAAGAAGGTCCATTTACAATTGATTTGGAAGTTTTAAGTTGTAATCTCCATTTCATAAAATGCCTCCATTGCATCCATTACTGGATGATCCATAATCCACCAGTTGTCACAGAGCAGCACAGCTGAGCATGCAAACTGCACAGGGTGGATTTTGGACTTAAACCCAAGACATTCTGCTGAGGAGCAAGGAGTGAGAAAGCAAGTTCTCCTTAAAACAAGAAGTGACACTAATACCTGCAGATTCTCTAAATCTTTCATAAAGGGGATTTGGAGGCACTGAAAATGACTGTCAAACCAATTTTTTTATGGGGTAAGAAGCTATGCAGTCCTATAAATATTTAGCTACACTATCTGAGATCCTGACCTTGGAAGAAAAAGGTTGTGTCTTGCATAATATCAGATAAAAGGAACAATACCTTACTTCAGATTCGTGCAGAGAAACAGAATCCAGAAGCACTGAAGGCTTTTGTCTTTTTCTGTCTAAGCAATACCAAGATAGGTTTTAGAACAGATGCTTTAAATGTGCTGAATCAATCACAATCTGAGAAGATCAGGGCGTTGGTAAACACACATGTGGGTCAACTTCAAATCCCACAGACAATCACTGCACATTACACTTCACCCTGGATTTTGGGAGAAGTCACTTAATTTCTTCCCTCATCCTTTATGCTGTCACCACATCTTCTGGGTGGGATAGTTGTTCTGTAGCTAGAAGTGATCTTAACTAATGTGCAATGAATTAGAGTAAAAAGAAAAGGCAGTCTTGAATTAAAGACATAGGAATTGCTTCATGGGAGCAGATAATCCATCTCACCAGTGTTAGGACTTTTTGACAGTGAGAAGTGGTGCTTGTTCCAGAGGAACAAACTGCTGCAAAGAGAGAATTCTGAAATGAAGGCTGGTCAGAGAAAGCTCTTATCTCAGTTTTCATGGGGAGTGGTTGGTTTATGTCTTGAGCTGATACAAGACACATAGCTTTAGAGCTCCTGCTATATTGCATCAAAACTGCTGCAGTCACTTAATGCAGAAAGTTGATCAGTGATAAACTAATGCTGCTTCAAAACTGTTTCAAAACTGTCCAGCTTTTTTGGAGCAGATAATTTAGTGCTGGCAAGAATGATACCAGATCAGGCACTGTGTGTCCAAGCTCCTGCAATGTAAGTAACATCAAGTATGAATGGCATTCCCACAGAGAATGCAAAGCATCATTAAAGCAAACCCGACAAAATGAGGCACAACACTTTATGCATAATCCAACAGAAATGCAGTCAGGCTCCAGTTTCTGATCCAGACCTCATTTATCCTGCTGAGTGATGATGTGGTGCATGGATCTGGCAGCACTGATAACAGGATCACAGTTTTGGTTTTTTTCCCCCTGTACCAGATTTCCCTAAGGTATGTACGAGTAGGTGCTTATCCTAATCTTTTGGTTACTGATTGTCACTCTACGGAACTACAAAATGTAGCCCTAAATTAAATTTTAAACTACAAGGAGGGTCTGGTTTTCAATATCGAATTAAAAAACATCACCAAAATATCACAAAGACTTGTGGTTTATGTGTATCCTGCTCCTGACACATTCTGTGGGCTTGATCTTCCAGTGAGACTAAAATGTCCCTTTGCACAAACTGTCATTCTGCTCTTCAGGGATGTTCTGTGTCCCAGGGCTGGCCAGGGCATCCATAAAAGAATCACAAGCCCACTCATCAGCCAACTACATCTAAGAGATTCCTAGAGCAGCCTTATATCAACATTTTACGTTTCTGTATGATGTTTCCATTTTCTAGTCAACTTACAGAAGTGTTTTGTTGTTTGTGTTTGTTTGTTTGTTTTTGTTTTTTTTTCTTTTTTTTTGCTTTGTTTTGTTTTCCCCTTGAAAACAGGTATTTTTTTAGGGGAAAAAACCCCCACAGTTTACTTAAGATCCCAGAGTTTCCTGTCAAAAAATCTGGGAATTTTTGACCACTACTCCTCAGTCAATGAGGCAGTTTTCTGTTTTCAAGACATTAGATTGCTATAAATGCATTCTTGTTAAGATAAATAGTTAGGTGGGGTTGTTTATTTTGAAAAAGTCCTTAAGTGCTTTACAAGAGAAGAACAGTGCATTTCCATTAATATGTACAAAGCATGCTAATAGCAAATGAATCACTGTTTATTCCTACAAAACATTTTCTTGAATGCAAATGTCCTTTTAGCTGACTGCCAAAGTGGTTTGGAGATATTTAAAAAGAACGATCCCTTTTACCAAATGCTACAACTCCTTGTAAAATGTCTGGTCCTGGTTTCCTAACGAGGCTGTTTCTACAGTGAATGGGGAGAGAAACCATTCCAGAAGGTGGTCCACCTCATTCCAGTGCAAGTCTCTAGGAGTACTTACTCTCTTGTTCAGGGTCTTTCACTTCCTAGGGGTTACAGAGGGGCCCTGGACAACCAGGTTAGATTATAGTCTAATCTTAGGGGTGGCCCTGGTGTCAGGAGATGACTTCTGCAAACTCCCTCTGAGCATGTTTGCATGTGCACGCAGCACCTCACTGACCCTCGGACCTTCCCTGAGGAGGAAAGCAGCAGCAGAGTCCCCTCAACTCAACCAGAAACCTTCCTTAGGGAGGATTTGATTGTTTCTGAAATGAACACAGAGAATAATAAAAATGAATCACAGATCTGTGGGATAATAATCTAAATTATTATCACGTCTTCTCTTGCCAGCCCAGGATATTCTGTAGTTCAGTCTTGTGCGTCTGATAAAAATATCTTTGATAAAACATTCCACATGATCTGTGGTGAACAGGCAACCACTGGCTCTGCTGTTCATACCTCTCTATTTTGCTTCTGTGTATGGGATTGTTTTAAAAACTTGGAAGACTCCAGGTATGTTTTAGCCAAATGACCTGCGGTATCGTATTCATGAGCTTGTACTTTTGATCAGATAATAGGGCAGTTTTTCAAATCAGTGCATTACTCATGCATGTCTTACCATCATTAGAATGTGTAAAACTTTCCCCAAAAATGGGGCCTCAGGCACAGGCTTTGTGCACAGACCCTACTGAATCCAACTACAGGATTCAAGCCCTCTAAGCTGGGTGAGTGCTGAAGCACCTTGACGATTTGGGAGCATTTTAAAGCTGAAAAATAAAACAAACACACATGCAACCCATTGAAGGAATTTCTGCTCTGGTTTAGCTTGTGAACACTTCGCAAGGAGCTCACAAACTAATTTTTAGTGTGACTTTGTTCACCCACATAAGCAGGGCTCATCTGACCATATGTGACACCACAGGAGGACAGAAGTTTGGACCACGAGAGTCTTTTTGGCCCACCTGGCTCACAGGAACAAGATCTAAACCCCTCCTGACATTTTTGTCTAATCCAATCTCAAAAAAAACACTGCAATGATAGCAATTCCAGAGCCTCTGCAGACATCTATTGCAGAATTTCACCATTTCTGATGTTCAGAATTACTGCCTAATGTTTTACCAGATCTCCCTTGCTAAGTTCATGACTTGTCCTGTCCCCAGGGACAGCTTTATTCCTTTCCTCTTCTCAGCAGCCTTTCACGTGTTTTGAATATTTAACCATGTTTCACCTCAGCCTTCTCTTTTTTAAACAAACAATTCCCATCCACCTTTCCGCGCAAGTCCTCAGGTGCTTTCCCTCCATCCTTTCTTCTGCTCTCACTGCCTGGCTGATCAGTGTCTTCTCTGGAATGAGATGCCCCAAACTGCAAACAGGAACTGTTCTGAAGCTCATGGAAACCTGATGTTGCTCTGAGGGGGTGAGGACCATCCCAATTATTGTGATATTTCTTTGCATTTCTAATCTTCTCCCATGCCTCAGTCCCAACGCGGTTCTGTTCAGGGGGGAGGAAGTAACCCTTTTAAGCGTGACTTACAAAGTGTTTGGGGATTTTTCTGGATCAAAGGAGCTATGTAAACACATGACAATTATTTTTAATAAATGTAAACAAATGTTGACTCAGACAGCCTTTCTTATGATAGCATCTGATGAAAGAAGCTAGACTGAACCCTGAGAAAATGCATTTTTCAACTGAAAACCTAAAAAGCTAGTAAAAAGGAAGAAAATTTTAGAGTAAATACAATAATGACTGTTTTGCATTTGTGATTTGATGTTAACCTTATGATGGCTAGGGGTTTTCTTAAGTGATATTAAGCATATGCTTCCTGTTTCTTTTCAAACAAAATTTGCCCTACTTTTTTTTCCCCTTTTCATTTAATGAACAGATGTGAAAGGAGTTGATCACATTATTTTCCTGGTGATCAGAAATTATGTTCTGCAAGTGCAGACAATTACTCTTGGAACTAACCAGACCTATTTATGTCACCAACATTTATTAATCAAGATTTGAAAAATACATCTGCTTAAAGCACCGGGACCAATCCGTTTCAGTCTGTAAACAAGCTGGCTGGCAAGAAGTCTGACCACACATTTGAAAGAAAAGAATAGGTGCTCAGCCAAGAGCAAAAAAAGAGTATGTTGGGGGGGGGGAGAAATCACACTACAAATATGTCACAAGCATCTAATTCACTACAGTAACCTCTCAAGGGGGATGTGAAGTCCCCATCTCCTGAAATGTCCATATTATTATTTCATGTGTTTCAGGAAGGGATTCTTTAGATTAACATAGGCTCTGTTCCCCCCAAGCTTCATCTATTTCTTTATCATTGCCCTGCAGACACTGTTCTTGCAGCCTGAGGGATAAATCCTTCAGGATGCTGAGGCTTGTGGTCCCACACGAGCAGGACGCTCAGCGCTGTGAGCACACGAGTGCTTCCAGCAAGGCTAGTATTCACATACCTACAACTCAGCACATCCTAAAGTCCTTTGTGGGATCGAGGCCAAGAGGCTCATGCTTTCACAAGGTTCAGTTTGTTAAAAAAAAAAATTAATAAAATAATCCAACCTGGATCTGATTAAGGAATCCAGTTTTGGTCCAGAGGAGGCCACTGCTTGTTTGCAGTAGCGTAGTGAGCTGCCTTAGCGTGTCGGAATGAGTAAGCACTACCACACGCTGGTTTGGGGCCAACAAAGACACAGGATGAGCCAAAGAAGAGCCTTATCTCTACTATTTTCTTGTTAGCCCAGGGTTACTGGGAGCCTGGATCTTTGGCCACTTCCCGCCCTCTCTGTGAGCAGCACAGCCACAGTGTGACGGGGAGGCAGCAGCAGCCACCGGGAGCATTTCAACAACCCTTCGCTGTTGATCGGAGCTCTCCTTCTGATGAGACTCAAATGGGAACCATCTTTCCATCTGAGAGGAATGTCAAGCTCTGATCCTGCCTTATTTCAGTGTTCTGGCTCCTCTGGAGACTGACAGCAGGCTATTCCCCCTCCTTGAAGTGGGCACCTGTGAGCCTCCCACACTCAAAGGGGGAGGCAAAGAGCAGTGCAAGCGCTCTGGTAGAGGTCTAATCCCCCACCCCTGCTCTTTGCTAGGACCACATCTGCCCTGGCTTATCTCTAGGAGAAAGAAGAGGATATTGAGGGAAAAGATGGAAAGGGAAGCTCAAGTTTCACCAGGAACTGGCTCTGAAAGGTCAGAAAGCTGTGAACAAGGACCACAAGCCACACTGTCACCACGTACTGAAGCACAGGTGGTGAGCAGGACTCTGTGCACAAGGATAGGATGCTTGGGGGATGAAGGAAAGTAATGTGAGGCAACTTCACCTCGCAAATGTGCAGGACCAAGGCTGCCAGCAGCACTGCAGAAGGTGCCATTAAGGAGAATCACATGCAGTCCTTCAGCTGAATGGCCTTTAAGAGGATTTAAAGGGTGGCACTAATTGTAGCTATTTCAGATGCAGGCTTGTACTCAGAGATATTTAGCTGTCTTGCTGCTACAGTATATGGGGAACAAGACATCTCTAGAAGACAATCCTTTCCCCACAGAGGTGCCAAGGTAGGTGAGGTGAGCTGCTTCTGAAGATCCCTGTCTCTGGAATTCAGCTCTCCTGAATCCCAGCGAAGCTCAGGCCCCAGTGAGGGCTCTGACTGGTAGGGAAGGGCAGGTGGGGAAGAGGAAAACTGCTGATTCGGCAGTGCAAAAAGCAGCAGCTGGTGGGGACACAGCTCCCCTCTGCAGTCCTGCAGCAGCTCCCCAGCAATGGGCACGGCTGGGCTGCAGCTGCTGTACCTGCCGTGGGGTCTTGGCTCTGGAGTTTGACACGGAGGAGGAGAAGGTCCTCACTTAGGTCAGGGGCTCCAGGGGGCCATGATGGTGTAAGCAGGAGGAGCCTCAGTGCTGAAATGCAGCTCAGATTCCCCTGGTGCCTTTTTGGGCCCCACTCAAGATGGGCTGTGGGCTGGAAGCCAGGAGATTTGGTTTTTATCCCCCAGACACCCACCAAGAAACCATCAAAACCTTGTTAAATCACTTTACTTCTACGACTCCCCTGACTCAGATCTGAGTCAAGACCTTGAAGCGTTAGTGTGACACCACCGCTAACCCAACCTGAAGCATTTTGCAGGCTCTCACTGTGATTTGCAGGTCCCGATGGCCCAGGCCAGCTGCAAAACATCTCGGGGATGACAAATTCAGCCCCGGAGCGACACTGAGCTGCAGCAAGGCTGAGCACTACAGGGACACCCTAAAGCCACAGGGGGGGGTCAGGTTTGTTAAGGCAAAGTGTATTATCTGCTGTGGAGCCAGAGGAGGGGACAGGGATGGGATGGGAATGGATGGGGGCAGTGGGGACTCCTGGCATCAGAGACAGGGAAGAAAGAGTTTGCTGTCACAGCAGTGCAGCCTGAGGGCAGGGGGACACAGTGATGCAAAGATGGACAGGAGGATGCATCTAAGAGGTTGGGAAGGAACAGGTGAGAAACAACTGCAGCACAGCCCGAGGGCCCTCTTCTGTAAGTCATCTTTCAGTTTGTGGCAAAGTTTCTGCACCTCAGGGAAAGATTTGACTTTCCCCACCCCCAGGGGAGACTGTGTATGGCCATTTTCAACACCCTGCCCCAAAGTCCTTTAGGAAAACCCTGCAAAAAGGAATCCTACATGCGGCAGTGGTAGAATCAGGCCTGCTGCTCCTTTCCAGGCAACTGCAGAATGGTGTAAAAACACAGAATGTTATAAAAACCAATAACCTTTGAAGCACACCCTCTGAGTAATTACCCCTATTCCCATGTAATGACTAAAAGATGTTATATTCCTCTCTGATTTGGCAACAACAAAGATTTTGACCTTATTAAAACCAGCCCATCAGGAAACTACATGTCATCCTTAAAAAAAAAAAAAAAAAAAAAGAAAGAAAGGAAAAAAAGAAGAAAAAAATAGGAAAAAGAAAGACATTAAATTCTTTAAAATCCCCATGAACAGTAATTCAAGATACTGTAGCTGAAGACCCATGATTTGTTGTACTGTCTGGGTGGTCCCGAGACAGGAGATGACAACATTAGCTCTTTCCTTTGCCCTTCTAAGAAATGCTTTGATGATTCTCTAATATCCTAAGAATATCCCCTCGTGATACTGCACTGGGACGAGGCAATCACAGAGTTGGGATAATCCATCCCAGTTTTACCCTGGCCCTTGCTAAGAGGGGATAGCTCAGAGCCCTTTGTTCCACCAGTTCTGCACTGACATCTGAGCCAGGATGTGCTCATGATAGTGTAAATAGTGATGTGGGCTCAAATCCATCCCCAGACTCACCCCCACCCACTGCACACATCTGGCTGTGTACCTGATTGGTATGCACAATTAAGGCCCTCATCATCACGAATCAAATAACCATGTACTTGTTTCACTGGTCCTTGGACAGATAATGATTGCAGTTATTACAGCCAAAGTAAGCAAGAACATCAAGGGTGCATACACAGATGTGCTTAGTATTGTGGAACTCTTGCCAGTGGTGCAATCTGTGAAGATTCTTGGGCAACCTGCTGATACACAACACATAAAGAGTTAATTTGATGGCGCTGCAATCAGGTGATTTTGAACCAAACCCCACACATGAGGATAATATCTATTTTTTGTCTGTATTTTGCAAACTGCCTGCTCTCACCAATACAGCCCCACATGCAAAAGAATTTATATTCTTGGGGTGGTCAAAATCATAATCCATATTTTACATCTTGGGCTCAACCTTTCAATAATTAGAACCAGAGTGACTCGCTCTGCCCTTTCCTATGTACACTCCAGTGTTTGTTTGGCATTGTGTGGGCCCTGTGGCTCAAATATTTTTTTGCAGATGCACAGAATTACCCCTGCATGTTTAGATGTGCTTGGGGAACAAATACATTCATAGAGATGTACATATTTGACCCTGTCACTTTTTTGTTAAACACTGTAAAAGATATCGACTTTCCCCTCCAGATTTTAAAATAATTTAGAATAGGTGATAGTGGGGAAATACCTAAAACATCCTGTCAAATTAAGTATTTTCTCTGAGACTGTTTTATAAGACAGAATTATATCAGCTAAGAAGATGCCTGTGCAGTGTATTAGGGAACAGAACGGACAACCGAAATATAAACTGGTTTAAATGGATGTCCAATATACTGCATTTTCCCATTTGATTTTAATTTTCTTTTTCCTTCTCCCTATTCTTTTTCCATCTCCATGGAACAGTTTTTCCCTCTGCTTAGTCTGTATCACATTTTTCTCTCTAATTCACTGGCCTCACTTTTCCTTTCACTGCTTGTATTTTTCCAGTGTCTCTCTTAGTAAGAATAATTAAGGTTGGATCAGATCTTTGAACCTGTTATCTGAAGCAGTATTGAATTCACGCTTTTACCAGTGAACAAAAGCATTGGTGTCTTTTTCTTGCCAACAGACTCACTCACAAAATAAAGAAAAAAGGTTCAAAAGAGCACATCTACCAGGAAAAAATGCCCTGGACATTAAACTGCTGCATTGCCCACAGGGTCTGTGTTCCTCCTGCTGCTGGCAAAGCAAATACAGTGATACCCAGCCACAGCACAAACTGCTTCTCCTCAAGCACTTCTAAACCCTCTGAAAGCCTGGAGGTGCCATCAGTGGCTCATAAGAAGTTGCTCGCTGGCCTGCAGGGCTGGAAGGCTGCAAAACCTTTCCCTGCCGGGTGTCACAACTCAGACCCTGAAACGTCTCTGCCGAACCAAGCTTTTGAGAGTGTGGTCCACACCACTCCTCTCCATGGTACTGCTATGTGAGGCATCCCTGACGCCCAGCAGCTCACAGGCACTAAGCTTGGCTCCCTCATCTAAAGGCTCAGGCCCCAGGTATAAAGCTTACTTTGTTCAGTTAAGTTATTCAGGAATTGCAAAGAGGAGATCTGAGCGAAATCTGAATTTGGCCTGGCATTTTCATAATTGCAGGAACCCGACTTTTACAGCATTAAAACCATATGAATTTAAATAAACCCTACTTTTCCTTCATCCCAGTGAGTA
Source organism: Empidonax traillii (assembly GCF_003031625.1). Classification (NCBI taxonomy): domain Eukaryota; kingdom Metazoa; phylum Chordata; class Aves; order Passeriformes; family Tyrannidae; genus Empidonax; species Empidonax traillii. The sequence goes on from NW_020955208.1 coordinate 2,437,967, forward strand.
ACTGGACTTAGACCACAGCTGCCCTCTGGGATCCTGCTGGGTTTCCAGCCTGCAGTGCTGGAAACTCCCGTGCTGCTGGGAGTGTAAGGGAATCCAATTTCCTCCTGTTTCACTCTACAATGAATCTGTCTTCTTAGATAAGCCTGCTACCACAGTATAACTGTGGTTAAAGCCCCTCCTATAAACCAACTGCCCACCAAACCAGTAATGTTGCCTTGCTCCCTGTCACACTTTTCCTCACTTCATTTTCCACGAAACTCACTAGTCAGAAGGGGAATAGCAGAAATAAATCCCATATATCTTACGTTTTTCCTCTGGGCTACCATTGACAGTGTTGTGTGTTTGCATTTCCACAAAATTTTAAAGACATTTCTTTTTCTTTTTGGTAACTCACTAGATAACGACATTTTTTACATTTTATGGATTTTACGTAACTCTGCTAAGAGGAATTGCAATTTTCAGGGCTTTAGATACTGCTAGATATGTAGGTCACTCAAATACATAATAACTCCAACCTAGGGCTGCAGTGTTTTAGGAGGTTTGTTCTGGCTTTTAGATGGTGAGTGATCTCTTTGACACATCTGCATATCCCTGGGGCAGAGAGGCACCCATTAACACAGCAAGCAAAGTCCTTTCAGAGGTCCCATTTTCAACCCAAACCCAGCTTTTGAGAGGACTCTATGAAAGTTTCTCTCTGATGGGTGCACTGCAAGGAGCAGCACAGCTGGGTCTCTCCTGCTTCCATCACTTTAGCAGTAGGGAAAAGTCTTTGCTCCTGACCCCAGCATCTCTAAATCCCAGGTCCAACCTCCCTGCAGGGTCAGTGCTGGCTCTAACGGGTTAGGGAGCAATTCCATTTGTTCTGAAAATGGAAACAGCCACATTTTGTCAGCTGAGTAGTGCTGTAAGTCGGGAGTCTGAATGTGGAGCTGGCCGCTACCTGCTCCATAGGGAAAAAAAGAACTGCCAAAGGAAAATCCCATGTATGCAGATTTGCCATACAGGGAGCTCACGTGCTTTACTACTCATTCATTGTTTGAGGAATCCAATCCACTCTGGGCATGAGCCCACTCAGCACGTTTTACAGCGTCTGCAACTGCAGTCGGTCTTGTGAGATAACACAAACCACACTCCTCACCCAGCCCAAAATGCAGGGGCATTGAATTTTCCCTGCCTCTTAAACCAGGCAATTTATTTTTCAGCCGAGTGAACATAAAGAGTTTTGTAGAGCTGTGTTAAAGTGCAGTCCAGGTTTAGAGGAATTACCTGAGGGTACTCAGTGCATTTTCCCATCTTATCTGTTTGATAAGAGCCAGATACATGGCTTCATTTCTTTTGTTTGCAATAGGCAATATGCCGTGAGGAGTCATTGTTAAGGACTCCAAGAAGCCAATCTTCAGAACATCTGGCTAGTGAAAGCCCTGGACGTGGAAAATATAAATGTCAAGGCTCATATTTATAAATTGGAAGGGCCATGAGGACATCTGCTAACAAGCTCTCTTCCAGAGCCCATTTGCTGTACATGGTTATTCACAGGCAACAACAAACATGTGGATGGATCACACACATGGTCTGCCCTTCCTTTCCGCCGCCAAAAGAACACACGCTCCAGTAACACACAATGCTCTATTCTCACAACACAGAAATACAAGTGTTTGCAAACCTCACAGCAAAGCTCTTGCATACCAGACCACAGTGGGACACACTCTGGAACAGACTAAAAATAGCTGGAGAAAAAGCCTTACATTAACACAGAGGACAGTCAAACTCACTTAGTGTTAATCAGCGGAATAAGCACCCTTCTTTTTTTGCCTTGGTCCACAGGAGACACTTTGTACTCTAAGTCTAGTCCTGAAGCCTCATTTTTATGACTGAGTAGTTGTAGATGGGAAACTCAAGACTTTAAACAGAATCTAACCTTTTTGACCATGGCAGCTTAACACTAACATTAAAACAAGCCATAGGTAAAATAAATGTGCTTCTATGTTTATAAGGACAGGCACCTTTTCTCCAGCTTAGTGCACTTTTGCCACTAAATGCACTTCTGATGTCTGAGAAATTAAAAATTGATCCAATGCATAAGCATAAATAATGGTTTTTCTAATGACTTATCATTGCAGGTGTCTAGACCACACCTCACTGCAAGAGAGCCCTTGGCACTGGCCACCCTCACAGATGCCCACAAGGCTGCCAAGTTGTCAAGAGAGGGAAAAGCATCAGCAGAAAGAGCTTGGACTGCTTTACTGTGATCATGAATTTAGTAAAGAATAAATGGATTTAATACTGTCTTGTCCACTCTGCAGTGTTCTTGGACGCACATATATCTGTGCAAAAATGGCAGGAAAAGCAAAGATGATGAAATAACATGGAGGAGATGTACCTCCTGATTAAAAAAATGCCTAGGATGCCTAACTCTGCCTCCTCCTTACTGCAGTCTGCGTTAATGCCAGGTGACAAGGACATGCTAGACACAAGTGAGACATGTCCTCCTCTCAGAGGCTGAAGGCTCCAAAACCCCACACTTTCACTGGCAGGGACTGACTGCAAAGCAAAGTGCAGTGTTTGTATGATCACAGCCTCCTGCAAAGTGAGCTCAGAGAGGTGGAACTGTGTGCAGCAGATGGAGGTTTCTTACTCCTTGCTCCAGGGCCCATAGAAGCAAGTGCAGACAGAGTTTAAAAAGACAAGTAGGAAGAATACTGGGAAAAGAGAAAATTTAAGCAGAAAATGGAGAATGATGGAACTGGAAAGTTAACAGGTTGTCCAAAACCAAGAGGAGTCTTGGCAGTGGATGAGGAAATAAGATTGTGCTGGCTCAAAACAGCAGAATAAGTGGGGATGTGCATCACAGAGGAAGAGATTATCAAAACTCAGCAGCTGCTTCTTCTTGAAACTGAATCCTAAGCAAACATTTTGTTTGTGCTGCATCAGACAGATCTGAGGCAGCTTAACAAATCTAGCAGTGGTAGTCCAGCCCGAGTCATAAATATATCAAGCTGTGACAGATATAGATAGATAGTATAGACTATCTTTACTCAACACATCCCAAATGAGAAATAGAAAACAAGAAAGGAAGAGAAAGCTCTTAATAGGCTCCATAAAACATCTTGCATTGTTTTTTCAATCTTAATCAGCATTGAGGAGTAAGGAGCAGAAAGTGCTCTTGGATATCCAATGCTGAAAAATACCTCACTGTTCAAAAATCCTAGCTTTTGTGCGCTCCAATTTCGTTACTTGCTCGCCTTCAGAAATATGGATTTAATATTCACAGTGGATTTAAATTTCACTAAAAAATACCTAATGCATTACAAATAAAGAATTTATTTTCATGAAACAAAACTGAAATTTATATACAGATTACGTCTCTATTTCCAAAAGACTTCCGTGTGCTTTATCTCTAATGATTTTACTTTCAGGTATTTATAGCTTTCATTAAAACAGGATTTTCCTACTACTTTGTGTGAATAGTTCATACTGGTGGTGAGACACTTAAGCAACAGTGAAAGTAAATATGCAAGGCTTTTGCATGTTTTTTCTTTATCTGCTCTTGTTTTATCACACAGTGGCAGCACATTATAAAGAACATCAGAACAAAGTAAAACATGTGGGTCTTTTCGTGTGTGTTTAGCAGGTGAAAGTGAGGCTGAACATCTTTTCAGCCCCATCTGGAGAATAACAAATTAACTCCTTGACTTTACAAGGGGCAAGAAGTTATCAGTCACAGCCAGCTGACAGGGAAGGTCTATTAGCATAGAGATGCTACAGGTTTGGACAGGAATGTCAGGACTTTCCATCGTTCCTGCGATGCTGAACAACGATGGTGTGCTGAGCTCAGGTTTTGCAGCTTTAATTAATACGTTCTGTGCACTCTGACCAACCTGATAATCCAAGAAGGCTCAATAAAAACCATCTAGGGAGGGAGGATATGTCATCACTGTATCATATGTTACCTCTTAGGTATACTGCACTGAGTTATAAGTTATATATTTTACTTTCACTGGAGGGCTTGTGTACCTGGGGCTGTGCAAAGGGCATGAAAGAACTGCCAGCACCAGTGCTCATTTAAAGGAGGCATCGAGCCATCTGCTTATCTTAAAGGGGTGCCAAATGGAAACAGTAAGAAACTAAGATGGGAAAGATGCAGAATTCCCCACGCTTTGCTCTCTTCTCAGGAGGAGCTGAGGATGTCTTCACAGAAGCAAGACTGCATGTTTGAGAGAAGGACCAACTGATGCACTGCTAAAGTGTTCAAAATGTCTTCTTCGGGATGCTGTATACCCATCAGAGTGTATAACAATTGGGCAAGTAAGAACAAAATTTAGGCCAGTTCAAGATATAAAGGTTCTGCTTGCAGCAAAGAATCAGGAGGGAGCTTTTGTCTAGAAGGTGTTTTGAGACTACACGGTGTGACAGAAAAGGTCTTGGACCCAAGCTGTCAAACCATGAGCTTTTTCTGATGACTGTAGATATTGGCATGCCATGCCCTGGAGCCTGGAGGCAGTCAGTGGTAGAAACAGTGACCATGAAAGCTTCCCGAGAAGGAAAGAAATCCTTCCAGGAGAACGGTGAAGGAAATGGTAGAAAGAAGTGCTGGAGGAAATCCAAGGGGCCACAAAACACAGTTAAGCCCCAGACAAGCAACGAGGTGTGACAAGGCAGGGCTGGGGGGACTCCCAACACACCTATGCTCCTGCTGTTCCTGGCTGCTTGAGCATTCCCTCAGTAAGAGAGGCTCACTACAAGTCAGAGAGGTCCTGAAGCTGCATCCTCACCTTTGGTTGAGCACAGGGCAAACAGATGCAGTGGCACTGCTTACTTGGCTGCATGGAGACAGGCTGGAGGAGGGAGTGATCCCCCTCCCCATGACCATCAGCAGGCAGGCACTCCCTGAGCACTATCCTTACCAGGGAGGTGGACGGGGTAATTTAAACAAACAAGGCCCCAGTGATGGAAATTTCGAGCTCAAAGCTACCATATGGAGGGAAGTCATCTGACCACAATTTACCTGTTAGACTTCAAAGGTGTCTAGGTCTCCTTTAAATAAAAGCAGTCTTTTCTTTAATGAAGTTAAGTACTGTATTTCAGCACCATGTGTTGTGAAAAGGAAGCAATTTGGATTAATTTACTGAAATTTACCTTTCAGATGCAGTTAAGTGGAATTAAAAGTTTGTCTGAGTTGACAGAGTTCTGTTTTCCATCACTGCATTGTCTTGAAAGAAAGGATAACAGGCTAAGTGCTTAAATTCCATCCAAACTGATAAGGTTCACTCTGTACAGGCACACTCAGTGTAGTTTATTACACATTGTCTCCCTTCATCCATCACTGGTATACATTTTTTCCCCCTACAAAACTGTTTCTTCCAAAATAAATTGATAGTTGTAATGTTATTACATTCATCTGGGGTCGAATAGTCTGCACTGGGCTATCAGAGAACTGCCATTTCGAGTTATAGGGGGAATTAATTCAATTTCCCACTAATGGCAGATTTTGCAGGGCTGAGCTTACATCTGCGACAAGAACTTCTTTTCTTCTCTTCTAAGAACAATTCCTTTCCTTTAATTTCTTTCCTATGCAAATGAAGCACGTGTGTCCTTAGCCTCTATCCAAACACCATCATCACCCAGATCTCTTCCTTGGCAGTGGGAATGACTTGCCCATTACATTCCCTCTAATTCTTTCTCCCCATCACTGTACTTCCCTCCTTCTCATTCCCTAGCTGCCATTGTTCATTCCAAAACTCACCCCTCCTGAAACACTCTCCCAGTTACTAACTCCCCCACTCTCCCTTTTCCCAGGAGCCTTGCCTTAGTGCTCAGGAGCTGCAACACTCCCTGACAGCTGGGAGAGGTTCTCTGTTGTCTTGGGCTGGTTTTGTTTGTAGCCTCGAACTGTTTACTTGCTCCAGCAAAGGTGTGATCCTGATATGTTCTTCACTGACCACTCTGAAATGTTACAGACATTTCTCTACTCTTTCCACTAACTGAGCATCTCGTCATGAAAAGCCAGCAAATGATCTGCAATTAATTATTTATATTACATGGGGAAGCTTAGCTAACAAAGTGTCAACAGGAACAATAACACAGTCTGTATGCCAAACTGCAGCCTTCCAGCCCAAGGGTTTTGCCTCCCCTCCCTGCTGCCCCAGCCGGCTTTTGGCTATGGGAGCCAACTAGGGCTTGAGTTTTGTCTAAGTTCAAATTCCTCCCAAGGACAGACTTCAGATCTGCACATTTCTGCAAAATCAAGTAGTTAAAGAAAAAAAAAAATCTTGCTACTTGCAATCTCCATTTAATTTTGATTCTTGACAAACAATTTCAAACAGAAACTGCAGTGAGGCAGGACTTTTTCAGTTTGTTTAGATTTTGGGGGAAGGAGGCAGAAGGGAGAGGAAACCACACATTTCATCAGCATTTTTTATTTTTTAATAGCCCTCAGTGTAGCTGATTACCCAGGAGATCAGCAAATCTTAGCTCTGTCAAAGACAGGGATAAAAGACAGAGCAGAAGCTTTCTCATCCTCCGCAGCGGTACAAACCCTCCAGCACGCAAATCTAAACACTGTCCACTCAGTGGTGCCAACTCAAATGCCTCAGCTGTTAAGACAGAACAAAAAGAAAAGGACAATCTCCAAGGTATAACTGAAAATAAATACTAATAATGATGTGTGACATAAAATGATGACTCATTTTTCATGAGGCCATTTCAGATTGTAGCTATAACCTCGGATCAGACCCAAACGACTGTGAGAGCCGAAGTCTTTGTGGAACCATTAATTATGGATTTCCTGGCTTTTATAGATTGGAGTCAGACCTTTGATGTTCCTTTAAGATTGTTCTCCTGTGTTCATTTCCTTTGTTTCTCTGTTGGTAGCTTAAAAAAACACCCTAAGATTTCCATGGAAGCCTATGAGATCTCCTAGAAATGCATAGTCCATAAAAGCCCTGCAATTCATGGCTCATAAACTCCTCTAATCCATGGTCAATAAAGCTTTGGAAAAGGGCTGTATGAACCACAGTCATTTCACAGTTCAATGAGGTTCATACAAGAATCAATAACCTGGTTTAAATTTGCCTGGATTTGTCCTCCACCTGTATATTCCTCTTTGACTTTTCAGGTTGAAAAGCAGCTCAAACAGCTGAATTCTGGAGACCTCGCATGGAAACAATGAGCTTTCTGCAGCTTTCACCCCAAAGCCCTAACAAAGACCTAAATCCCCCAGCCTTGTCTCAAAGGCGACCAAGCCAAGTTTCAGGTGACAACCTGTGGGTGAGGAAACTCAACCTGGAAGAAGAACCATTTGGAAACACGAGGCCATAGCTGAAGGTAATACCATACACAGAGACCTTGGTCCGTACAGAACACGAGGGATTCCAGCTGCAGTATATGTAAATGCACAATGGATCTACGGGACAGGCCAGAGTGAGAACTTCCTAATACACTGATTATCCTCCAGAAATGAAAGCTATGTCTCACTGTTCAGACATTATTGTGGCAATGCAATAGAAGTCCACGTCTCTCTCCTGCACAGGTAACACTCCAATGCCTGTATTATCAGCCATCCTGCCTGTTTCCTCCCAAGAATGGCCACAGTACAAAGTCTGGTGACAGACACACATTTCTGCCTTTTTCTTGCCGATCAGAAAGGAACAAGTTAGAGAGAACTCGCTGTTTATTGCTTTGTGCAGGGTCCAGTTTGCAATTAATGCTGATGAAACCCAACTGCCAAAAGCACAATATGCAGCAGCTGGTTTATGAAAGTTGAGACCCCGTCCAATTTATGGGGAAACCAGAGCTGGTTGTGAGTCTCTGATTTAGCTGAACAGTTTGTATTTTTTTGTTTTGTTTCCAGGAAAACACCAGAAGTTACTCCAGAACTGTAGAAGCGCTAAAACCATCTGAAAGCACTAAGGCAGGCTTCCCTTCTTCCAGCTTTTCCTCATTTCTAGGGCTGTGATCTGCCACTAATATCTCCCTGGGATCTTTCAGCAAGGCAGGCGACACACAGTGTTTGGTTCCTCACCAGCGTGGTGGGAGCGGAAACTTATATTTCCTTATCCCAATCTCCATCCTTATGAAATCGAAGTAGAGGGATAAAAGGGTTGATTCAGATGAAATCTCACAGGAGCCCAGAACACGTAATTTAACTCTAACCTTCAGAAATACCTTTTAAATAATTTTCCTAGGAACAGTTTTTAATAAAACCAGCAAAAGGCACAAAAGTGCGCAAGCACCACTTTAGGCCCCAACTGCACATTTCCACTGCCATATACCACCCAATATCCAATATCCTTTCTGGATAGATAGAATGGGGGCAGGAGGATTGTGCCTAACTGCCAGGCTCCCACCAGATCTATTTAAACCTCTCACTTGTATGACACATATGGTGATCTGGACCAGACACCTTTGTGAAATGCTGAGACACCACGAGACACCACGAGTCAGCAGCTCCTGAGCAGAAGAAGGATAGAAAAGTCCCTTGTCTTTGAGGTAATCCACTACATTGATCCAAATGCCTCTTAGTTCATACTTAAACATCCTCTGTGGAGAGGATCCAACCACTCAACACACTTTGAAAAGAAAACACATGAATCCCTCTTACAAGGCTGGCACTGACCTCAGAAACAGCCTTATTACACTAAGATTAATATGCACCACCTTAATAACAACCCTTACATCATTCACCCTGAGAATACAAGAAACTACAAAAAATGAGGCAACTATTCCGTTAAAAGGAATGAATAAAAGTAAATTTACAAAAATCTGAAAACATAAGTATATGAAGCTTTTTCCTTAGCAAAGGGAGAAATCTCAGAGAGACTTGCAAGGAATTAAGGTGCTATGAACGTGGGAATAAGTAATGCCCAAAGACAATCATTACATGTGTAGGTGAGCAGCCAGTTCCCAAAAGATTACTTAATTCCTTTTACTTGTTAGAAGATCTATAAACATTGTGGCTGTTTATCTGCCTATGACTTGGCCTGGATAAAGGCACTAAGAGCTTTTCCAGTTTTTGAGGTGGGAGAATTAATTGCTCAGGAATCCTTAAAGCACACATTGAGAAGCCCTGGTCAAACATGAAGGCTCTTATTCAAACACAGAATAGGAGTTTTTAACCTCAAAGCCTGGAATAGCCATGGAAATGTGCCTACCTCCATTCTCTGTCCACATAGAGGCCTTAGTTAAGTACTTCATTTTGCCTCAGTTTGCTGTTTTCAATGCAGTCTGGGATGTTAAAACATTTCAGCCCCAGAATACAGTTAAGAAGGTTGAAAGGCAGATATGTCAGAATCTTAAAAACTCCTGGGAATATTCATCATGGTTGGAAAACGAGGGAGCCTTTGGGCTGAAAACTGACACTGAAGATTGGAAAATAATTATTGGAAGAAAAAGGGCAAACGCAGAATATTTTCTATTGTTGTTTTTTTCCTGTTTTTACTCTGACAAGTCTTTGTTTCTGTATATTTTAAATATTCTAAGCATTAGCTTTTTTTCTCTTTCCTTTTAGATCAAACGTTCCTATGAGTTTTCCTCCTAGTTCTTCATTAGGCTCCAAAAATATCATCTCACTCCCTGTCTCTCCTGTTTAGCCTTTCTCCAACCCTCCTTATGGTCTAATCAACAAGAGCTGGGATCTGTAAAGAGCCACTACTTAGAAGCCATCAGGAAGAGGACAGGGACCAAAACAGTTATGACTCACCTGTCTTCTATCCGAACCCAGAGGTCATTGAACTGCCTCTGGCGATGGTGTTTGTGCTGCTTCTTGTGCCATTTCTTCTGCCTGCCAAACTCTTCCAGCTGGCTGATGCTGTCTGGCAACAAGAGGTGAGGAGACAGGCTGTCTTCTTCATCCATGTGCAGGGGCTTCAGGGAAGGAGAGGTCAGTGGGACCTGCTCAGACAGAGGGACAGCGGGCAGGGCTGTCACTGAGGAGCCTTCCAAGGCCGGGCTTGTCTTTGTCGTCCTTGAACTGCAAAACACAACATTTAAATATTTGATGAATAAGGGAGGAATCAAGCCAAAAAAGGGTGAAAGCAGAGGACTACACTGTTTGGTGTGTGCTCCTAATGGCTGAGATGGTGCACAGGGAGGAAGGCTTTTGCTCTGGGGCTGCTCATCCGAGTCAGGATTGGTGACAAGGAAGCCAAGCCTGATGACAGAAGCATGGAAGCTGGGCTGCTGGGATGGGATATGTGAGACCTGAACTCCAGCAGGTAATGTAGAAAAAAGGGGGTAAATGACCTGTCCAAAGACTCCTTGAAACAATACTGCCAGAGCTCCTCACTTCTGTCTGAAATACTACCACGTCTTGTATATGACTGGAATGATGCAGAAAAAGACCTTTTATTTTCATCTTCCAGTGTTCCACTGATTTTAGAAAAAAGTCAATTCAAACTCCTTTGGTATGCAGCCATGTGAACTTACTGTGAGCTAAGATATCTGAAACAAAAATCTAATAAACCAGGACTGACACAAAGTTATTTCCACCCCCCCCACCCCCAACTTCAGTAGAAGTTCATATTCGGTCTTAATTGCAAGAGAGGAGCTTTTCCTGTCCCTGGGATGGGCCAATGAGTTGTAGGTACAGAAAATGGGAGAGAATTAACAGGCAATATGAAGTTGTGGTCTGCAAAACTATTTCTATTACATGGATGCTATGACTTTTATGACAGAAACAATTAAAGCCACGTGAAAAATTTTGCCTCCTGAGTGAAACCAGTAAGACATTTTAATGAAAAAGTAATAAAAAATCCTAAACTTCATTGGTGACAATGTACAAAATGTGCCGCAAGTGAAACCACATGTTTCATTTATGGAACATTTTGTTCTCTTCCAAAAAAGTCACATCTACTACTAATGGAAGGGTTTTTTTTCTTTCTGATTTTTTTGAAGTCTGTTACAATACCAGTCAGGATGGTCATCTCTGCTTCCAGTGCATTGTGTTTCATCTAAAGGCCCTTCCAATAACTACTGATAACCATTGCTACTATGAGACTCCCTGGCAAAAAGTACAGTAACTTTGTCACTTGCAGCAAACATTCATGAAGTTCTTCAGAGATCATCACTCAACAGATACAGAAAAGGAGACTTGTTTAAACTAATTCCAAAATTCTACATGGTTGATTTCATTAATAAAAGACACAAAAAAATCCGATTTTTTCCCCCTCTTTTTCCAAGTATTCAGACTCCCATAAAGTCCTTTTTCAAACTCATTCATGCTCACTCCATGCTCTATTTTACATCACAGACAGATCTATTGGTTCTGAACTTTTTTTCCCCATTAAGACTTTCATCCATGTTTCATGTTGAGTTGGGGTTTTCATCAATTTTCTTTGAGAGCTCTTGGTGCTCTCTGTTGCCAAGATTTCTGTTCCCACTCACTTTTTTCTCCTTTGCCACCAAAACTGTGCTCCAAATTTCCCGAGATGCTGAAGGTAGGAGCAGCCCTTACATCTGCCAGCTCAAGGCTGGGGCTGCTGTTTGATTCCTTGAGTGGTCTTAGAGACATCTGAACACGTACTTTCCACCTTTTAACACCTACTATTTTGTTACACGTGTTTACCTTGCTCTGAGCTCCCAGTAAACTGGAACCAGTAGAGAGGTGTTTTTTATGGGTTGAGATTTTAGAAACCACTTAAGAGACTGGCAGCTCCCTTCTTATTAAAATTAATGAGTTGGGCATCAAAATCCCAGTGGTGGCTTTGAAAGTTTCTAGCTTAATTGTTTCCACGACCATCACATGAGCCACAGGTTGTAAACCCGATATTTCAGAACATTCTTTGGGAAGAGAATAAATAAACACTGAAGGAACGTTAAAATGTTGTAACCTAAAGAGGGTTATAAACTAACCACTTGCACTTCAGAGTTGACTCAGGGGGAATAGCTCCACTGTGGCAACTGCATATTTCATTTGGTGGATGTTTGTTCCGTTATTCCTGTACTGGTAATGATTGCACCAAGACCTAAGAGGGGCTGTTGAAGGCTGTAGGGTGATGCATGCTTGCTCCTTTCAAATCAAAACAGAAGTGCTTTTTAAACTGATCTCATAAACAGTTACAATAATTACATTATATTATGACATAAAAATAATGATTGCCTAACATAAATGTAAACAAAAATATTATACAATGTAATTATTTAATTATTAACCTGGTTGTTTTGAAATTCGATTGCCATCCTACAGACATTCAACCAGAAGTGAAATAAAAATAAAATATGGATATTTGACCCAAATACACTGTGAGGATATGTAAAGATTTCATTTTAAAGTAAGATAGATTTCCCAAAAGAAGATAACTTTCCCATCGATTTCAGTCAAAATGTTATTAATACAAAGGGCTTGAATCTATCAATATTCTGGATTTTTTCCTAAAAAATAAAGACAAAACCCTGCCATCTGCAATAGGATACCTGAACAATCAATCTCCCCATTAAGTGAAGCTTTACTGTTAGGTTCAACTGCTCGTTTCATGGACTATTTCGTGCCTTTCCCCTGGTCTCGGTCTCCATGCACTCTGTTAGCACAGCTGCACTGTATGAAACCATGGGGATAGAATGGACTTTTTTTTCCATTCCTTCACTATTGCTGAGACAGCTTTTCAAGATACGCAGCTATTTTTAAAGCCAGAGAAAAAAAAGCAAGGCTAGTTTTCAGTTTGTGAGGCCACAGTGCCTCTTCTGAAGAAAGAGTGAGAAAGTACCACCCAAATATCTTGGTCCACACAAAGATCTCTGAGAATTTTCATGAATAACTTGATACAAGTCCAGGCTTAGAGGTTCCACCCATTTTTAAATGTATTATTCCCACACAGGGTGGTCTTGGAGAAACTAAAATTATTTCAGGCCCTTAGGTGGGTTTTTCTCATCTCTGACCTTAATTTCCTTCCCTGGGATGTGCAGTTCTGCAAAACAAGTTCTCTAAAACAACAAAGTCCAAATAAGAATACTTTGGAGTCTCAGCAAATATCCTACGTGGTTTGGTCCTAAGGTACAGAAAACAGTGAAAATAGGAAAACATTTATGCTTGCTAGCTCTTGAAAACACTTTATCCACAGACAAAGACCTCTGTGGTTTTCTTTCACTTCTGGTGAAATTTGCCATCCTTTTCTAATTCTTTTCAAGAATTAAAAGAACAAAACAAAACATGCAAGTTGTTTGGGCTGAGCTGGATGCTCCATTAGGCTGTCTCAGCATTTCTCTCTTTGCCTTGTGGTCTCCAGTGTTGCTCTGTGCTGGCACTGACAGTTGAAAATTGACTCATTGTTGAGATTTGCTAGGGTTGATCTGGTCAGAAAAATTACATTAACATCATGAAGTCCTGCAATATCTTCATAATTGTCAGGCTTAAAAGTGTTCACTTTCATTCAACTCCAACCCCAAGCCCCCAAGCTGTGCCTTTTTCCCTGCCCAGGCAAGCAGATTCCTACCCCTCACATCAGATTCCTCAGCTCAAGAGGGCTGTGACCACGTCTGGGCTTCAAAACCCCTCTGCAGGGCAAACCAGAGCACCACATTTCCCTCCTGTTCTGAACAGCCCTTATGAACAGCCCACCTTTCCCACCAGCAGAGGGTCTGTGGGGTTAACACTGCACCTTGCACCCCACCTCGCCCCCACCAACAGGGATTTTCCCAACCACTGATTCATGGACAGTTGTTTCAGGGAAGCATCAGGCAGGGCAGACCCTGGCTATGCCTTTAGCCACTGACCCTGCCAGAGTAATGCCAGCAGAGTTTGCAGTGAGTCCCATCAAGCCTCCCCTGGGCTTCCACAGGGCCAGGGACTTGCCCTTGCTGTAGCTCATGAGAAGACATTCCTTTGCTGATGACACACATCTTCCACACGACTAAACCATCCATCTATTTTTTTCAGCAATCTTGCGGTAACATTTCTGTTCCCCTCAGATATGTGCAGAATCTTCTAAAATCCAAGCCTGCCAATTTGTTATTTGCATCCTGACTTCGTAGCGGGAGCGATGGAAAAGTTTTGCTCAGGAGACTGCCATGCTTTGCACGGGCTTCCAAGCACAGCAACGTCGCCGAGGTTTTCTTGCTCCAGTTCTCAGAACTGTCAGACGAGGGGAGATTCTGTTTCATCGAGAGAGAAGCTGCGGTGATAGTGAGGAATGCGCGATGTGGCAGCTTTATCCTTATGCCACCGTTCCTGGGATGCGCCCGGATGACAGCCAGACAGTAAGTTAAAAGCGTTTTATTACGGATGGATTCTCATAAATTCCAGTTGGGGTGTCTTTGTCAGGGCAGGAATTCGTCAGCCCCTCGCACGCATCCCTGCTCCCCTCGCCACAGGCCACAGAGACATCTGCTTCTGGCTTTTCTTTCCTTACACATCTCTCAGAGAGTCATGCACACCCACAAGATGGGCACCAGAATGTCCCGTCCCATGAGGAGTTTTACTTTTTTTTTTTTTTTTTGGTCTCTTCCACACCCCAGGATGAAACTCAGATTTTCAAAGCTCTTGGGAGAGCAGCAAACAAAAGAACAGAAAAGCAGGCAGAAATCCTAACCCAGCCCAGCATGGTTTGTAAGGCCTCTTACTAGTGATGGGAAGTAGGGATTGAGACCACGGGCTCTCACATAACCAGGTGACACCAGTGCATGCCACCACAGAGATAATCTCCTTCAAGATGAAAGCATGTGCATATTTTCCTGCAAAAGAGAGTAACTCCAAAGAAGAGATCTGAGAACTGTCTGAGCTGCTTCAGGTTAAGTGCTGTAAATAACTGAGGGTAAATTTGGGCTCGAGAGACAGCAAAAGAGAATACCTGCAAAATCCCTGATTATTCACTTGCCAAATCAGCTTAATTATAATGAGGTTATTATATTTAGGATGTAGTTGGCTTAGGCCTGCACACTAACAGCATTTGGAAACAAAATTGTTTTTTCATTTTTTTGCACCATAGTCAACTACATCTCATGAGCAGCTAAATTAGGTTAAGTAGTTAAATTAGATTACAGTCCACCCCAAACTTGGATGGTATCTCTGTACTCAGAATCCATGTCAGACTATTTCTCTGGGAAAAATCACTGTTGCTCAAGAACTGTAGCCTTAGCCTGAAAGTGAATTTAGTCCTCAGTATACACATATATTTGTGCAAACCCTCAACTCTGCACGTAAATGAAGTGAAAAGCGTGTGAAGATATTCCCATGGATGGTCATGTTTTCCTTCCCAGTTTGAGAAACTTTTAAATAAGAGAAACAAGCAAAACTTTGGTTATTTATTCCATTTCATTAAAAGTGGAGCTGGTCTAAGGCACAGCGGAAGAAATACAAGCGTTCTGCAGCTTGAGGAGGGCAGCTGAAACATTTGTAACGTGTCATTTCCACATTTTCATGTGAATTCTTTTATTTCAGAAAACTGAAAATGTTTCATTTCAGCATTTTCTGAACAAAGCTTTTAATTTTTCTTTTTAGTCTTCTGCTTTCAAAGACTTAAATGCTACAAAGCGCCCTTTTTTGTTCAGAAATTGATCTCAATTATAAAGAAAAACCCAACTAATACATAAAAATGACAAAACCCAACAAAACCCAATTCCTGCTTTCAAAAATATCCTCAAAATATTCCATTTCAAATTGCTCTGAACTTATTTCCCCTTCTCAAGCTTTTGGTTCAGTTCTTGAACTGAATAATCCTTTGTTTATGCATCTGTCATGAAAACTCTGTAATCTGCGCACTCCAGAGGATGGGTTGTGCCCCCAGAGGAAGGATGGGTCGACCCCCCAGTCTTGCTTCCATTTCCCACATTAATAGCAAATAAGAACCTTGTGGCCCACAAAGCCTCATCTCAGGCTCTGTTCCCTAAATCTCCACTGTCTTATTACCACCACACCAATTCAGTCCTAAGTTATTTCTGCCTGACCCAGGTTTGGCTTTACCTCTGGATTGGAAATCCTGGCTTTTGTCCAAATTTGCCAAGGATACACAAGGTTTCTGATGAATCTGCAGTGATGGTATTACATGACAAAATAACATTTTAGGGTTGCATTTTTTATGGAACTGGAATATTTTCAGGCTTTATTCCACACCTTTTTTGTCTGTTATTGCTTGAAAACCATTATTAATATGAATAAATATATTGCTCTTTCCTTTTAATAACTTTTTAATAAACACATATATTGCTTCAATAAAGAACAGCGGTGGACTTACGGTGGGTAATGCAATCTCTCTTTTCTCCTTCTAAACTCTCCAATCTTTCTGTGTTTCTTTGAGATGATGTCATATTAATTACACACAGCAGATTTTTCCTAAAAAATTGGATGGAATTATCTTCCATCATTCAACAGGTTCTGCAAAGCCTAAAATTCTTACCCATTCTGGCCCAATCTGCAACATGAAGTTTCTTCAGGTCCAGCTGTGACATTTCCAAAGTTTTGGTTTGGGCTTCAGTTTTGGGCCAGTTGTGGTTCTACAGCATATTTACAGTGGTTTGGGCAGTGTCTCAGAACAAATGCCACCAGCTCATCTCAGCAGTTACAATCTCAGACCCCAAAGACTGGAGAGCAAGTCAAGGGCTGAACAAATCCTTCTTTCTCCTCCAGCTGCCCCAGCCAAACTAGACATACTCACTAAAACTTGTCTGTGTCCTACTTCCATTTTTAGTCAGTGGAACTCCTGATGTCTATGGTCTATGGCTGTCTGCTCCTCTCTGGGACACAGCTGCACAGCCATGCATAAAGGCAGGTTTGCTAACTCAGTTGCAAAACTATTCTTGTCTCATGTTCTTATTCCCAAACCATTCCTGACTTTGGTTTAAGCACAGAAAAGAAAGTGAGGATGAATTTGTTTCATTCCAGTAGCTGTCATCCAGACAGTTTTCAAGATTCAGAAGTTGACTGACAATAAAAACCCAAACTGGCTGCTTGATTTGATCCCTCAGTAGAATTACAGCTAACACACAACTGTGGTCTGTATCTTGCTCATTTGCAATCCAAATTGAGTTCTGCTTCCAGATTGTTTCCACTGGGAATGAGTTTCCCTTCTCTGCTGGATCCTCCAGAGAGAAGATACATCTACAGGAGTGCATATTTTCCATTACATCTTAAAAATAAAAACTCTCCACAGAGACATCAACTGAGCAAGGCACAAAATGCCTCGCTTGAAGGACTACAACATTTTCACTGACTTCAGACTTAAAACAAGGGCAGATTATTCAGCATTTGCCTGGTGCTGCTTCCTGCACTTCTGTCTGATCCTCTGGAAGTTGAGTCCTGGTAGTGATGAGATCCTGGGCAGGTCACAAATCTGTACAAGCACAGCAACTTGCCTTCCTGAAGTACCTTGTTCAATCAAGGCTCTTACAATTGCAAGAGGGCAGATAACAAAGGCTCATAAGGAGCTGCTGTCACTGGAAGGAGAGAGACATAGACCACTTAAACTGAGCAGCAGGAAGAAGTGTGGAACTAAAGAGCCATGAGCAGACCATGTCTGCAAGAGATCCCACACCTCTGTGATACTGAATCCAATATTCCTCTCTGTAGCCAGCACCGTAGAACATCTGATCTGCTCAGCCGTTGATGCTGCTGAGCTAAAAAAAGGAACACAGAGCCACTCTGGCTTTCTCCAAAATACTGTTATAGCCCATTGGCATTGTCTTTATCACAGGGCCTGAGTGTTTCCAAGAAAAGAACAAAACAGTTGTCAGAAACCCTATTCAGGCAACACTTCAGCCTGTCTGTGGGCATTTTTACTGGCTGGTAATGGACAGAGCCCTCAAAATGTGATGAAGGCAGAAGAGTCCTCCCTCCAAACTCCACTTGCTTTAATGTCTAATGCTGTTCTGTCTACTCTAATGCTAACAGACTTCACATAAGGTCTCTCTATGTATTAGCCTTGTTTCACCCAGGTTCCCTCTCTGTATGAACTCATGCTGATGAAATTTCTTATATCAAATGGTTATTTATGTCTGACAAATTCAACCTTCACTAAAATACTTCATTAACAAAGCATGCACATTGCTGCTGAAACCTAAAGGAAGAAAAGAAGGGTTTATGTTCTCTTTTTTTGGTTGCTAATTGAAACTTAGGAGATTCGACCTTGAACTACAGCTTGAATATCCAGGAGGCATCTGAGGCCACAAGAACTGATGTTTTTAATAAACTCAGCCAAATCTCACTGACTAGTTACAAAGAACAGCCTCCTGGTCTTCTCCCCTTAAAACAGGAAAACTTGCACTGACTCTAGAAAATATCTCTCCTTCATTGCAATGTCTGTGATTATTTTCATTGGTACTTTAAGAAGTCCAGAGTGAAATTATGGATTCATTAGAGAGCTCGATCTCAGCAAGCTGACAGGCCAAGGGTATGAGATGATGACTGACAGATACAGCCAGAGTGTCCTGAGGATACAATGACACAGCACTCAACAGTACAAAGGTGACAGCCCTGCAGCCTCCTCCCCTGAACTCATCTACAGACCTCATTGCACAGGAACTCTGGGGGCTCACCTGCCCCAAGGAGTTACCAACAGAGCCGAAAATGCAGGTGGAGGTGGGTCTGTATGAAGGCAGAGCTTCCCTCCTCCTGCATCTAACTGGATAGCACTGGTCACCAGGAACTGTGGGGTACTTCGGTCCCCTTCTAACAGCCTCTGCTGAGAGAAGAGGGCAGAGAGCGATGGGTCTTTGGAGCAATTCTGGTGGCAGTCATCTTCCAGCGGAGGAAAAGGCAGGAATGTCCACGCACCTCTGCCAAGGGCTTTCTGCTGGCCCAGTAGAACAATTAGACCAAATGGTTTCCTTGACCAGGGAGATATCAAGATCCTCAGGCACCCTCTGTGTAATCTCGGTAGACTTAATTTGTCAAGGAAATTTGTCAAGGAAAATTAGACTGGGGATGGGCAGTGGTTGAAACTTCCACTGGGGTGCTTTGTGAGCACAAATGACAAGTGGTTCGTTCCAAGCTTGAGCAGACCCAGCTGATACATAAACTGTTTGTACACACACAGAAACACAGACAAAACCAGTAAGTAAGGCAAGCTTTCTTCCCATGCAGAGAACCCTACACGGCACAAAGTAAAACACAGGGAAATTAAATCCACTTGTTCTACTTTTGCTCCCCAGAGCACAGTTAAGTCACTGTTACAAAGCTTCCTCCCTCCACTGTATGTGCGTGTGTTGCATGTGTTTATCTGTTTGGGTTTTTTTTGCCTTGAAATGCTTTATCTAAGTGCCAGTCTTTTGAGAGGGTATCACAGGTGACTGAGAACTCGTAGCACTGCCTAGCTACAGAAAAAACATGTACTATCACAAGGCTAACAGATGTCAAAGACTCATCAAAAGTATGCCTGGCATCTGGCACGGGTTCTAGCAGTCACGTTGGTTTCTTATCACTACACAAAGCTGGAACACTTTAAGAGTGACCAAACTAGGTTATGGGAAAGGCAGGAAAGGCAAAGAAGGAGGGAAGTGGGACAGTGCACCCCAATAGTGAAAGAAGAAAATAAAATCAATATCCTGCTCCATCACCTCATTTAAACCACTTCTGGCTTTCTGCCTTTCTGTGCTGCCTTTCACTGACTTGAGTGGGAATTGCTGGCCATTCAGCAATGGCTGCTATCAGTATGAATGCTTGAATACATAGGAATGGCCCTAAATTCATGGCTGCATTTGTAAAACAAACAAACAAACCCCTTGCTAACTCTGCTTTCTTTCAAGTCAATGGCCTTTCTACTTGAGGGGAACTTCTAAAATTGCCTCAGGGATTTAAAACCTCAGCGCCTGCTAAATGTCAGTGGAACTTCCAATTCCCAGTTTCATTTGCAACCTAAAACTGAATCTACATACAAGCTTGATACAAGTGCAAAATTCTCCTTTAACATTAGCAAGAAATCCCATGCCTCTGGGGAAGAAAGATCATTCCTTTGTCACAGACTCAAAGTAAGGTTTGCTTTGACAAGATGGTGGCAAAAAGTGAATCTGTGCACCAATGCCATCCACTGACTGTATGTCAGCAAGTGGAATGACACACTGTTCCTGGGAAGAGGTCTTCAGCCTGGGAGGCACCATGAAGAATGGATAGAGGCACCCAACAAAACCATGTGTGTGCCCAAACTGGAGTCAGAGGTGAGGATACAACAAGGTCCTTCAGGTCTGCAGGACAAGAGAAGCAGAGGAAGAGCCACCCACTGACCTGGACCAAAACACCACCAGTATTAACCTGATGTTAGATAGTCTTGGTTCTTAAACTGCTGATTTAAAAAATCAGCTTTTTCTCTCTCAAGTTCATGGAGGGACTTCTGGATCTTCCCTGTGCTGGAATATGATGCCTTGACTCTGTGGGTGTTAGGAATAATTCCTTAAAATGACTTAAAATGCCACAAATGCAGGCAATGTTACAACCTAAACCCACTACAGCAGCAGAGATTTACTGCTCTCTTTGTAGAATCACAGAATTATTTAAGTTGGAAAAGACCTTTAAGATCATCAAGTCCAACTTTTAACCCAGCACAGCCACATTCACCACTAAACCATGTCCCAAAGTGCCACATCTACACACCCTTTAAATCCCTTTAGGGATGGTGACTCCACCACTTCCCTCGGTAGCCCGTTCCAATGCGCGGCAACCCTTTCTGTGAAGAAATTTTTCCCAAAATCCAACCTAAACCTCCCTGGCACAACTTGAGGCCATTTCCTCTTCTCCTATTGCTTGTTATTTGGGATAAGAGACCAACCCCCAGCTCACTAAAACCCCCTTTCAGGTGGCTGCAGAGAGCGATAAGGTCCCCCCTGAGCCTCCTTTCCTCCAGGCTAAAATAACCCCAGTGAGTTTATTTCAGCTACCAATGTTTTCTTTCCCCTTCAGGAAGAGACAATACCACAGAAGTATTCGAGATCCATGTGAACCTTGTTTATCCACTGTGGATTGGGATTTACATTCCGGGGGTATAATGAACCCAAAGACGTGGGCACACAATGTTCTTAAAGCCTTGAAGATTATCCCGGTCCCACTCAATAACGGAACTTTTCCTTAACGATGCTGGCGTGTATGTGAACTGGAGCCCTTAGCAAAGCTCAGTGCCAACAGAAACCAGCAACCCTGGCAAGGCTGAGCAGCAGCCCAGTGTAGTCCCCTGTGTTAGAGCTCTGGACAGGCTGTATCATTTTCCCTCAATGGAGGGGGAAAGTGTTTATCTGGGAAGCGTTTCACATCAAGGACAATAGGAAACTGTTTAGCTTTCCACAAATAGGCTGGTATGCAACTTCCAAGTGCCCTCCAAGGAAAACTTCGGAACACTGGCCACGTCTTTCCAGCAGGGATTTCATGTAAAGTAGTTAATGCTCCACATCCTTCATCCTGATTTACTCCTGCTTCATCCTTGTTTCAAAGTGCTGTGCTCACTTAAAACACAACATGGGGCTCATCTCTGAATGTCCACTTTGATCACTGGGGACTCCAGATCTGTATCAGCCATTCAAACATAAACTGGGATGTGCTGTCCTGACAGAGGTATTTCTGTGACTGCCTTTATTTTTGCTAGAGAGATCTGGAAATGTGAAGCTGGGCTCACATGAGAGGAGATGCAAATCTAGGGCACTGGGTACCAAAGCACTTGGAGCCTGTCTATGACTTTGCTGCTGAGATGCTACAGGTTAGCAGGAAAACCTTAGAATCCCTGACTTGACTGGAAGCCAATGCAAAAAGGTTTCAGAGTGCTGTTTCTCACAAATAAGAGCACCAAATAAGG
Source organism: Empidonax traillii (assembly GCF_003031625.1). Taxonomy (NCBI): domain Eukaryota; kingdom Metazoa; phylum Chordata; class Aves; order Passeriformes; family Tyrannidae; genus Empidonax; species Empidonax traillii. The sequence goes on from NW_020955208.1 coordinate 2,459,662, forward strand.
TCTCTTCCTCTGCAAGCTGCCATCAGCAGGCAGTGGCACTACAGAGTGGTGAGCTGGTCTGATGTCCCTGAAGTCAACAAAAGTTATGACCATGCTGGGTGTAAATTTAGGCTTAATTTTTGGTGTTGATGAAAAATTTTGTTCTGTGGTGGGGCTACAGATGAGGCAGACAAATGGGCATAGCCAGGTCCACAGTGACCACGACTGGGTGAGTCTTCCAGGTGCTTCTCCTGACAAACTGGAGTGGCAAAGGATCCAGTTTTCACAAGCAGAACAACTGTGTTCCACGTGGCCGCCCGCCTCAGCAAGAGGTCAACAGGGAGGCACAAACAGATAATTCAGTTTCTGCCAGGCACTCCTTGTGTCTGGCCCCAAAATTTCTCTCTAAATTTGCATGTATGAATTATAAAATTGGATTACTGTAGTAGTGCTTTTTTAGCAATCACAATTGCAAGAAACTCTCTTCATTCAGGAAGTTCTTCCATCATATCACTTGACGGCCACTGTGTCTACATCCACCTACAGCATCTGATGCATTTTTCCTCCCTCCCGTTTCTGTTCACAGGTCCATTTTTCATTCTCCCTGGAATGCAGAGCATTTGGGAGTGTAGGTGGAAAGCCAAAATCTTTCAACACCCACTAATAGAAATTTGTTTTATTAATTAACTTTGTGGGAAGAAAAAAAAAAAAAAAAAAAAAAAGAAAGAGAGTTGATCCTCTGGTCTGAAATCATGAATCACTGTGTAAGAGCAAACATGTCCTCTGAGGCACCTGAGGCCACTTCAGACAGTGAGTGACTGAGCTGCTTTCTTGGAAAGTCCTGAGTCATCAAACACAGCAGTTTAATCCTCAGGAAATGGGAAACATATTGGCATGATGTTCACTTGCATGGAGCATGAGGTCCAGAGAAGGGTGAAACTCAAAAAGGTTCTGGAGATCAGTTTGGCTTGTGGAAGGATTTTAAAACCTTAACACTTCTCTGAAGTATATCTGATCTGGAGCTGGGTACTGTATTCCCAACACATGATTTCCTAGATGAATTAAACTCTCTACAAACTTTACAGATTACACGTGAATTTACTTTGACTACTCATAAAAATGATTCAATGATCATGACACAAAAATGCACTCTGGCATTCTAAGTTATTTACTGTGACAAGTGCTTCATAAATTCACCATCCTTAATTTACTATTCCTGTTATAAGAACTTAACTCCTTTTGGCATTCCTGCTCCTAATACTAGCACTTAACTAGGAGGAGCAGCTGATGCACATCCATCTCAGTCCGACCCTTCACCATGTTCTCCTCCAGGGACAACCCCACAGTCATTTCAGACTCAAAGCTCGGTTGTGGCCAGCACAAAGTCACCTGGCTTGGCTGAGACACCGTGAGTTGTTAAAAGTGAGACTACTTTGCACCCAAGTGGACAAGAAGTGACAGAAGATCACATGGCAGATGTGCATTAGAGTGACCTTCTACTTGTAAGGGCAGTTCAGAAATGTTTCAGTAAACTTCACAGCATCCCACAAGATCCACCCACAGGGGATCATTTGGCCATGTCACCATTCACACAATGCTGTCTGGGAGGGTTTCTAACCCCATTTAGGCTTCAGAGAATGTCCCTGTGCACATCTGATCCCTCCTGAAAGATGAAATGTCCTACTCAGTGAAATCCTATGTAGAAAACTGTATCCCTGACTGTTTTTTATTGAGATACCATTATTGAAGGAATTTTAAGTGAAAGTGATGATGAGAAAAGTCATTGCCTTCTTCATTGACAGAAATCCTCTTCCCTTTTTAAGAACTTGTGCTTAGTAAAGAGCTCCCTGCAAGCAAAATTACTAGCAATTACACTCATGCTGAATCAAACAGCTCTATTGATTATCAACACAGCCTGCAACTTCAGCCCACTTGCTGAAGGAAAAGAAGTCAGCTCTGGGAGTGGAAAAGCTATCAGTCCTAACGTGTGAGGTCTCTTTGCCTGACAACGTGATAGTGAAGGTAAGGGAAGTTTGCTCGGCAAAGACAGAGTGACAGCAAACAGACCACAAACTTCCTTAGATAAACGACATCTTTCAAACCACACAATGCCACTTGATACCTTTGTGCCCCTTGAGCTGTTACAAAGTGCAGCTCCACTTCAGCCCAGATTGATATCACTTGGGAGGGAGGCCATCAATCCACAGGACAAGTGCAGGCTGAACACACAAACCAAGTCACACAACCTCACTGTTTCAATATAACGCTGGAGAGGGGATGGTGCAGTTTTTCCAAAGGCTTAAGTGTGTCTAGTGACACTGTCCAACTTGAATAGGGGGCCTTCAGATAGGAGGGGAATTCATTTCACAAAATGATTAGCCATCTAAAACTAGCCAGACACCTCCTGCAAGCAAGTTGGGCCAGGTGTCTAAGACACCCATGAGCATTACTCTGGAAAAGCCAGTCTTTTTACATTGACTATAGTAAGCATCTGCACAACTGTGTGAACATACTCCTAGTTTTCTACCAATTCCCTCATGGCTCCTCACCACCAAAGACAGGAGAGAATCAACAACTATCTCATAATAATAAGGACCTCTAAAAGCTACTGGCACCGATGGAAGCCAACAATGGAAGTTGTTGACTTCAGTGCACTTTGGATCAGCTTTATCTCTAGTAACTACAAACCAAATATTTCATCTCATACTAATGACCTTAGGTGAAAAAATCTGCATTAGAGTTGGCTGGAAGCAGAAGGAGGGCGAAAAAAATCAGCTTCTCCTGTGGAAACAAGAACTCCAAAATTTGGCTAGGAAATACGCTAAGAACGAGCGCTGAACTTCTGAAGTCTCCAAGGCTCTGTAAGTTTACTATTAGATAGTTTATGGAGTATGAGATACAGATCTCCTCAAACTGATAGGCTGCAGAGCAGCAAAAAACTCAGAAACCTTAGCACTGGCTGGAGGACAGCTCTGTGAGGAGGCTGCCCTTGAGCAAAAAGGAGCAAGCCCAGGTTCCCCAGTGGCCCTGCGTGCAAGTTCCCAAGGAACAGAATTATATGGAATATGAAACAATTTTTTCACTCGAAACAAGAATTTTTGCCAAGGATGAAATCTGATTATAGAGAAAAGTGAATGTCCCCCTGGGTGAACTAGTCAAGCACAAAATTCCTGAGAAGTTCTGTTCCATATTCTTACTCCAACACCAGATTTTTTTTTTTGGTAGCAATTTGCTAAATTGCATTCTTTCAGATGGTGTCCAGCATTTAAATGTAGCCTAAAGAACACAGAGATACACTGTCCCTAAGTAATGCGTTGCTTAAAGGATAATTAAGTTTCTATGGCTGAGAACTTGTAAATTGACTTTGCTTTTCTACCACGTTTTAGAGACTTTCTTCAACTTCCCCCCTCCCCCCCAGAGTTACTTTGTCTGACTCTGTGGCAGTAAGGTAGACACAAAGACAATTAAATTGCAAAGGAGGATATTTTAAAGGCACATGGGAACATAAAACTGCAATATGCATATTTTCATAACTAAATATTTTAAGCATTGAGTAGTCATATTCTCCAGTGTTAGATGAGGCAATAAATTTCCCAGTGCATGCAGATGAACCCCATTTCATCCCTATACACCTCTTAACTGTAAATTATGCTGTCAGAGAAACCCCTAAATAATGGGTTTGCTTTTCTTCTGAGGGAAGGAAGCTAGTGAAGGGAGTATGATCCTCAGGCTCAGATCAAGTGAAAGATCCAAAGGTTTACAATAGGATTAAGAACTGCAGCATCCCAACAGGGAGGTTATTCCACCTACATAAAAGAAAAAAGCGTGCATTTGTCCCTATTTCAGAGGAGATGGGATCCCGAATCCCTCCTTCTCAGTTCTACCTTTTTTCTCAATTAACTCAGTTGCTTTTAATGGAAGTGTCACAGTTCTCATAAATACTTATTTTTTACTTGTCTTTTTTTTCTAAATAATTTTTTACTTATTTCACTACAACTTTAACATTCTCCCTGGCACGTCCCAAAAATTAACAGCTAAGCAGAGCGGAGTAACCCTGCCAGGCTGGCACCAGAAAGCTAAAGTTTCCTGGGCGTCTCAAGGAACTTGGCAACTACTGGGAGATTCCTGAGAGCTCTCATGGCATCCATAATTTTCTGGGGTGCAGTCTACTGAATTGACACACTTACCAATTTGGGGCTGTGGGGAATGTTAGGTCAAACATCTTCCCATTTCTTTATATCACCTCAGAAAGCTTAGGAATCCTTGCTGCATCACTGTGTGGAGTGAGTGCTTTTATCCCATGGGAAAGAACAGAGCATTCCTAGGGGAGAAAAGACTTCCACACTGAGATAACCTTGAGTAGGAGGCCACAACTGTAGGATGCTACAGGAGAAGGTGAAGGAGGAAGCTCTTTGCTTCAGAAAGAAGGAAAGGAGTAAGTTACAACAGCAAAGACACGTTGCTTCAACTGGGCCAGGAAGTTCAAACATAAGGAGCAAGAGTAATTGATTTCTCCAGCAGAGCTCTGCGAGCGTACAATAAACTCTCAAAAGGGCAGATACAAAAGCTTGTACTGAATTTTCCCGTTCTGAAAGAAGGTAGCATTGAGCACAACCTCGGAAAGAGCAGTCTGGTGGAAATGAGCACTGCTGCATGTTTTCCTGGCCCAGAGAACAGTGTGAAGCACATCAGGGCTTGGTGAGTGGCAGAAGGTCAGAGCCGGTTCTGAGAACCCAGCAACAATAGAGTCATCACGGACACAGGTGCTTCCTGGATTGATCTTGCAGTTTTGCTGTTTCCAATTAAATTTGAAGCAGCTGTGGCCCTTTATCTGCTCCAGTCACTGGAATCCATCTGAGGGGAGATTTTCTCCCATCTCCTCCTCTCTCCCAACCCCAAGCACGCAGCTCTGCTTTCTGAAGACAGAGAGGAGCAGGGACAGCCAGTTGGCAGAACTCCACCAAGAAAAAAAAGAAGCAAAAAAAAAAGTTGACTTTCTTATCTCAGGGCAAAGCAATGAGATACACTAATTTTCCAATGCCTTTGTTTGGGGACAAGGAGGACAGCCAGCAAAATAAGAAGCAAATATGAATGCTGTTGAGGGTTGTCGTGCAAACAGATTTGGGACGCTTTCCCTCAGGCAACAAAATAAACAAATGAAGCCAACATGACGATAAGTTCTCAAGTGTTTATGGCATTTCTCTGCATGATGAGTGCAACAGGGTGTTTTCTACAGAAAGGGATCAAGCTTTAAAGAAGGTGTTTTCAACAGTCACCTGGAGGGATTCTAGAGGACGCTCAGGAAGGTCAACACTGGGCCACTAAGGCAGATCAACAGGAGGAGCCAGGAGATTTCAGAAATCCAGTCAGTGAGAGTTCTGAAATAGCTCCACACCAGATAAATGTACTTTATAGGAACATTCCTTTGCCAGTTCACTGATTCTGGAGCCATCAAACCCCTCCACGTCTTGGCTATCTCTTCTAGCCTGACAAGATCTCACTTTATTTTTCCCTGATACCTTAAGAAAAGGAGAATTTGGCTCAAATTCATGCTTGTCACCAGACAACAGAAATGTGAGACTCTAGGTATTTGGTTTGGTTGGCTTAGAGAGCAGCTATTTCCCAACCCATGCTTAGCTTTTTGGATAGAGGAAGCCAACAATCTTCTGGCTTTACCCAGCCTGTATGTAACTGAAAGCACAAACAGCTTTGGTCTTTGTCCTGTTTCACTCTTCCCAAGGATTCTCTTTTTTTTTCATACACAGGAACAGTACTAGTTATTTTCTAAAAAGGTATTCTTTATCCTTTCTGAAACTGAAATGGGATTTAAATCATACCAGAATATACTCCACCTATTTATAGTAACACGACTTACTTATTATTGATTATAAAGATAAGACTACTAATCATGTCAATAAAAATAATAATGATAATAATAATACTGTTCTAGGAACAGAGATATTAAAGAAAAGTAGTATTTGCTTTTTTGGCTAGGCAGCATGGGTATGAAGCAGGATGTAGAATATGTGTTTTGCTAATGTTACTTTCACATAATGGGGCTTCTTACTCGATCTAAGAAAGATTGTCCTGCAAATCACTGTCAAGAAATCACTGATACTCATCCAAAACCACCCTCAATTTCAATCTGATAATACCTCCAAATGTTTCTATGTGCCAGCTCAAATTGTTCCTCTTCATTCTCCTGCATACAATCTGTCCACAGCACTCCTTTTTTGAATTCCCTTGGCCAAAACATAAGCATGCAGCTGCTTCAGTTTTTTTCCAACCCTTGCATTTTTTCCATGTGCTGTCCACCCCCAACAATCTCTACATTAGAGTCCAGCTGATCTTCTCTGAATACTATCCAATTTTTCAATTGTCAATGCCAGAATGCAGCGCAGTGGGCTTGACTCCCTTATACAACTTATTTGGAAGTAAAGCAGATATGTCTCTTTTGGGTTTCAGCAGAGGGGAGAAATACCTCTTAGTTCATGTATGGCTTCACAAGAATCAAGATGAAAACACCTGCATCTCTGTAACTCATAAAACAGCCTCTACTCTGCAAGCAGCCCAAGTTTTGTTGAGTTTCTATTTATTTATTCTATGTATACATTTTGTTAGTATAGCCACTATCACAAAATGGTTCCTCTTCTGGGCCTTTCTAACTGTCTTCAAATGTTTTCATTTCATCTTTTAAAGAGCAGAAGAGTGAAAATAGAAGGCTGGACAAAAATTCAAGGTTCCTTAAGAGTCTCAATTAGAGCAACATGACCCCGACAACACAACAACCAACTTGCTGCGCTTTCTGAACATGCTGTTGCCTTTTGTCATAACTGTGTTTGGCTAGACTGTCTTGCATCTTGCCCAGAAATCATAAAATACAAGCTATTCTTAAAAAAAACCAGACAAATGCTTTGCAGCAGCCTCCTCGTTTCTAAGGGGGAGTCCCAGGCTCTTCTGATGGCTACAGCCCCAGCTGTAGGACAACGACATCCCCTGATGTGCATGTCTGAGAGCCTCTTTTTTTCTAAAGGCTGCAAGCTGTTCCCTGTGAATATATTTAATTCCTCTTCATCCACAATTTCTATAGTCTTCTGCTGTTTCTGCACCTCGAGTAATGCAGTCTAGTGGCAACTCTGGACTTCTTTACCACATAATTTTCTTTCTTCCTGTATTTTCATCTAGAACTGGCACATCTGCCTCATCATCAGACCACAGGAGCATTTAATCTTTATGGGGGGCAACCATGTGCTCTCCCTCGACTCAATCCAGTATTCCTGTGCAACACTGTACCCTTTAATAAAGTTTTGTATGTTCAGTGTTCAGAGCAGACCTCACTTGAATTGGGATACTAGTCCATACAAAGGGGCCAACCTGCCCCACACCATGGTCTGGAGCTGGGAACAGAAGTCACCAAGTGTGGGACAGTTCAGCTGATGAACATGTGCATTGATCTAGGCAGCAGTCCCAGTCCACTTTCTTTCAGGAACATTTTCCCCAGAGAACACAACTTTAGCGAAGACATCGTGAACAGGAGACACTGCTGCCAAGGTGGAGGAATGCACACACAGAAGTGCCCCACTCTGCAAAAAAAGTCAACATTAAGCGCTGGCTTTGATTCAAGTTTCCTGCCCCATCCTTTATTTCCAGTCTGTGATGATGTGTAAAGACATATCCCAAGACCATAAAGAGCAGCAACTGTTCTTGGACTTCTCTCACACTACTGTATCTTTTGTTCTTCTCAAGGGCTTGCAACAGCCAATAAATTATAAGTTTCACAATTTCCAGCTGAAACACTTTTCATGGAAGATGATACTTTCAGCTAAATGAAAATTGCTGAAGAAAGTGTCCGTTTCCCTGAGTGGAAAGTTTCCTTGTCAGAAACCTAGGAACAGTACACCTCAGCTGTTCTGCTACAATTTGCTTGGGTTTTCTGTTTTGCTGTATTTTTTTGTTGTTAATTTTAGTCAAAATTTCCAGCTCCAGCCTGTTACAGTGTTTACTGCTCTTCCGTGTGCCACGTTGATTTCTCTCCCTCTGCCAAAGTGCTTCTTAAACCTCCTCTGAATATATCCTCTTCCCAGTGTTTGATAGCTTTTTCTTCCTCTTTCCCCCCTTGTTATTTAAGACGATGCTTTTATTGCTCAACAGACCTCGAGAAGCATTTAGGATAAATGCTCTGTCAAAGACACTTATGTACAGTTGAGCCATATGATATTCTATATGAATCACTGCGGATGTTTCACAAACAAGGTTAGATCAGCCAGATTTTCCAACTATATTACACATAGTTTTTTCAGACATGGCCTGCTACCTCTGCGATTAATCCTCCATATTGACACTCACCTCATATTTGGACCATGTCATGTCTGCCCACCAGGGACAGGAGCATGCTGCTAACACTTTCTCCTAATGAGGATAACAATCCTATGACAGAGTAATCCTGGCCAAATTTTATCTGCAGAATGCAGGGGAAAGGCTAATTTTCTAGGGAAAAGCTAGATGGTCTCTCACCATCCCTCATGGGTTTACTGTCTATGATTCCTTTGAAAGAGACCTCATCTAAAGGAAAGGGAAAATTCTATGGGATGAAGGAAGTTTGTTTCACTAACTAAGGACAATTTCATGCCGTATTTTTTCTTATGATAACGAACATTTCCAAGAGCCTGGTGATCAGTCCCTTCCTGCCTCCTTTATTTGACCAGATAGATGGAGAAGCTCAGGGAATATTGAATTGCTCTCTACCTACCCAATACACTTTCCAAGGTGCATCTGCTACATTAAATCTGGTCCTTCAGGAAAAACTGAAATTCCAGCTGAAGAACAGCAGACTGACAGAGAGGTCTGCAACGGAGAAGCAGCTAAAACCCCACAGAGAGAAAAATGAAAAACAGCTATGGAGGAAAATGAGCTGAATGAGATGTTTCTGGAAAGAAACTGTGGCACTTCTGAGCTGGTATAACGAAGCAGCTGTGATATAAATAGTGTCCCCAAGTGAAAAACAAACCCAACAAAAAACCCCAGCCACTGAGGCTCCATATGTTTCCAAACTCACACAATGGATGCTTTACAATGAACTTTTTGTCTGGAACTTGGGTGGGAAAGGGAGGTTCCTCACCCACTTCCTATACTAATGCAGTAATATTGCTTAGTCACAGAAGAAGGGAGAGAAAAAAGGAGAGAAAGTGATTAATAATCTGTGGGCAGCTGCTTACTTTCCAATTGGTTGTCCAGGAGGAGTGTGCTCCACTTCAAATCCTGCTTGTCTCAGTACATCAATCACAGTGTTGTTACCCAGGAAGTGACCTAAAATACAGGTAGAAAATAGCACTGTCAATTAAACTGCTCCTCTCACTCACTTGAGTTTCTCCTGTTGGAACAGCAGGTTTGGGAGGCAAGGGTACCAGAAGCCAGACCAGCTTCAAAAGCAAGAAAGGCACGACATGTAATTTGTTGTCATTCAGACTCAGCTATTTGCCACGCAGCCCCACTGCAGCCTTTGGCAATGGCCAGAGGAAGGGGGAATGTACAGCCCGACACTTCCTTCTTCCATTTTACTCATCCCTCCCTCCCTTCATGTGGCCAAGAGACTGAGTAGACAATAGAAAACCTAGATGGCTGACTAGCCTTGTCTTCCACAGTGGCCATTTTTAGTATGTACATGGACTAAATAGACTTCTAATGTGGATATCAGAGTGACCCTGCGGTGGCAAAAGGATATGACCAGGGCTTTGACTCCTGAAATGGAACAATGTATAAACCCAGATGTCTACCCTGACCACCACTGTTCATGGGCATCCACTCATGAAGAAGCTCTGAAGCTGCTGTATTACACATTCAGTGCTTGTCTAAGCAGTCCCCCAGTGACTGGGGAACTCCCTCATCAACCATTGAGCCACCTGCTCAGCAGGGTTGGGAGGAGCTGGGATGGTAACCTTATCCCTCCCAAAACATGAAGATTTAGTCCTGTAATTCAGGGCTCTTTGTTAGAAGTGTAAAGGTCACATTCCTATTCACAGAAGTAACAAAGAGCCCAATAAGTACTGCAGCATGTACAGGCCTTGAAAGAGTTTACTTAAGAGAGTTCTACATACTTGAGGTCTGAACCAAATCCCACTGGAGTCAATGGGAGCCCTCAAAGGACTTTGGGTACAGACTCAATAAGGCAGTGTAATCCCTCCAAAGCTCGCAACTTATTGTTACAGTCCCACATTGTTTTCAGGATGGGCTAGATATAAAAGTAAGAAAGCAAGAAGCCCCACTAACAGGTTTATTAAAATCCACATAGCCCAGTAACCTGTCTCCAACTGCAGCCCACGGTGTTAAGGGTATGTACACGTGCACATGATTGACACTGAGAAAGGACAGAACAATCCTGCTCCATCGTGCCCATTAGCTCCCAGCTCTGCAGGGCTGGGTGACCCCCATTTACACCCAGGTCAGTGCATCTCACTGACAGCTCTGAATAGGCCAATTCACCACGGATTTGCTCAAGGCTCTGCCTCCATGCACGTTTTGCCCTGTGGCATCTTGCAGCAGGGAGTTCCACCATGTGCTGCGTGTGAGCACTCACTCCTCTGGTTTGCTGCTGCTTGGAGAGCGTGTGCTTGCCTTAAGCACAGTCAAACTGTTTGCAGGAGACGTTTGGAACTGCCCTGCTCCACAGCAGAGCCAAGTGCTTTGCACTGTAACGAAACAAAGCAGGCAAGATGTGCCTGAGTCTCTCCATCCGTGCCACTGTGTAAGGAGCTGGTGTAACCATCAGCAGAGTCACCCCCCGGACACTTCGCCCACGCTGCACAAAGTCACAATGAATTTGAGAGTAACTCAGCCCCCACGATTTGCTAAGCCTGCATCTCTCTACTCACGCTGCCAACAAGGGCGCTAACTCACATCAGTTGTTGGAATGATGTAGCTGTACAGCTTTGAGTGCAACTTGCAAGCGCTGGTAAGAGCTTTTAGCCAAAAGACATTTCTTTAAATGATTAAACATACATTTGCAGAGCCCTAGTGTGTTCCAGGATTCCTCCACTTCCTTTTAAGAAAACTCAAAATTTGATTTTCTCCTTACTAGCTTACTTCTAACAAAAGCCAAAGCAGCAGAGAACGGTCCCAAAAATGTGCTATACACCCTCAGAGATTCAAGAAATGAGACATTTGTGAATGATTAACTGGATTTGATCATATCCTGTTTTTTTATGCAGTGGCCAAGGCAAACAAAGGTCCCCATTCTGTCAGTGGCCAAGTGACACTGAGGAACCAAAGTCAAAAGTATCAGAGATGTTTCTGAGTCAGTGGTACAACACTCTACCTTCCCTGAACGAGAGTCTTAAATGCCAAAAGATTTCTTAATGTAAATAATCGCCCTGAATCCAGCCAATATTTGACATTATGACAGTACAAAAGAACCCAATTTTAACTCTTTTAAAGCCAGGGGGAAAAGTAACTATTGCAACAGCTCTGCTTCCTCATCCACAGAGAGGTAGGACTGTCAACAAAATAAGCTCCTCAGCAAAGCCTGCAAGTCCCTTCAAGTGACAGATGAAGACCAGGACGTTTTTCAAGACCGGAGACTGAACTTCCATATCACAAATCTCCTTATCCTCTGCTCCATTCTCAAGGCTTATTCTTTTCATTTCGCCTTTCTTAACTGGAAGGAATACCAGCTCCCATTAAAAAAAAAATCTCACCAAACTTCAAATCCCTGGATAAATTAAAATCCTCATCACAAATTTCAATGTGGACATCACAGTTATTTCATTTTAGGTCCACAATTCTACACATACTACAATATTTTCAATACCCCAGTTCAATCAAGAGAAAAGAAATTAAAAATTAAAAAAAAAAAAATCAAAACCAAAATGAAAGCTGACCCCCCAATAATTACCCATTCCACATGTATCAACAGAGCCTGATGCTTCAACAACTTATAGGAAATGGCATGAGCAGCGCTTTGGAAAGCTTTACCTTTAGACTTCTCTTAAAATTTTCCTGTTTGCATTATCCCATGTACAGCTGGGCAAATCACCACCCATCTCACCATCAGCTTGCCCTGTTAATGCATCTTCTACACCTGATTGCAGGATTTCTATATGAACCAGCTCTGACTTTTACTTGTCCTCTCTGTCCAGTCAGAATTCCCATACTGGGATTGGTTTTGGGATTGGTTTTGTATCCAACTCTTTATTTTACATCACAGTGATGCTGCTGTATCCAAACCAGCAGCTCCTTATGCACACTGCAAACAATCTGAAGTCATGTTCTACCTTAGTGATGGAAAATCCAAAATTATGCATCAGACCAGCAGCCTTCCCACCCAACACAGCCACCTTCCCAACAGTGACCCGTGGCAAGGAGCTCCTCAGGATGGGAGATATATGTGGAAAAGGAAGGTTTAAGGAAAAAGGTGGCACTTGAGTGCACCCAGTCCAGGTGGGTAATGTGAAACACGAAAACACTCTCAAGTCATTGCTGTACTTCTGGGGTTAAAGAATTCCTGGAAGAAATGTCTTGGCTTGCCTCCTGCTGGGAAGTCCATCATTATTATTCTTCCCAGTTTTAAAACCCAGGAAAAATTTTCTATATGAGAAATTTTTTACATAAAATAACTCTCCTTAGTCACCCAAAATTTGAGATAAGCATTCACAGGCTAGATATTGACAACAATAGAATACTTTGACAGCTTATGGCATGTAATGAATTCAAATTTAACCCATATATTGGAGAAAATTAAGCTCAGCATCAGTTAAACTCATCAAATCCCTGCCTCTAGCTGCCCACATATGCAAACAGAATATGAAACAACTGTCATATTTTTATAACACCAGTGGATTTAATTTTTATTTAGAGATATAAATAAAATGAGCCTTATATATACATCTATGTCTGTGTATGTGTGCTTCTGCTGAAATATTTTAAAAGTTTCTCTTCCTGGCCTGGAAAAAAACTCAAGAAAGTATAACTATTGAAAAGTTAGTGCATCTAGAGACATATCAGACAGATTAGAGAGACAGGGGAATGATCTTGCATTTCCATCACTATTCCCTCTTCAGTCTAAATCTGAATAAACTATTCCTGGAGTATTAACCAAATTTATCTTGACAGCTGATGAAAACTGGATCCAAGAGGTCAGAACATCAACTGCCTTGGGAAATCCATGGAAGTATGAGAAAAGGAGAGGAAGCAGACATAAAAGATTCTCTAGATAGGGAGCTCAAGTGAGAGTCTGTACTTGGGCATGGAGATATGCAGAGCAACCACTACTAACAGTTTAAGATTTAAAAAAAAAACCAAGTGTGGACGCAGTCCTTCCACCCTCTGAGGATAAGGAGATACTCATGGGATTTGCTTCAGGACAAGACCCAGTGCTAAATGCAATCATTTTGTAGTTTGAATACAAATACAGTGGAGTGGCCAGTGTGACTCACTGCACTTAAAGGGGGTTTCTTCATTAAATTTGATGAGGCCAAGATTATTCTCCTTTCACTCATTTGTTGTTTTTTTGAGACAGAGGATCTGGAGACACTGGAGGAACACATTATACAGGTTGCTAACATTAATCAAAGACCTTCCCTCCCTGGTTTGCTTTTTTATTTTTAATTAAGAGCTGTCCTTTGGACTACACAAAGCAGATCCATGTAATGTGTTTCCTATCTCCCCGAGGTTTCATTTTTCACTGGAAGAAACAAAGAATAAACCACTTTGGTTTTTTTTTTTTCTAAAAGGTGAAAAATAAGTGGTTTCCTTAAAGCACGTGCATGCATACACACAGGGCTGAAAAAATGCATTTTCTTTCTTTATTAGTGGAATATCCTTAGGTGAGGAGAAAGATACTTCTCAGCCAACTCTTAAAAGCCACATAATTTATAACTGGCCACATAAACTAAAGCTCTTCTTTACCACTTCAGACATCCTGGTGACTCTCATCAATAGCATGTCTAAGCATAAGGCTGCGTCCCTCAAAAGTTAAATGAACTTATGTGTTTCTGCACAGAAAAACAGAACCATGTTTTGATGACAGAAGCAGAAAAAAAAAAAAGTTTTTGAGCTAATGCTATGTACTTTATCTAGGTTTACAGATCTCCTACAAATTACTTTGTCTATTCGTTTCACAGTTCTTTGTCCCGTGGCTTAGAAGGATAAAGGGGTACAAAGGAGCAGGAGATAATTCCCTCACAAAGGACCTCCATTGCCAGAGCCTTTGAAGTTGTGC
>NW_020955208.1:2473873-2476578 GCF_003031625.1 Empidonax traillii
AATCCAGCCAATCTTTGACATTATGACAGTACAAAAGAACCCAATTTTAACTCTTTTAAAGCTAGGGGAAAAAGTAACTATGCAACAGCTCTGCTTCCTCATCCACAAGAGAGGTAGGACTGTCAACAAAGTAAGCTCCTCAGCAAAGCCTGCAAGTCCCTTCAAGTGACAGATGAAGACCAGGACGTTTTTCAAGACCAGAGACTGAACTTCCATATCACAAATCTCCTTATCCTCTGCTCCATTCTCAAGGCTTATTCTTTTCATTTCGCCTTTCTTAACTGGAAGGAATACCAGCTCCCATTAAAAAAAAAAATATCTCACCAAACTTCAAATCCCTGGATAAATTAAAATCCTCATCACAAATTTCAATGTGGACATCACAGTTATTTCATTTTAGGTCCACAATTCTACACATACTACAATATTTTCAATACCCCAGTTCAATCAAGAGAAAAGAAAAAAAAAATAAAAAAAAAATTTTCCTGTTTGCATTATCCTGTGTACAGCTGGGTAAATCACCACCCATCTCACCATCAGCTTGCCCTGTTAATGCATCTTCTACACCTGATTGCAGGATTTCTATATGAACCAGCTCTGACTTTTACTTGTCCTCTCTGTCCAGTCAGAATTCCCATACTGGGACTGGTTTTGGGATTGGTTTTGTATCCAACTCTTTATTTTACATCACAGTGACGCTGCTGTATCCAAACCAGCAGCTCCTTATGCACACTGCAAGCAATCTGAAGTCATGTTCTACCTTAGTGATGGAAAATCCAAAATTATGCATCAGACCAGCAGTCTTCCCACCCAACACAGCCACCTTCCCAACAGTGACCCGTGGCAAGGAGCTCCTCAGGATGGGAGATATATGTGGAAAAGGAAGGTTTAAGGAAAAAGGTGGCACTTGAGTGCACCCAGTGCAGGTGGGTAATGTGAAACACGAAAACACTCTCAAGTCATTGCTGTACTTCTGGGGTTAAAGAATTCCTGGAAGAAATGTCTTGGCTTGCCTCCTGCTGGGAAGTCCATCATTATTATTCTTCCCAGTTTTAAAACCCAGGAAAAATTTTCTATATGAGAAATTTTTTACATAAAATAACTCTCCTTAGTCACCCAAAATTTGAGATAAGCATTCACAGGCTAGATATTGACAACAATAGAATACTTTGACAGCTTATGGCATGTAATGAATTCAAATTTAACCCATTTTTTGGAGAAAATTAAGCTCAGCATCAGTTAAACTCATCAAATCCCTGCCTCTAGCTGCCCACATATGCAAACAGAATATGAAACAACTGTCATATTTTTATAACACCAGTGGATTTAATTTTTATTTAGAGATATAAATTAAATGAGCCTTATATATACATCTATGTCTGTGTATGTGTGCTTCTCCTGAAATATTTTAAAAGTTTCTCTTCCTGGCCTGGAAAAAACCTCAAGAAAGTATAACTATTGAAAAGTTAGTGCATCTAGAGACATATCAGACAGATTAGAGAGACAGGGGAATGATCTTGCATTTCCATCACTATTCCCTCTTCAGTCTAAATCTGAATAAACTATTCCTGGAGTATTAACCAAATTTATCTTGACAGCTGATGAAAACTGGATCCAAGAGGTCAGAACATCAACTGCCTTGGGAAATCCATGGAAGTATGAGAAAAGGAGAGGAAGCAGACATAAAAGATTCTCTAGATAGGGAGCTCAAGTGAGAGTCTGTACTTGGGCATGGAGATATGCAGAGCAACCACTACTAACAGTTTAAGATTTAAAAAAAACCCCAAGTGTGGACACAGTCCTTCCACCCTGTGAGGATAAGGAGATACTCATGGGATTTGCTTCAGGACAAGACCCAGTGCTAAATGCAATCATTTTGTAGTTTGAATACAAATACAGTGCAGTGGCCAGTGTGACTCACTGCACTTAGAGGGGGTTTCTTCATTAAATTTGATGAGGCCAAGATTATTCTCCTTTCACTCATTTGTTGTTTTTTTGAGACAGAGGATCTGGAGACACTGGAGGAACACATTATACAGGTTGCTAACATTAATCAAAGACCTTCCCTCCCTGGTTTGCTTTTTTATTTTTAATTAAGAGCTGTCCTTTGGACTACACAAAGCAGATCCATGTAATGTGTTTCCTATCTCCCCGAGGTTTCATTTTTCACTGGAAGAAACAAAGAATAAACCACTTTGGTTTTTTTTTTTCTAAAAGGTGAAAAATAAGTGGTTTCCTTAAAGCACGTGCATGCATACACACAGGGCTGAAAAAATGCATTTTCTTTCTTTATTAGTGGAATATCCTTAGGTGAGGAGAAAGATACTTCTCAGCCAACTCTTAAAAGCCACATAATTTATAACTGGCCACATAAACTAAAGCTCTTCTTTACCACTTCAGACATCCTGGTGACCCTCATCAATAGCATGTCTAAGCATAAGGCTGCGTCCCTCAAAAGTTAAATGAACTTATGTGTTTCTGCACAGAAAAACAGAACCATGTTTTGATGACAGAAACAGAAAAAAAAAAAAGTTTTTGAGCTAATGCTATGTACTTTATCTAGGTTTACAGATCTCCTACAAATTACTTTGTCTATTCGTTTCACAGTTCTTTGTCCCGTGGCTTAGAAGGATAAAGGGGTACAAAGGAGCAGGAGATAATTCCCTCACAAAGGACCTCCATTGCCAGAGCCTTTGAAGTTGTGC
>NW_020955208.1:2477286-2489722 GCF_003031625.1 Empidonax traillii
AAAAAGTTTTTGAGCTAATGCTATGTACTTTATCTAGGTTTACAGATCTCCTACAAATTACTTTGTCTATTCGTTTCACAGTTCTTTGTCCCGTGGCTTAGAAGGATAAAGGGGTACAAAGGAGCAGGAGATAATTCCCTCACAAAGGACCTCCATTGCCAGAGCCTTTGAAGTTGTGCTAAAAAAGCCTTGCTAGCCCATTAGCTGACACACAGCAGAAATCTGAACTGTTTCCATGCACACTACAAGCCGAGCTATTTTCTGCACAATTAGTCATAAAAAGGGCCAATGTAAACTGTGTCGGGAGGTCTCAATTCTTTACATTCTCCACACAGCGAATCAGACATTATGTATAACGTTTTGTTGCCATTTAGACCTTGGGCTGTTCTGCAATCAGGAGGCGGCGGCCTCTATTCCTCCTTCCCTCCCGACGCTGATTTTCGAGCCTCTTGGCAGCACCAGGGTGCTTATGGCAGCGAGGCTTCAGGAGAAATCAGGGCAGGCAGAAACGCAAACGGCTGAGAGCTGCCCGTTCACAGCTGGGGCAAAAAAACTTACTGGTTCCTTCACTTGCTGCCCCCCCAAAACTGCATCTCCATTTCTCTAATTCTGACAGTGGTCAAACTGAGTATTTTGGAATCTGAATAATGAACTTGTCCAGACGAGGCTGCAGTAAGGAGCTACAGCAAACACTTCAGGGAATTAATTTTATCTGAATGTGCTGATTTCTGCACTGTAACATTCCTCTGACCCAGCAGTCCCTGGGTAACAGCAGGAATTTACTGGAGGGAACCACATGACATCCCACATTTCTCTTTCTTGCCATGACAGATGTCCCAGACCCACGATGAGGAATCAGTTTTGTGGATAAACCCTCCAAATTTTTAATTCCCTTTCACTCCTTGGCCAGCATCCTTCTCTACTAGTAAATACCATCCTTCAAGAACTGGAGGCTCTTTCATCCTTTCTCATGATGACTCAGGTTTAGACCACTATCACTGTCAAACGATTGCTCCTCTTTCTTCCTAAACCACTTAAGGTAAGGGCTGCCTTGAATCAGTACCTTGAATGCACTCTGACAAGGAGCAAATGTTGGGTTTGTGCACAAATCCTTTGCAAGCTGGATTTCGATGTATCTGAAAGTTTCCTTCAGCCTGAGTACAACTCTAATGTAAAATATCTTACCAAGGAATGACAACAGGTAATGGATAAGGTGGGTAATATACAGCATCCAGGGAGGAGTATGATGCCTGCCTGAATATTTTGATTTTAGATTTTACTAATAACGTGAATAAAATTTGTGCTTGTGGGGACCCACAAGGGGAACTTTCTGGAAATGACCAGAAGGACCACTGTCCATCCTCCCAGTCTACCCCAGTTAGTAAACAGTGTGAGCCAGACCATACCAGAGCATGAGACATGCAGTGTGTGTGTATCATCAGCATCCCAAACGCAGCCCTACCCACAACTCAGGCAGATCAGATGTAACAAAAGCTTCCTAGAGGCTGGTATTCAAGTTCAAAACAAGAGCAGTCTGAGGGCTTTGCAAAGAGAAAGTGACTTTCAAAGGTACAGCACAGGACTGAGAGTGCCCTGGATCAACTCCCCACTAGTAACAACACACAAATACCACGGGGAATAGATGCTATGAGAGACAAACTCGTGGGTGAGTGAACTAGCACCCCACAGAAACTCAGAAGCCTCAAAGACCACCCCCACTAGGTCTGCTGATGACAGCCAGAGCATCCTTGCCTTAGAGGAGAGCGCTCAGTGCTCATCAGAGCTGGGAGTTCTGCCCCCCACCCACCTTTCAGAACAGCCTGTCACCCCAGGTTGCTGGCTTTTGCTCTGCTAGAGGACACGGTTTTGCACTTGGAAATTGTGCCATTGTGCAAAGAGCTGTGCAGGAGAGCTGGAGATGCAGGGAATGAGCTTTCTTCCTCCCCTGTTGGGCAGGAGTATCCAAGCCCAAAGCATGCCTTAAAAAATACTTTGCACAAGCCACGTGCGATGGTCTTGTAAAGCAGGCTTTCATCATAGCCTTCTTACATCATGCCACCCCTTCTCCAAGGCAGATGGAGAAATCATTTTCCCTCTCGTTTGATGTTGTTATTCTATGCAGTTGTGAGGAACTGACTCATAGTCACTTTTGGACAGTCACGGGAATCAGAGCAGTAACACATAAAAAGCCAAAGCGTGCAGCATTTTGAACGTCCAGCAATCCTCCCATGGCTCCCCTTCATTCTTTTCTTGCATGTAATCACCTCTCTCCCCTCTCACCCGTGAGCACTTAGAGAACACGCTCTGGAGAAAGGCCACAACTGAAGTCAGAGGGAGAATGGAGTGACGAGGGGCCAAAAGTTGAGAGGGTTATTCCAGATTGACGCCAGGCTAATAGAGCACAGATTTGTGTTTCCCTGGGGTGTCTCTGGGATCTGCAGTGCAATTCTATACTTGGAACATCTCAGTCTAAAGGGGAGACAGACCCCCACAGACTTCTTCTGTATCCTTGCTGCCCCTCAGTATAATAAACTACTCCCATGTCTCTCCCCTTCTGCTCTCCCTCTCTGAGCATTCATCCCTCCTGTTGAGGAGGGTATGGAGCTATTCTGGAGGCACCCAAATGTCACTCACTTGAGATCCTTCTCTAGAGGTGGCCTGGAGTGCAATGCACGGAGTCCTCCACAGCCTCAGCATGAGATGGGACTGAATTTAGTCCCATTTTGGGACTGGTGCCATGCTGGCATAGCCCTCCACTTCCAGACTCAATACAGTGCTTTAATATGAGCTAAGCAATCCAATTCTCTGCTGTCTTACAAGTCTTTGCACACCTTCCCTAGCAGACTTGCTCTAAACATATGATGAGGAAAACAATAAAATGATATTTATTGTTTTTAACAAAAAGCTCACTTTTCTTCAAGTCTAAACCAGCTGTTTCACTTAGGTTTAGAAAAACAACACAAGCAAGAGCTGAAGTGAGGTCACCTCCCAAGCATCTCCTCTGGCCTCTGCGTCAGATCACAGCAACAACTGAGACCAACTCAACATCAGGGTTCCAAGCTGCTTCAGACGTTTTAAAATTAGGTGACTCGTCTCTTTGGTCAGCCTCATTGGAGAGGATAAGCATCTCCACAGAGCAATTCATTCCAACATCTCAAACACCAGGCTTGGGAAGAACACGAGCCCTCTGTGCAATTCGCTTTCTATTGACCATGTGAGCTTAAATAGCTCCTTTAGCCTCAGCATCTACCAGACATGGCATGATGGCCCACCAAGCCACCCTACCACTGCCCAGAAGTTCCTGAACACTGTGCAGAGCCCACCCTTCTTCCCTTCCTTCCTTTTTCTGCCCCTTCCCCCACCTTTCTTGCCACGCCAGGGTTTGCAAGGAAGGGGGAATTATGATGATCTGTGCTTTGGTTGGTTATGGGGCTACTTGGGCTATTTCATATTCTGGCTTCACTTACATGCCATTAGAGGAGTTTTTCCACATAGAGAAGGTCCAAGGGAGGATGACTCTTTCACTATACACTCTTAGAGAAAACAATAATTTAGGATGGAGAAGACCTTTAAAATCACTGAGTCTGACCAGAAGTAACTCATTGAATACCAAGGATTCAAGCTTAAAGGAAAGAGGGAGGTGGATTGATAACTGACAATATACTATTACCTCTGCCCAGTATTTTTGAGATACAACAAATTCAATCCCTTCTTCACTGTGCTAAGGAAAAGGTCCCTTGGGAGTCAAACAACAAAGCCTGAAGATTCAAAGTGTTTATTTTGTAAAATGTATCTGTTGTATTTGCTGGTATAAGCTGGAGCAGCTTACCAGGACAAGAAATATGTAGGAGGAAAATGACGTGGGCAAGGGCTAAGATAAAGGTTTGACTTTGTCCCCAGGTTTTACTGTGAATGAAGGCAGGGCTTGCTCAGTCTGAGATACTGCATGGAGGATGGTTTTTGTCATTTTTCCCTCTACCAGAATGCCATGACTACATGGGCTTTTCTTTTTTCTTTGGGCTTTTTGTTTGTTTGTTTGTTTTTTTAAGGTGCATGCTCGTCACTGAATCATGCTGTTGGGAATAAACCTTTCTACACAGAGATCTGGTATAAGGTGTGACTGGAGGTGTGTGCCAATCACAGAGCTGTGTGCCAGAGAACATGCCTCTGTGTCCCTCATGGGATCCTCTCCAATGGACAGGGTCAATGTACAAAATCTTGGAAACTTCATCCATCCCTAGCCCTGCAACAGAAGAGAAGGAGTCTGAGGAAAATCTAGAGAAAACTTGGCTTTTTTAAGAATCTTCTCAGGGTGCCAGAGGTATCTCTGAGACTGGCCCAACCAGCCAGGACCATCAGATCCCCTCAGTGCAGACGGTCTGGTATGAAAATGCACTGCCTTAATGTACAATTCTGCTTGCCATTTGTTATCAGCACCTCAGGCAGTGAGGAAATCAGTGAGGAAATGGACCTTTTTTTGCCCAGGATGACCCCCTAGTGTGCTTGCAGCCTTGCTGAAGCAGACAACAGGCTCCCACCTGAAGCAAAGTTATCAGCTCTTCCCACGTAAGCGGCCACACTGAGGTCCTGACAGCTGGCGCGAGGCAGGTACCTCTGAGCAAAGTGTTTCATATCCCATTGCAAATCCCCTGAGCCATCCAGGACTAGTCTGGAATGCACGTGGACCTGCTTGCCAAAGCCAAGCAAGGGTCGGGGTAAGGGCGACAAACTAGTTTCCACACCTCCCTGCTCCACACTCCTTCTCTGCAAGGAAGGTAATGGTGAACTTGTTACTAAAACACCTCAGTGACTTGGTGGAGTCTGAGCTCAGGGAATCAGAAGTTAAGTGACTTCTATGGCTGGACTGATGAGTCTGTCCAATTCCTTTTTGGTCTCATGGATGCGTTTGGCTTGCACAATACATTGTGTCCGCAATGTAATCAAGCCCAGTGTGAAACGGCACTTCACTGTGTTTATTTTGAACCTGCTCCCCCCAGTTCCTCTAGTTTGCACAAGCACAGCTCTAAACTGAATTAAACAAAACTGTAATCTTGCTCTAGTGTGAGATTAAACCATTCCAGGAAAGTAAGTTGGGGGCAGCGTCTGTCAAAATTACTTCAGAAGACCATAAGACAAGCTTGTCATTTTCTGTTTGGAAAGCAGTTTGAAAACCGCAAAATCAAAGCTCCAAGCTGACAGGACACGGATCCTTGCTTGTTCTTTCTGGTTTTAACCTCTCAGTCAATTATTCTACAGACTACAGTACTTTCTTCATCTGTTCCAGGAGCCTCTTTCTGGTGGTTTATTTGGATTGTGGATGTCTCATAAGTGAAAAATGTGGTGATGTCTTAGCACAAAGCACAGTGATTCCTCAGCAAATTGCCCCTGGAGTTTACGGACACAGGACAGACTCCTTGCTGGAGCAGAGTAATTTTCTAGCCTGCCTCTCAAGCTGGCATAGGAAAACAGGCCATTTTACCAGGCATTTTTAAAAAGGAAACTCTCCAAGGAAACCACAACCGAGCCTCCTTAGTCAGGATCTTTGTAAATATAAAACCTTCACATCATCGACGGTTAATGCTTTTCCCAGAAAAATCCAGCTGGCCACTGGATGTCACTGTTGTTGCAGAAAAACACCCCAGAAAGTTCACAAATGAGGCTGTGAATAAGGTGAGGTGAGTCACCCCAACCTGGAAATGGCCTTTTCTTTCAGGTTAACCAGAGCA
Organism: Empidonax traillii; assembly: GCF_003031625.1. Taxonomy (NCBI): domain Eukaryota; kingdom Metazoa; phylum Chordata; class Aves; order Passeriformes; family Tyrannidae; genus Empidonax; species Empidonax traillii. The sequence goes on from NW_020955208.1 coordinate 2,483,013, forward strand.
GTGCTGGTGGCACCTGGAGGTGCCCAGCCAGTGAAACACCTGGAGGCAAGGCACCCTCAATGGCACTGAGGTGTCCAGCAGCAGCTGAGGGCAAGTCACCTGTGACCCTGAGTCACCTGTGCCCAGGTGTGTGTCCCTTTTTCCTGCTAGATGCCCTCAGGTTTTGGTGAGACATGTGCCTGCTGAGCCCCTGGGCCTGCACGGCACATCCAACCTGGTCTATGCTTTGGACTCAACCCTTTCTCTTCTGCCATAGAGTAGAGCACACTGCAGCAGGCAGGTTTCCAAGCTTGCCCTTGATCGTGGATTAAAAGCAATTATATGTAGTGTTGCTCTGTGGTTTTAGCTGGCGCTGTTGAAAAGGCAGCTGAGCGTAGCTGCATGACTTTCAAGGTCTGAGATAATATCTCCATCAAAACCAGCTCTGTGCTACGCAGATAATTTGCCACCTCAGAAATTACACCAGGCATCTCCAAACCCACTCAACCACACAGAGGAAATCTGCCCTAAAAGACTGTTCTCAGCCTTATATCAGCCAGGGATTTCTTTGTACCATCACAGTGAACCTCACCAGTGCAGGAAAGGGGCTTTTTCAAGGAGTGATTTGAGGCTGTAGGCTGAGGCCCTTCCCACAGAGGGAAAGCAGGAGAAATAAACCTCAAGAGTCCACAAAACCCTCTCAGATTTAGGTCACCAGGTGCAGACGTTGCTGCGGCATTCCAAGAGATGCAAACTGGGACTTGCTTCCCACCTTACACTCCAAGCCCAAGGCTTTCTGCTTGATTCATGCCTGCTCTGACACTGGGAAGCAAATCCTCCAAATAGGGCAGATCAAACCAACAAACTCTTGTCCCTGGGGAGAAGAGGAAGGCAGGAACAGACTACAGACATTTGTTAGGCTACTTAATATGGTGTTGCAAGACCCTGAGATACACGTGGAGGGGGAAGAGATCTAGAGTACCTACATCTGGAGATCTGTTTCCTTTAAAATGCAAAGCATGCCCAAGACTGCAGAGTAATAGAAATCTGGGCTGGAAAACACCCATTTTAGTCCATCTAAATGTCGTAAATCAGGATCACCTCCGCCTGGGCATGATCAGCTTTGATCTTAAGGATGTCAGTATAAATTAGAAAAAGGATCTCCATAGGACACTTTGCAGTATTTTTAAAGCATTAGGAGGTTCCTTGGCTGTGTCTTTTCTTTATTCATTTCTCTATCTTTAAAAGCAAAACAGAAGAAAGAAATGCAGGACAGACAGTCCTTCGGCTGAAGGTCCTGTGGTAGAAGGAGAGGGGTTTTCTAGCCAGCAATGGCAAATGCTCTACTAGAAGGGTCAGTAAATCTTATCTGTCAAAGAGACCATCTGTGTAAAGGGAAAAGAACAGATAACAATCCTGCGGTATTTAGAGATTCTCAGCTGTAAAGGTGCTGTATGAACATTAACAGTGGTCAGTCCTAAGATGCCACCTCTCCTGGACACTGCCTGTCACAACCCAGTGAGCTTTGTCCTGCAAAAACTTCCATCTGTAAGTTGCTCTGGGCATGCAAACAATCGTACCAAACCTCCCCATCCCCAAGCACAAAGGAAATCTTGCTTACATATGTAAAATTTAATTGATCAAAAGTCTTGGAAAGCTGTATTCCTCAAGTACTAATTTGTAAATGCTACGCCTGTGGAGAAGTTCTTCTTATTACACATCTATTCCCAGTTAGACTATCAAATGTGAATCTACATTCCACTCATTACTAGTTATTTTTGTGAGTTTCACCCATGCAGACCTACTCTCAGCCACATGGCCAAACATCCTGACTAATTTAAATTTAGGTGTTTTTTTTTTTTTTCTTATAAATACACAGAATTTCTATATACATCCATGTTTTGAGCAAGTAGAAATATTTGATTTGAATCTCCACTGCAGTACTCTGGTTTTACACTGGTATAAACAGTAGTGGTTTCCACTGTTATCTCCCGCCGCCCAGCTGTTAACACTGGGGAAAAGGAGCAACAATGGAGGCAAGCACAATTTATCTAAACATCTCTCTCATAATATTGGCCCAGGAAGCAGACTTCTAGTGAAACCAAAAAGGGGGAGATTCAATGATCGTGTTAAGTTTTCCATGACACAGCTGTCCACTCCGACACATGGCCACATTCAAAAGCTGAGTAAGTTATTATGGAAGTTCAGAAACCTCAAAATATACACAACAGATTTTGAAAAACATTGTGGTTGTGTGGGTTCGAGCAGGCTTGGGGAATATGTTAAAATCCAAGCAAACAATCTACGCCTTCACCCCTTTCTGTTAACACATGAGTGTGTGAGCACATCACCAAGCTTGCGTGGCAATTTGTAGCTCTGTTATTCACAGCCTTCATTAAAGAATAACAGCCCCTGTTTGAGTATCACGAGGCAAAATTGTTCGCACATGTGGACCCAACAGACACACCAAGGCTGCACCCTTATAGTTTCTGAGTGACAAGCTTAATAAGATTACGCTTGATCTTTCTCTTAATAAAGCTGGATGACATTCAAGCAAAGCCTGAGTTTTGTTTTAATGGTACATTAAGGGAACCCAGAGTTTGGCACAGCTGGAGGCCTGAAGCATCGAACAAAACTTGGCAGTGCCAGCACTCCCTTACGATCTCAGACCTCACATAATGAATATTTATATCTATATATACAGACATGCACATATATTAAATACCTATCATTAGCTGGTCAAGGTCAATGCTCTGGGTAACAGAGCTGGATGTAATACCAAGAACGATGATGGTTTTTTTTTTTTTCTTTCTTTCTTGTGTTATGAATCACACAAATTAAGCAACCCACAGTTTATAGAGCCTGCAACATGATGGACTGCTTTTAAACCACACATACCAAGGGGAAGGAGAACAACTCCAAGAAATTACAAAAGCAAAAGAGAAGTGTCATCACCTTACTGTTTAAACCTGAACGCAGCAGAACAGGGAGACTCCTGCTTAACTTTAATAACACCAGCAGCCCCAGCTGGCTCCAGGGAAGCAGTCATTTGCTTGAGATAAGTCAGGGCTCGTGTGTTTTGAAGCATTATGGGTTAGAAGCTAAATAGTGTTAGCTGAGTCACACTGATTTAAACCATCATTGCAATTGGCCCAAAGATTACAAAAGACAGATCACAAAGAAATCACTTAGAGGAACCGAGGAGATACAATATTGAATTTTTATTTTTGGGAAAACACAAAAAAGAAAAAGAAAAAGAATCCCTCTCCAGCTAAGACTTTACTTTTGGAAAAAAGAAGTTTCCTTAAGGACAAACTTTCTCTCATCTCTGTCAACTGCATCCTCAGATTATCTAAGTATCAGCCCTACAAAAAAGTCAGTGGGTCTCAAGACTAAACAGGGATTTCATGATGGAGCTGGTATCTGGATACACATGGGATGGTTTAGCCTGTGCAATTTATCTGCCAAAAATTCATTTTTGTGATAGCCAAAATAGTTCCCAAATTACATTAACTGAGGAATACTGAAGAGGAATTTAAGAGTACTGAAAGACTGTCTTTTGCTGTTTCCAAAACAAAACAAAAATTAAAAAGAAATCACGGTTTTATTTCAAAGCATTCAGCAATAATTTACTGAAATGGAATATGCGTACATATAATTTCAAAAAAAACACAAACATGGACATTAAATTAAACACTTTACACAGCCTGAATTTTCCTCCAGGCTTTTGTTTTGGTGAGAAAATGAAAACGTTTTTGTTCGGCATTGACCCGATATAACTTTTCCTTCAATCATCTGGTTCAGCCGACAAAACAAGACACAAATCATTTCTACTGCTCTAGATTGAGTCCAGGTCTCTGTTAATGTGGATGAATTCCTGATCCTCAGCCTCTCTCTTTTTCCTAAGATCCATGTGCAGATCATAGCCTGAACACGGTGGTGGGACCTTTCCTGGCTGTTAAGGACATACCCCTGGACAAGAGGCTCACGCTTAAGGCCAACTCAGTGTCTCTCCATGGAGAAGTGGGCCAGGATGGGTGGCGTGCAGAGCCAAAATCTCTCTTTACAGAGTCCCATCTTCTTCCCCAGAAGTCGGTAATGAGATTCCCGTTGAACTCAAGGGAGCTGATAAGAGATTTATGCTACAGAAAAGTACATGAGAAAACTGTGCTTCCTTCAGTCTTCAACCCACAGCACTCAAATTCGCTTCTGGGGCTATGCAGCTCTCCAGTCTAGCTATTTATAATCAGAAGCTCACTGAAATACATGTAAAATGTCTAGAAGGTGTGTCCTGTGCAATCTGCTGACCTTACTTCCAGATGGCCTGAAGACAACAGAGCTCCAGAGCACTGAGCGCACAAAATTAGAGGTGAGCAGAATTTGAACAGGAGACAAGATCCTCTTGCCTGAAGAGAAGACCATGTTAGTAAGTAAAAGCACTAAGAGAACCTGCCTTCTTGCAGGAATTCAGCCCATAATTATCTAATTCAATAATTATCTTCACTAGTCGAAACTGAGGCAATCCTTGACTGAAATAAGAAATTCACGTCTGGCCCTATTGGAATTGTTGTGTCCAAATCCTGCAGTACTTTCATTCAACCAAACTCCACCTATAAAGCTCTCACACTATATTTTGGCTGACTATTCCAGGCTATTATATAAACTCTTTGGCACTGGTCTATCCCAGATTTCTCCCAACCTCCACACTTTTTCTCACAGCCAAATTTCTGCAGGAAACAAAACACTTTTCATTGAGGCCAATTAGCTCAAGAACGTCAAAAGAAAAAAAAAATCAAAAGGCTTTGGGTCAGTGACAAGAGCAATAGAGAGGCCAAGAAAATGAAAGGGACTTGTTCTGAAAATGTTTTTTACTGTGTCAGAGCCAATTCCCAATGGAGTGAAACAAGAAAAACATTCCTAGAGACATTTGAGATCTGTCATGAATTCCCAAGGCACATTAAGAAGTCTCACTTTCCCCTGTGTCTCTCATTCCTTTCCGAGGTACATCATGGGGCTCCAGAAAGTGGATGATAAGTCAGGAGATCTGGACAGTGGTCCCAGACATTCAAAGGCACAATGAACCAAGTTTCTCTTGTGTTTTTTTTTAAACAATAGTAATCAAAATTCCAAATTATATTTGATAGTTTTTTTTTTTTTTTTGTGGATGAGATATTGGGACTCCTCTCAAGTAACACTCACTTGGTTTCCTTGCGAAGTAACCCTTCTGTGCCCCTGCTGCTCCATCTTTAAAGGAAGCATAATCCACTTCCCTCCCAGGAGGAAATATTTGTCCCATTACATGCCTGTATATTGAAAAACTAGTGACAAATGAACTTTGGAATGAACTTCAGGATACCAAGATGGCTGCCTTTCCCACCATCACCACAATCCTCATCACGAACTCCATGTCCAGCATGAGGAGCCTCAGCAGAGCAGCAGACACCTCTTTTTTCCATGCTTGTAGACATCAGACTCGCAGACCTGTCAGTATTAGAACCAAAGCTCACCTTTCAAGTTGTTTGAAGTATGAATTCAAAGGATTACTAAATATCAGTCTTAAAGGGCCTAAAGCTTCTATCCTGGGGAAATAAACCATCAACGTTTTCCAGCTGAGCTTTATTTAATGACAGACTTTGCACTTCCAAATATGTTTAGAGAATAAGTGCCACATGGCATCATAATATACTGAGCAAGTGATAGTCAGGCTCCCAGCAAATAATTCATAATGACATCTTTTGGGTTAGTTTTTATGACACTCTTTGTAGGACAATGCCACGAGCTGGCCTTGAGTATTTCACCATGAGAACAAAATATTCATCCTGACATCTAGCTCTGTGTTCATGGGTTCATTTTTTCTGATGATTAATTCCGAGTTCATGTAGAGTGTGTTCAAGATTACATGGATTCATACTCAGTTGACCATATCTGAGAGGATTATTTTAGTGTGCCCCAGTTTATGGCCCATGAAACATGATCCCTCTTGTCTCTCCGTTTCTCTTACTCTGCCAGCAGTATTTTTCTAACAACCGGTACTTGGAATTCATATTATCAGCATAACAGCAGAAAACAGCTATTTTACTCTGTGAAAATCAGCTCTCAATCAGTGCCTTATACTCGCTCTCCTCTCAGTGCCAACAGCCAAGCGGAACAACATCAAAATATCAAAATTTTGAGGGAAATGCCCTTTAGAATAAATCTACATTTCAGCTCTGCCACAGTCTTGGTCATTTTTGGTGCCTTTAGCACACATTACTGCTATTACTAGTGATAGCAACCTGAACCAGACGAAGCACAGTGAAAACATCCTGATGCCACCCTGAGCCATTGCTTGTGTGTCTCTGAAAAGCTGTGACCCACACTGACTACACTGGAGGATGTTTCCATCTCTACCCAAGAGCCTGGTGCTGGCAGGGCAGTGCAGATCCTGGCACACAGCAGGCACATGTGCTGTCAATAGTTTTGGCAATGTCTGACCATCTTTCCTACCATGGTATCACTATCTTGAGCTGACTGCCAGCTGGCCTTTAAGAGTGCTTGATGCACAAAAAGCAGAGGAGCCTTCAACTGACAACACCCTGTAAATTATAAATACCACTATTATTTCATGTGCAGCCCTCAAAGATCTCAAAGCAGTTTAAGGACAGAAATCAGGTCCAATGCTGTGACCCTTACTTAACAAATGTGAGCTAATTAGAAAGCTGTCCCATGGAAATAAGCAGAGTTCCTAAAAA
>NW_020955208.1:2490085-2493599 GCF_003031625.1 Empidonax traillii
AGGAGCCTTCAACTGACAACACCCTGTAAATTATAAATACCACTATTATTTCATGTGCAGCCCTCAAAGATCTCAAAGCAGTTTAAGGACAGAAATCAGGTCCAATGCTGTGACCCTTACTTAACAAATGTGAGCTAATTAGAAAGCTGTCCCATGGAAATAAGCAGAGTTCCTAAAAAAAAAAAAAAACAAAAAACAAAAAACACCACAACCCCCCTGCTTAATGCGCAGTTGCACAATTTAAAAAATAAAAATTAAAAAAATTACTTTGTTTCTCAAAGCCACAGACCAAACACATCTCCTTGTGCTGTACTAAAGTGAAACATGGAGCATTCCTACTCAAGAAAACCCCATTCCTGGTCAGTAACACAGTTAGTTTGGAACTGACAAATAATCATTTTACCAGATCTTCAGGCAACCTACAACATACTTAATGTTTTTGTAAGCAGATGAAGTTCCCACAACTCCACAGCTGAACCAGAACTTCTGCTGCGCACAACCTCGCCCGAACCGACAGGCCACGCAACTTGCTGGTGAGAAGGAGAAGAATTTGGACTAAACCCTTAGAAGCAAAACCCTTGCAGCAATGAGCCGTATTAAGCTACTGTTCCTCAGCACCGCTGCTGCTGTGACCAGAGCTGCTGGGATTTTCCCTTGGCACTGTCCTGCATCCCTTCCATCACGTGTCACTGCCACTGCTCGCAGAAAGCAGAGGTTATATACACCGTTTTGTTTGAACAGAGAGCGCCTTTCACAGCCCCTCGGCAATTTTATTTTCCTTTGACTGATGCTGTCAGCACGTTATCTGAAGTCCACCTCGGAGCGCAAGGGCTCGGTGAGAGTGTTTGCATTGCACTTGTGCGTTACGCTACACCCATGCTCGGGCACCCTCTGCCCCATCACTCACCGATCCCACTTTCTGATCACTTGACTGCCATTTGGACGGAGCCCAACTCCACCCCTCTCCGAGCACAGAACACAGTCAAAGAAGGAAAGATAGGTGTTTTTTTTTTCAGTCCAGTTTTCAGCTGAAAGTCAACAAGTTATGTGCTCATTGCTCCTTTTTTGAAAAAAAGGAACTTTTCTGTAAATGCTACACTTATGTGAAAGATCAGATGTGACATTTTTTTTGCTGTTTTCGGGGAACAGCAATATGCTCTCTGCTGCATGCCTCTTTTGCAGATGAAGATAGGAGTGAGACTATCTTTCAGTAATTAATAAATACAACAAATACATTTTCTTTACCAAAAGATCCTGAGTACAGTACAGCTGTGCAGTGGCAATCTAAGCTTCCTTTTCATTCTTGTCTCGGAACGTTATCAATGTAGTTGATATATTCATGGAATCTTTTAGCTGATCACAGAAAAGACAGCACACCTTAACATTGATTAGCTGACAGGCTATGACAGTGAGCAGCAAGGAATACTCTGTGCATCTGGAGTTGCAGTGGAAATGCATCTCATCCAATACTCCAGGAAAGAATTTGGCCAGGATATCAGAGCACAGAGTCTCTTTGCTAAGTGTGCTACTGGACCATCAGTCACAGCAACTCCTGGCCAAGAGCTTGTGAGTCACCATGAAAGAGAGGAAGGACCTCACCGTCCCCTGACAACACGTGGGGGAGCAGCCAGGGCTGATGCACAAGGTAGAGAATTCCTCCTGAGCTGCCAAGAGCTCCCCAGCACCTGGTTTTCTCTGCTGTGGCTTGTTTCCATCTGTGGCTTGTGCCAACTGAGAACAGTCAGTGAACAGCATCAAAGGGCACTTGCCAGTCCGTGGCACTAGAGTGGCAGAAGCGAGACGTAAGGACATTGCCACAACAGGGATCAGATTCCTTTCCATTGTCAAGCTCTATAACACTGCTTTGCTTTATTCAGCATCCAGTACCTGGGTCCTGAAAACTCATAATATTAACGATTTCTCATCCACACAAATGCAGATGTACTATACACACAGATACACCAGTATGTATATATTTTCCTGTAGAGGAAATATGATATTTTTGCTTTATAAGATGAACAAGGAGAATAGAAAACCAAGAATTCTGGGCTGTTGCCCAAACCACACAGCTTTGAAATCAGCGGTGCATTGAGAAAAACTCCACACAACAAAAAAACCCCTACGTTTCCTTCCAAGAAAAGTGTCTAAGTTTTCCAATCTGTTTACGACTGATGTCTACCCACAAGAGACTAAATTCTGGGCTGGATGAGACTGGAGTAGCATACAACATCAAAAACCTCTCCTTCCTGAGCTGGGGAACAATACCATAAGTGTCTGTACATGGAAGCAGACCTGGTGTTGCAGAACTTTTTCCCCTAACTGTTATATCTGCTTTTAATTTCCAATGAATCAGTAAACACATCCGTAGGCTACTTCCAGACCAATGTTCTTTGTTTTTTTATTCTCAGAACTCATCTCTCTTTTCCCAACACCTGCTCACTGCTCCCTCTGAAATACAGTTCAGAAGTACTCAAGTACTCAGAAGCATTCAAATTTCTTTCTCTAAGAAGAGTCGCTTCTTAGCTCTGATTTTAATTAAATTGTATTACAAATGAACTTAACAACATAGTAATTAAGGTAACTTGACTCTGCAACTGAGAAAGACAAGATCTGCAGTGATCTCCAAAGGCTGAAGGTAGGTGGGGAATGTGATAAACACAGTTCTGCAAAGAAACAATATCCAGATGATGCAAGTACAACTGCAATATATCTCTAACTGCCCCAGTCTTTCTTAAGTAGTATCTAACTCTAAGAGTCTCTATTAGTATTAGTGCAATTTATCTGGAAAGCTCAGTTACTGTCTACCACAATGGAAACAATCCTCGGTATCAGCTAGATCTCTGCTCAGCTTTGAGCCAAGGAATCACTTTTGTGAATCCTCCCTAAGTCCCAGACCTGATGAAGTATTGAAAATGGACCTAAATTGCAAACACTATCGCTTCCCACTTCCAGACTGGAGGCGTCAACCCAGAGGCCAGGTTTGGAAAAAGCCTGGTCTGCACCCCAGAAGCTCTGAGGGAACATCATCTACTCCTCACATCCCACTACTGTTTTTCAACTTAACAGTAAAGCCATCAGGGAGTTGTTCTTCCTCTGTGGTAACATAAAGCCGACCCTGCAGGTGTGCTGGGGTGTCAGGGCTGAGGCCAACTCCTGCTAATGGCTTGTTCTTTCACCTGTGCTTGACTGATGATGCTACTTCAAACATCTCTGGGGTCAGGATGTGCGGCTGCATCTGAACAAAGAAATGAACTGACCTTTACCTGCCAGTTGTTTCTGGGGTTATTGCCCAAGACCTTGCAGCTCTAGGTTAGAGGTAGGACTTGCTGGTTGGGGGTCTCCATGGGAGGACAGCAGTACTACAAAGCTCCCCCTGCCACCCTCCTTAATGCAGTCTCCAAATATTAGTGTGGCATTCATGTTTTTGGTTTTGGGGTTTTTTTTTTTTTTTTTTTTTTTTTTTTTTTTTTTTTTTTTTTTTTTTTTTTTTTTTTTTTTTTTTTTTTTTTTTTTT
>NW_020955208.1:2494168-2664871 GCF_003031625.1 Empidonax traillii
TTTTTTTTTTACAGCAGAGGAGTGAGTTGAACCATCCTTATTTAGCCAAAGCATAAAGAAGCTAAAAACTTGGACCAGGACCAACAGGTGGCCAGTAGCAGAGCAGGAGCATGACCACAGCTCTCCTGAGACCGATGGTGATGTCTGGAGCTCTCAGAGCATGCTTTGCATGCTCAGATGTAGCACGGCCTGATAATGTTATGTATGACCATTCCCCTACTTATGCTGGGGCCTTTCATCTATGAGACTTCACAGCTCTCGCTGTCCTGTGTTTAACCCTGAGCTAAGCAGACAATTTATGACCACACCAATTCCAAAAAAGAAAAGGAAAAGCTGCAGTACTATTTTTGAAGTGAAGTCTGGCAAGGCATCCTGCTCCCTCTCTCCATAAGTACTTTATGGCAAAGCCTGAAATGGTTTCCCGGGATGTAGTATATCTGGCATGAATCCCTGCCAGGCAAAATCTTGTCTTGTTTAATTAGCTCTCACAAATTTTCACCATCCAGCTTTCTCACTGAGGTCTGAACCACAGCTCCTGCTGTCCAGACACCACGGGGAACGAGACACCACGTCCAAGGCCACTGCTGGTGGCCCGGCTGTGAAAACGCCTGATGGAAACTCATCTCATTAAACTTTTGAAAGATGGATGCTCTGGCACTGGAGCAGCTCCGAGCTCTCAGCTGGAGTTTCTGCTGGCCTCCAACTCTCTCTTTGTAATATTTTAGGTTTTGCCTGCTGCAAAATGACTTGCAAGAATGTTCTCAAGTGCCAGTATTTGGAACCAGAGCTGTTTCCAGCATTCCCAAATCCTGGGATGCTCGGAGTTGATGTGCTGACTCAGATCACTCGAGACAGGCAAGTTAGTGAAAAGTTCAGTCCGGTGGTAATGAGATCTGGTGGAATTAGACCTCTGTATGATTTATTCAGTGTTTTGTAATCAGTGTAGGGTGTTAATGTCAACCATTTGCTCCCAAACCTCAGCCGGGAAAAGAGTAAGGCCAGTCAAAGCATATGGCTTCAAACCTTCCAATGTCAGCCTCTTTTCTTTGTGAAATGAGTGGTTCCAGATATCTGCAGAAGTGCCTGGAAGTTTAATCCTATCGTTTCAATTACCATTTCTTATTCGTATCGATTATTAATCAGTTCAGCCATATGATGCTTCCCAGCTCCCTGCTAGAGAGACTGAAAATTTTAATGGAGCATATCAACAAAACTTCACCCAATAGGTGTTGAGAGAAAAGCTATGATCAAGAAATATGGACATTCTGTGAAAAATTCATGCAGTGCACAAGCTTTTGAAGATTAACTGACAGTAAATTATAGGATGTGGTAGATCCAAATTACGGCAAATCATCAGGGTGTGCCAGCTCCCCCCACCCCTTAGATGTCTTCTGCACACCACAGAGTTTTCACCAATAATTCCTGGAAAACAAGCTCTTATCTCCACAGCTCTGTGGTCTCCATTACATAGCTTTTTCAAGGCCCAATCTGTCATGTTTATAACCCAGAGAGAATACGTGATGGAGCAAGAAAGCTTATGGCTGTGGTCATCTGGAAAGCCCTCTGGCACACAGCGAAATACCAGAGGAGTAACAGAGCACCAGGGCTTGCTGCAAGCATACAAGGACCTGGATGTGTCTGTGGATCAGAGATTTTAGACTCTGCTTTGTTTCCTGCAATTCAACTGGAACAAGAGCTCTTCAAAAGACATCTTTCTCCGAAGTTTTCACATGAAGGCAAAGTTAACACTAAACTACAATCCCTCTAACTACTCAACAGGCTTGTCTTCTCCATCAAGGCAAAGATTTGGGGCTTCTGAGGTGATTTGTCTTATTTCCTTAACTGATTCCTACATGTCATGCCCTGGTGTTTGATACAAATCTTTAATTTTTTTCCCCCTTACTGCTCGTGATCAGGCAGGAATCTTTCTTTGCTCCTGCCCTGTACTGCTAGCTAGAAACCCTTGGATTTCTTTTTTAAACCATGTCCTGCACTTTCATAGGAAAAGAACGACTGCTAAAAAATCCATTAGCATGGTTTGGCCAGAGTCCAAAATTTCAGCTACCAAGAATGTTAAATCCTCCATATGTTTGCTAGTTAGATAATGTTACCTTTGAGCTTTCCTTTGGCTGCTAAAGACACTTTATCTGCCTTAAATGTTGCAGAAAATTACACTTCAGGTCAAAGCCTGTGTGCCGTTAAATAAGGTGGGGGAGGGAAAGGTTCTTGCTATAAATTTCCACCTTTAGTTCCTCCTAGCTCTTGGTACATTCAGACACAGAGGAGTCCCGAGCTGAGCATAATCATACTAATGACCTGGATAATTGATGGTGAATGATGGATATGTTGAGCTAGACTCTAATCCACTCTTAAATATTTGCTTGACTTTTTAAAAATCAAGGGAATACCCCAAAGGGAAGGAAGTTCTTTCATACAGGAGAAGCTAAGCAGCTACAGTGTGCTCAAGTGAACATTTGGCTAAGACATTACTTCGTGCCTCAGCTGGGGATGCAGACTGGGCAGCAAGGCCCAGCTCGCTCCCGAGTGCCAAGTCCTGGCTGTAACATCCATCAGACACCTCCAGGGAGAGGTGACTCAACCGCTTTCACTGACGTGATCCCACTGAGGGCAGGCCAGGAGGTGACCTTGCACAGCCCCTCCCCTGCACCATTTATCTCCTCACTTCTCATTACGGCTGATGGGTCACACAGTCGGCCCCCTTCTCCCTGAGGACTGCGTTGGGCGTGGAGCTCGCACAATTGACATTCACAGGAGTTTTCCTTATGGCTTCAACCACAACCTCCTTGCACCTACGATTTCACCAAAGAGCAGGGTTTGCTCCCAAACGACATCATAACTTCCCATCTGTCCCCAGCCTGGCACAGCAGGTGACTTCCAGATGAGCGCTGGAGATAAAAACCCACAGCCGCTCAAGCCTCTCCTGCGCTCCCCGAGGAGGGAGCAGCCCCTGCTGAGAAAAGCTAACAAGGAACCACTAAGCACAACTGCGTGGGACACTGACAGCTACTTATCAGGAAGGATTAAAACACGACCCCAAACCCACAGAAATTCTGGCACCGTGTTTAGCAGATCCAACGCACATCTGCCTCCACTTAGATTCGTCACACACTCTCCAGGGGTGGGTGGCTGGACAGGATTGGTCTGAAACGGGAACAAATGACTGAACAGAACACAAAAACCTAAGATACAATTGGTTGAAACCAGAAGCAACTCGTTTTAGCACAGGGATCCTTGCATCCCACTGTCTGGAGGATGGCAGGGAGAGGCTGGTCTTGCCAGTCGGCAATCCTGGGTAGCAGGAGATGTGGGGATGGGGCTCAGTGTCTGAAATGGGAGGTACAGACCAGCCTGCTCTCTCTCTGCAGCTGGGAGAAAGGTTTCCATCCAGCCCTGTTATGACAGAGTTTCCCACCATCCAGCCAAGTTTCCTTAGCAGCAGCTGTGGGACTTAATTTTTAGGGCTAGAAAGAGATTTCTAGGCACAGAGCCCCATCTGCAGCAAAGTCAAACTGAACTTGACAGCCACTGTGGGAGGTCAAGAGAAAAATGCCTGAAATAGATTGAGTTGTCACTCCATCTTCCCCCTCGAAAAACGAGCTGGCGAGGAAGAAGACCGGCCTGGCTGAAGAAAGAGCTTTGGCTGGAACTCAGGAAAAAAAAAAAAAGAGTTTATGACCTTTGGAAGAAGGGACAGGCATCTCGGGAGGACTACAAAGATATCATGAGGGTATGCAGAGAGAAAATTAGAAGGGCCAAAGCCCAACCAGAAATTAATCTGGTTATTGCCATAAAAGACAATACAAAAATGCTTTTATAAATACATTAGCAGTGAAAGGAGGGCTAAGGAGAATCTCCATCCTTTATTGGATGTGAGGGGAAACACAGTGACTAAGGAAAAAGTGGAGGAACTCAACGCCTGCTTTGCCTCAGTCTTTAAGAGCAACACCAGTTGTTCTCTAGGTACATAGACCCCTGAGCTGGAAGACTGGGATGGGGAGTAGAACCCCTCTTAATCCAAGGGGAATGGTCAGTGACCTGCTACACTTTAACACACACAAGCCTATGGGGCCAGATGGGATCCACCCCAGGGTACTGAGGGAGCTGCTGGAAGTGCTCACTGAGCCACTTGCCATCATCTATCAGCAGTCCTGGCTATTATTAAAAGACGCGTAGATGTGGCACGTTGGGGACATGGTTTAGTAGTGGACTTGGCAGTGCTGGATTAACAATTGTACTTGATGATTTCAAAGGTCTTTTCCAACCTAAACAGTCCTACAATTCTATGATTCATTCAGGAATAGAGAAAGCACCGACATAAGCACGAAAGACATAGAGGTGGCAGGACTGGAGAGATACTGAAAAGGTCACCCTCGAGCTCAAAACCACAGGTCCAAATCTGGCCTTATACAGAGCAATACAGAATTCATTAGTCACTGCTGTAGTTGTGACTGCCTTAGGGAAAAGGCCGTGCACAATTTCTGATGGAGACACATCTGCAGAGCAGTTGTGCAAGGGAAAGGTAGCTACAGTGTGCACGATTCCCAGGTACACACACAGGGTCTCAGTGATCACCAGTCCCCTTGAGCGTATCAAATGCATGAAAAGAAGAGCGAAGATAACACCTGCCTGGATTGTGCAAAAGCCTTTCCTCAGTAATAGACCAGCACTGTGTAAATGACCACGATCAGTCCTGCTCTTTCCACAGAGAAGCCAAGCAGGGCTGCTACCATTGACCTAGGAAGTGTGAATGAGCCGTTTGTTTGGAGAGAGATGAAAGGAAGCGTGCAAATGAAGCTTGTCTCCATCACCACGACAGATTTACTTCTTCAAGTGGCCTCAAGTAGCCTTGGAAAGGAAATCTGGAATGTTGTAACATTCATAAATATTTGACTGTTCTGTCTTACCTTGAAAACAGGCAGAAACTCTATCCTAAAGAAAGCACTCCCAGATTGAACAGTCATTTTGTTAAGCAGGCCATGACCTGGGGAGCTAGGTATTGGTGACATTTAATCTGTATCTATATCTATGCACATGTACAAACACACACAATAAAATACAGTGGTTGTCCCAAGGAAAGCCTGGCAAGCATTTGAAAACAAAACTAAATCTAAGCTTGGCTACTTAGATTTACAAATGAAGTCTTGTGAGGTTTAGAAGCAAATCAGAAATATTTCAAACATGTTAGAGGCGATAAATCATTATTTCTCCTTTATTTTAGTTACCCCCAGAAATCTAGAATATTTTATTATTTTCAGTAGAGCACAATATCCAGTGCCTTAGGTGTCTCCTATCTGATGTAACACCAATCAGTTATGGCAAACTCCTACCTTTCATTCAGACTTCCCACCTAGTCTCCACAGCTAAATTTGAGAAGAAGCAAACAAGAAGTGCTTGTGGAGAGGGACAGGGAATGGGTATTTTAAGACGCACCAAGTAACGTGATCTGCAATTTAAAATTTGCACCACTGCACAGGTCCAACTAAAAACCCTTCTGCTTCTGCTGAGATAGAGTAATTTGGTACCTGCAGTGCTGCCAGCAGCTACAGAAAAGGAGAAAAAAAAAAAATAAACTCAAGGAGTTTCCTCCTTGAGATACTAAAGAATCTGAACACACACACCCAATACGAGACTCCCTACTTTCAGTGGGTATGAACTATTTAAAACTGTCACAGTTTAGCTGCTCAGCTAATGAAAGATGCTGATTCTTCAACTGAAAAACATGTAATTTGGACCCACAGGAAACTTCCCCTACCAGCTGGTTTTGAATGCTGTGGTACTCTCTCCTCTGGGTATAATTAGACCGCAGTAACCTAAACAGCCCTTCCACTCCCATCATTTTAATGTCCCCCAAGATGGTAAACAGCATTAAGGCCTCATTCCTGTAGCCTCTAGGTCAAGAAATATGTATGATTATACGTATATCTTAAATGTTTTTTCTTCATTACCACAGATTAAGAAACAATTATTTCACTGAAATGAATTGTAAAATCCGACACACTCTGCCTTAAATCTTTCAAAGCCATGTCAACACAGGATCCACATCTTACTCAGGATGATATGACACCAAGTTCAATGGAGCCAGGAACTAATTTAGCCTTCATGTCAACCAATAAGAATAAAGACAAATGGCAAAAAGAAAAAGCATTTGCCACATCCTAATTGCTTCTTTTATGAAAAAAATATACTGTGCATTGAGTACCTCGACAGATGTGCACAGATACTGATGCTCCTTTTTCCAGTTCATAAACTATTTCAGTAAATAAATTTAAAGAAGAAAAAAAGAGGAAAAAAATGTCCAAAATGAAATAAACAAGAGAATCACTGGTTTTGTTTGTCCCGGGCAAATGTTTTAAAATGTATTTTCAAAATTATTTTTGAGCAGCCAAATCTTTAATTAAATGTTTTGTTCTTGGGTTTCTATAATCTTTTGTAATATATTCAGAAATTTTCTTTTGTAAAATAATAAAAATCAAAGTCCCTCATCGTAACTTATCTTTGAGTTTTCTGAGGCACAGAAGACACTGGAGAAGCAATATGCTTTCATGATTTCTTTCCAACCTCGACCCAAGTTACTGTGTAGTTGTCACTGCAAAACAAGATTCTTAGGCAAGACAAATAGTTCTACTTTTAGTATAATTATGTTGGTTGAGTAGCACTGGGATTGCATCTGGTTACTTTCAGGAATTTTCTCCAGAATAAAGGGAAAAAATAAGTTACCTAAAAACCTGACATTGTGCATCAAGAATAAAACATAATGAGCACCTTAAATCTGTAACTGATGGGAATCATTTAAAGACACTATAGAACAAAACCCCCAACATATTAAAAGCTGGACAAGCACACAATTACAATAGGAACTTCAAAAGGGTCTCCTGAAAATTTTTGGATTATGTTTTGCTGTTCTGTAGAAAGGATTTGTTATTGTTTTCCATTTGATAGAAAAGCAGCAAAAGTCTTCAGATGCTTTTAAAAAGGAGCAAATTTGCAAAGGAGTAGTAAAAGCTGGGAATAAGAACTCTTTCTTGTGGAGATTTTTTTTAGGGGGAGAGAGATGACTGACAAGGTCAAAATATATGAATGTGGGAAGATGCATATTCTACAACTGGTTTTGCATGGACGTGTATTTTGCACAAAAATTTTATATATGGGCATAGACACTTTGTATACATGTATGTACACACCCACAGTTTATAAAAAGGGTCAAGCAACGTGAAGACAATCTCTGAATTTTAACTGCTATTCTTCAGGTATTTTCCTTTGCTAAAGTTTCAATAATGAAAGAGAAAACCAGCTCCTGTTTTCTGTTATTTCTGAGATACACAGGCACCAAAGGCAAGGGAGGAGACTGACGAAGAGGTAGAAAAGCTTCAGATGAAGATTGGAGAATACTATACACACCTTCACATCTGAGAAGGAAAATCTTTAAAAATGGGCTGTGCTTCAGGTGGAAAAGGCCCTTCAGATCAGCAAATCCAGTTTTACACCATAAAGACATTGCTTTATACAGTGTTTTTCATAATTAAGGTGACATCCACTTGATTTTGCCCAGAGCTTCACCCAAAGGCATCTGTTTTTACCCCTGAACCAATAATACTGAAAGAGTATCCACTCTGTCTTCATTCTGATTAATCTACATCCTTTGTTTCTTCTGGCTTTCAGGTAAATATTCTGCTTTCTTCAGCATCATGTCATTTGGAGCAAAGATATTCCCTGCCTGTCTTCTTTGTTTGAGGAGAACTTTAAAATTAGTGTTCTCCTACATCTTCAGTTTCTATCCATTGGAACATGCTCATGGATCAACTGCTTGAACCCTTCACAAACACTGGACATGCAGTAGAGGCTGCACATGTGCAGGGCTGCAGAGATGGAGTGTGTCCTCTCCAGGAAGATGAAAACGGTATTCTGAGAAAGAATGAAGATAGAATTTTGCTTTTCTTCATTTCTAACCTCAACTGCACCTATAAACAACTCTGCTCAGAGGGGCTGGGATGGAGTAATCTGTCCTCCTTCCACTGCTCCAGCTAGACTTCCAGCCCATCATGGAGATGATGGATGATACTTGGACTGTTGTTTCTTACGAGCTATAGGGGAACACAAGATTTATGAATAATGCTATTGATGGGACATACAGTAAATTTCACATGGGATTAAAGAAAGTTGGTTCATTAACTAGATTTAGAGAGAGGCAGAACCAAAATGATTAATCAGTGGATGACAAGGAAATCACATTTAGCCCAGGAAACGAGTACATATCCTGAAGGCATATGTTCACTCACTTAAGTAATTTTGCTAAACACTCAAAAAATTTAATTGAACAAGTGAGAGATTCTGCAATAAATTAGGCACAGATTTAGAAATGAAGATTAAATCTGGACTTGAGAAAAGGAAATGCATTTAAGTTTAATTTTTCTTCTGCTGTTAAAGTACTTGACATTGCAAATCCTGGTTTTTTTCTTTCTTCCCCCCGACTCCCCCAGTGCCACCTGCAACATTATAGAGTGCTCAGGATAAAAGGGAAACAAAGAAAAAAATTCAAGTTTAAGTCAGTTGTTATATCACTTTAGTTGACTTTGGTTGAAAGAGTTAGTTTGCAATAGATCCTCTAAGAAGAACAGGATATGCAACAGAGTACTCACTGAGTAGAGAAGATCCTCAGGAAAGGAGTAAGATCATCTATGGTGGTCAATATGACATTAGAGAAAACAGTCATGTCAAAAAAATAATTCTTTCCTTCTTGAGATAATTCAGCAGTAATTGGTAAAATGGCTATTTACAGCAGCAGGCCAAAGGAGATTAAGTTCCTACTTACAGAACTAAAAATACGTAATATTAATAGAAAACACCTCAAACAGTCTGAAAACTGACTGCACCAAAAGATGTCAAAAAGTAGCTGTAAAAATGGAGAACCATCTGTGATGGGAACCTTTCTAGCAAAAAATTTATAGGGATTGGTAATGAGCCCAACATTAGTCAACATTTTCATCCATGACTTGGAAATTATTCTCAAAACGCTGCCAATGAAATCCACATGCACGAGACAGACTGTCAGCGTGGTGAATTATGAAGATATGAAGCCCTCTGAACAAATTTGCCTCTTGGAACAAGGCAGGCAGGAACACACCAACACCCAGAGAGACTTTTGCAGGTGGGGGATACAGGCGAGAGCTCTCGGATGATGAGCCTGGATGCTCATTGCTGGCCTCAGACCCCTCCTCTCAGCAGGCTGCTCAGCTGGGCTGGATGTACAAGGTACCTGGTTTCATGTCTGAGTGAGACCGAACTGTGACCATCATGCACAGCTCCAACCATCTGCCTTCAAAAGAAACACCCTCAGGAGCAGCAAAACTTAAGAAAACTGGTTGTGGTAGGTTGCTCCAGCATGAATTTTTGGATTCTAATATCGGCTGAGCCCACATGCTCCAGCTTTTCCGTCTTTAGGGCACGATGAGGATTTCCCTCCTTCTCCTGGCTGTGGATCTACAGGTAATACGTGCAGTCTAAAGATCTCTAAGACTCTTCCCGCCTTTATGAAATCAGTCAAGGGTTAATGGGGAGGGGAAAGGAGGCAACCAGGCAGACACATAAATCCACTTTCAATATATCCACATAAGCCTTGTTTTCTTAAGAAACCACAAATAGAAAGAAGATCAACAGGATAGTTCAAGGACCAGGAAACAGAACTCACAGTAGGAGATTAAAGTAGTTTGGTCAATTTAGCATGAAATGGAGAGGTACTGACTGCAGTTATACACATCTTTGCTAGGAAAACTTGTGGAAGGGGACAGATTCATCAGTTCAGCAGAGAAAGGCATGACCCACTCAGTCAGAAGTCACATGAGACACATGCTAAACAGCAAGAAGGTACTTCATCTGTTTATTTATTTAGACAGTTGCAAGTAAAGACTATCGGAAGTGCTAATACAAGGGGAAGTGGAGAGAGATCCCTCCATGTCCTTAAAATGACTCCAGATGCCATGCATTTTAGTGGACTCCACATTACTGCTTATATGCAGAGCAGTAGCAGGTGACACTGTCCCACCTGGTTCTGGCATTTTTTGTGACATCTGTTTGCCTTAGGGCCACACTCTGACTCACACAGGATGCAGCTCCACAGGGCAGACTCTTACAGGTCTCCTTGTTGTAGGCTGGGACAGGGGTGGTGCCATGTAAGTTCAGAAAAAGAAGGTGGGAGAACAACCATATTTGGTCTTTGACCCGATGCTGTGTATTCTTGTTCCTTCCCCCTTCATCCTCAAGACAACCTGACCAGGGAAGCAACAGCCTGGAGATGGAAGAGAGCCAGGAAACATCCCCATTCCCATACTCAAACCTCTGCTAATACTCAGTATTGCTCCTGTCAATACCACTAGAGCCTCTTCTGCTGTTTCAGTGGGAGGAAGATCAAGTCTGTATCATTTTTCCAGGGTAACGCTGCAGAAACACCACTCTGCTGAAGGAACGGCTTTGATTCGTCGCAGAAAAGGCCTCACAAACTGACAGGTTTTGTCTGATTTTCTCTGGGCAGTGGGGGAAGGAACATATTTTCTCCTCCAAAAGCATTCAGCAAATTTGTACTGCGGTCAGCTAATTTTATTACTTCTCATAAATGTCTGTTCCTGTAATGCTCTCAAGGTATTTTCATAATTCTACCTTGGGAATTACAAATCAACTTTCTCTTTGATAAAGTAACCTGAAGTATTTTATTTTATTTTTTATGTTATGAACAGCTGAAAATGTATGACATCCCATAAAATGTCTGGGTTAGGCCTTTGAATATTGCTCCTTTTAAGAAGTCTTTTAGCATTGAAGCAGAGAAATACAATCCCAGGATTGGAGTCTATTAGGCAAAAAGAGGAAAGGAAATCCTTAAAGCCCATGTCTAGAGTGTCTTTAAAGTTGCTTTTCTATATTCCAAAGGGATCTAACTTCCATTTAATTAAATTCTTGTTTAAGAAAAAGGAACCTGGAATATTTTATTTATTTATACATTTTTGCAGAACTCTATGATGAAGTATATTAGGGAGGGGCGAGGGGCAAGGAGAGAGGTACTCCCCAAAGACAATGCATATTTAAGCAATGAAGTATTTTACTAGAGAGCCTAAAAATTGGTTTCATGGCCTTAAAGGCAGAGCCACACAGCGCCTCTCACATAGCAACAACTGCATGCAGAGGAAAGAACCCTCTATACACTTAAACAAGCCAGGCTGCATTTTCATTTAATCACCTCTGAAATCACAGGCTGGGGAGCATTGCTGAGGTACTCGGCCAGTTTTCTGTCATGTAATTGTTATGAGAATTTTACAAGGCTAATTTTGACTTTTTTGATCAATGTATATCAAATTCTGTCTTAAGGCAGTAACACATCTGTTTGTAAACGGGAGAGGCTACAGTACAGGGATTGCCAGCAATTTGGAGATATAATTTTGGGATATAAATGACACTCAGAGGATTTTATGTTTTAAAATCAACAAGCAAGCCATTCTCCCCAGCAGCTACTCTGGCCCACGATCTATGCAGTATCACTGCGCTTAGAGAAATAGCAGAAAGAAGACATGAAATGCTTGTCAGAGAGGAGTATTTCTCAGCATATCCTTCCACTCTCCCTGCTTTAGGGAATTGCTGAACCAGGGGTTACACCTCAATCATAACTTTAATGAGCCACTGGTGAGCTTATCTTCTATGCATGTGTCAAAACTTTCTGTGCAGCCACTAGAAAGAGAGAAATAACAGAAGACGGTTCACCTTTCTTGACATGGCTATCCCAAAGCAGAGATGGTCTGTGACCGTCTTTTGCTGAGGTTTACATAAACAGCATAAGAGGTAAAACTTCTTCAAGTTCCTCTGAAAGATTACTCTCTTCTGTTTAGGACTCAAGACCTTTCATGATATCAGATCTAGAATTGCTCCCTCTGTCACCTACATTTAGGAGGAGAGTGATCAACTGTTTTCAAACTACATATTCCCACAACTATTGCGAAGTCCAAGGATGCTTCATCCCCTGTGCCCCCTTGTCCAACCCTAATGACTACATTACAGACACAGTTTATCAAATACAAATACCTCAATCTTAGCATTTCTGCTGCAGGACCTTCATTATTTAAAGGCTCACAGCTCCATGAGACTAATTACTTTTACAAATGCCATAGGTCCAACCAAACCTCCTTGGTTTAGCAGCACTAAAATGCACCAATCTGGAGTGCAAAATGGAATGATGTCTCTGGCATTGCACCTGGCTGTGATGAGTCTGCACACTTTCAGCTGGAGCAAAGGCAGTGGCCATTAGTACACGTCCAGAGTGAATGTCAAAGCCCTATAAACCCTCAAGTTTATAGGAGAACACTGTAGCCACTCACTTGTTTTGGAAGTGATTGTCAACAACAAAAGTTAAACCATTCAAGCCTGTATAAAATCCCTGAAACCCCCATCTGACCCTTGGAATCAAGTGTGTAGAGAGGTTTTGTGATCACACAAACCTGCTGGACTAGTGCACAGCACACATCCAACAACACACAGCGTGCCAAGCACAACAGCCAGGTTCCAGCAGAGTCAATGGGATTCCTCACATTGATTACATGGAAAATCAAACAACACAAAAGATATGAAACTACTGAGATTTGGGGCTTTTTTTATCCTATTTTATCTTGGATTCCAAGCAGTGCTTTGAGAATTATTGCTGATTTTTTTTAGAGACCTTCAAGTGATTTCCTTACTTCGGGCAAAATTTAAAAGCAGAGTAGAAGTCTCAGGAACATTGAATATTGATTGTTTTCATCTAAACAGCTACACAGGTAGAGAAAACAGGACTGACCTGTTCTCTCTGCAGCAAATGAGACAATCTCTTCTTTAGCATCAGAGAAATCATTAATGCTGCAAGCAGATCTTAATTGTTCTCTTCACAGAAAGACTCATTGTAGCTAAGAGATTACATTTGAGATCCTGCTCAGAGACTTTGCCAAATGCTGATTTACTTAACCTAAAGACCCTAGCACCATTTTTTGTGTCACCTATAAAGTTAATTAAGTGCACTAGTCACCTATAAAGTTAATTAAAAATAGCTAAAAGACAATTATCAAACTGCTGACACATGATATACAGAAGAGTGACTTCCTCACTCATTTGATAGTAGTTTCATCAACAATACCAGAAGAGAAAAAAAATGCCCATTTGTTAAATACTGAGAATGGAGACACTCTGCCATCAAGCAGATCTATGACTGAGAGATGACTGGAAAGCTTCTGAAAGCCGAAAGAATTTTGCCATGTTCCAAGAATTCCCTTTGCACAGAACAGAAATCCAGAAGAGTGACTACCTCAAGTACAAACTACATAGAATCTACATGGGGTAAAGGATAAATCCATGCTCATGGAGATAGGCTATTAATTTGGAATAGAAACCCATGGAAGAACTGTGAGCTATGAACTGCCACTGGTGATTTCTCACTCTGGAGAGAGGCCCCCTATGGCCATGAAGGCTTGCAAAGGGTAGCATCACCTAATACAGGTCTATGATAGAAGGACAGTCTCCCTCCAACGGAGGAGAGAGGCTCCTCTGAAGGCAACTCAGAGCATTTACAGCCATCCAGAAATGTGCATTTTTCTCCCCTGTGTAATGAAACAGCCTATTCCTCCTCCTTAGCCTTTGGACTAGAAGGAAAACTAAGGATACACGCACATTGAGCTTTGAGAAACGACAGGGGGAATGCTTTCAGCACCCCTGTTTGGAGGCTTCCTAACAGAGGATGCAGACACATGCCTGTGCATGCCAGGCAGGTTAACAGAGCAGTTAACAGGACATCAGATACTCAGCACCAAGACGTGCACGGGGAGACCTTGGTGTAGACGGGCTGAGAAGCCAACATGCTCTCCACTGCTCTCCAGCTTGCTTTCTAAGAGTGATGCAGACACATCCCATAAATCTAAGTTAACCCTATAAGCCTGGGGAGCCAGAGTCCCAGACTCAGCTCAGGACTAAGAAGGGCTTTGCAGCATTAGCTCATTCTAAACAATCAAACCTGTTTCTTGAAACATTTGTGTAGATTTATGAGGCTCTGGTGGGTGGGAACCTGAAATAGATACCATGCTCTCCTCTTCAGTGCAAGAATGATTTATGCTGCCAGGCAGCTCCTCGGCACAGAGCCAGAACAGACCTATCAGATGCGACTCACAAACGCTGTAAAAGTGAGTAAACCAACTGCAACGTGAGCATCGGTTCTGCGCGCACGTGGGCCCCGACGGGGAACAACAGGTGCACGGCGTAATTACAAGCAAGGAGAAAAACAAGGGGTATGTACAGGAGACAAACCCCCCAAAGTTGCATCCTCATAAATCACAGTGACAACTACAATACCAACCAGGAAAAAGAGACCAAAAAAAAGAAGGGGGGGGGGGGAAAAAAAAAAAAAAAAAAAAAGATGGAGATACATGCATGGAAAAAATGTCACAGCAGATAGAACAACAGAACAACAGAATTGGAAGCAGTTGTGTTAATCCCTCATGGACTACCTCACCATAATGATTATTTATTCCTTACAAATGGGAATTCTAATCTGCTGATTTTGTGGTTGCATTTTTGTGGCTTAACATTCCACATGTCACAAGAAACATCGGCCTCCCCACCCTGCCTAAATCCTCCCCTGGTTAAATTGATCACATGTGTGGCACACAAATCGAATGGCCACATGCAAACATCTCATCTCTGATGGGCTGAATCCTGTTTATCCTTAAAATAAAAGGGAGTCTAATCATCCTATCTTCACTTCTGCAATGTGACTTTCTTCCTGAAATGCCACTGGAATAATTTTTTCCACCAAAAAAAAAACAAAAAAAACCCCCAAAACCAAAACACTCACAAAAAACCCAAAGAAAACACCATAATATTATCCTAGATCCCAGCAGCTATTTACTAAACATTCCTTTATCTAACCAAACAAAAATAAAACCACTCCCTTCCCAAACACACACATGTAAGAGATTTGGATGAGATTTGAGTTGGAGTGGTGCTCCACTGCTGGTTTGCAGCCAGGACAGAACCCAAGAGCTCAATCTCCCTCAGTGGATCTAGAATTTGCCTGTCTACAATTAGACAACTGATTTATTTGACTCCAAAATGATCAGAACCAGAGGATCAGCACCATTCAAAACCTTTCTAGCAACTCATGACAAGTTACAAGCCCCTACAACCTCAGCAAGTCCTGTATCACCCAGGTTACTTCACAGCAATTTCTCCTACCCCAGCTTGTCTCAGCACGGGCTGCAGGATGCTCAGTGCCCTGAGAAGGACCTTATAGATAAAGTATCTTTCTATGGAGCTTGTCTGGATGGGGAAGGCTTCCATACAATTTGCTCTTGAAGATGCAGAGCACAGCTCACTTAGACATCCTGCCGCTGGAGATCTGACTTGCCCTTCTGGCATGAGTAGCTCAGTGCCTGGTTCTGCTTTCTCACACCCTCCAAAGTGTGAAAGGAAAATGTCTCTATTGCTCTCAGGTTTGGCAGTGCAGCATAATAAAACCCACTTTAATAGAAAGCAGTCTCCCAAGAATCACAGAAGATCCACGAACTGACTCCCACACACACACACACACTGCTCGCACTTCTGGTCTTCACCACACAGTCTTTTCCTGAGCCTTGAGCCTCTGTGGCTGCACAAAGCTGTGAAGCCACAGAAAAGCTGCAGCTCTCTGTTTCCTTGCATCTCAGGGAGACACCCTTCTCCCCAGCACACAGAGTACAAGTGCAGGGCTGCACAGAACCCAGGCAAGCCTTGAGCGTCCACACAAGGCACCAGCCAGCTCGCTCCCTGCCCTGCCCTCATCCTGCCCCAAGTACAACAGTTGGGCATGGCATGGGGGGGTCTGTGCTGGGAACTGCTCCTGGAAGGCAGTATGGATTCAGCACTTGGCTCTGCAGTTCCCCAACGATATCACAGCAGGTGCCCTCTTGGATAACCAGAAAACCAGCAAGGATGCAGCTCACCCCCACGTGACCGGAGGGTCCCAAAGACAGGCACCCATTTGGTGGTCTCCGTGTCCCAAGTGCACGACACAGCGTCCAGGCACCTCGTGAACCTGCATTCCCCCAAACAAAAAGCTGCCAAACGGATGGAGAGGTCTGTCAAAATTGACAACAGATGCACGCTCCACCCAAGTCAGCTAGGACAAGCTGATGGGATGGCTATCCCATGAGGTCTTACAGCTGGAGGCTCCATCAGCACATGATATTGAACCATATCTGATGATAAAGAAGGTGTGCCAAATAGCTAAACTGTAGCCTTCCTCCAACATACCAAATAACAAGGCAAACTCAAATGAAATTAGAAGGCAAACAGTGGATTAAGTAATATAACAATCGTCATATGTATCGAATTTGATATTTTACTACACCAGGATGTTAGTAATGAAAACAATCTTTTTCACTACTCAAGCTCATAAACCCACAAAAGAAAGTGTGTTCATCAGACCTCTCTGTCCAGCCATCCAGAGGATGGTTTGGAGCAGGAGGCCACATGAAAATGAGAGTAAAGATAAAAAAAGACAAAGTAGGTTAAAACACTCCCAAATTAGCTGTCTGCATTCAGTTATATCAACGAGAGCATTTCCAGCCCAGCTGGTACTCAGCTGCTGGAGGAGGTGGAGAAAGATGGTGAACCAAAATAATAGTAATTTATTGATTAAAAGATGCACTTCATTAGAACATTTTGCTATTAAATTTCACATTGCTTTTCTCTTGTGAACCTAAACAGCTACTAATTTTCATAATGCACATTGAATCTGCCTAATTAAATAATTTTTTAGAGCAATATTTTTCTCCTGGGAAATGTTGTCTCAGCTCCAAGACATTTTGCAGATGATGTTAGTTTTGACAAAATTACCGAAAGGGAAAATTCAATTTCAATCAATTGGACATTGTAATACCATTGAGTTTTCATAATTTCTTTCTAATAGCATTCATTTACTTTCTGAATAGCACTCACTTTTGACTGACACGTTATTTTGAAATATTAATATCAGTGTTAAAATGATTCTACATATCATACTGTTGGCATGATGGCTAATCTGCTATCTTCAGTGCTTGGCAGTGTTCAGTCATCCTTAAGAGGGAAACTAAGTCAGGTTTCCACTGAGGTTCATTTTGGAGTTGGCTGGAATTTCTGTTCCAAAACCTTTTAAACATTGCTTTTTTGATTCAACTTAGAGTACAAACATATTTCTTTTCCTGGAAGAGAAATCCCACTTCTCAACATCCCGCATGCGTGGTGATGATAACAGCGCTTATTTCCACTGATTTTCAACCACTGTTTTGGAAGGATTTAGGAAAAAAAAAACACCAAAAAAAACAAAACAAAAAAAAACCTAACCAAACAAACAAAACCACAAACAAACAAACAAAACAACAACAAAAACCACCAAACACCAGGAGAGTTCTCATCTGGTGCCGTAGCCACAGAGATTCCTCCAGAATACACACCAAAATAATGGACACCTGCAGCTTTATGTCCTGTAATACAGCTGCTTACAAAGGTACAGCACATCTCCTGTACTGGGAAGTTTATCTATAACACGAGGACATTGCAACCTTTTCATTATTGCTCTTACTCTGCTACACCACTGTAATTCCTAGAACCTCAATATAAGACTCTGTATTACGCTATAAATCCATGTTCGTATCCCAAAGTCAAGGCAGGAAGGAAATATTTCAGCCTTTCTGAAAGGAGAAGCAAGTTAGGGGTTTCCCTAAGACACAGGAACCTTTCCTGTAAACTGCACCACCTCTCCATGGAGGAGCATCACCTTTAGGTCATGCTTCTGTAGCTGGGCACAGGGATCCCAGCACCAGGCACATGGGAACTGTGGTGACTTATTCATCTTATTCACAGTGAATTTTTGCAACATGTTAGATGCTTCTTAGACGTTTCAAAGTGAGATTCCTCAGGCTTTACAGTCATGAGAGAAGAGTTCAACCATGAGCAGTCTTGCCAGACAGGTCCAGCTACAGAAAGTAAAGACCAA
Organism: Empidonax traillii; assembly: GCF_003031625.1. Lineage (NCBI taxonomy): Eukaryota > Metazoa > Chordata > Aves > Passeriformes > Tyrannidae > Empidonax > Empidonax traillii. The sequence goes on from NW_020955208.1 coordinate 2,512,197, forward strand.
CCACACAGAAGAAAGAGGCTTTGCCTCTCAGAGAAGCAGTTTTCCTTTGTGTCCTGCTGACAGTCACTCAGATTAGGAGGTCTCTTCACCTTTGAGGAAAGCACAGTGGCTTTCTCAGAGCTGAGGACAGTACAGAGTAAATGAACATGAGGCAGCACTCAATCACTCTTAATTCACACAAGGATGAAACTATGCAACTGTCCAAGCTGGAAAACCAAGCAACAGAGCTTAGAAACTTCTTTATTTGCCATGACATGTTATTCCACCATATCATGTGGGAGAGCTGTTTTATAAATGCATAGGAAGGGTCTGTGAGTGAATCTGAAAGCTGCTACACTGAGTGTAAGCAGACAAGTAAGCTCCACAGGAGCTCCAAGAGAACTTTTTATGGTAATGTCGCCTTCATAGTGAAAATGCATCAATCACAGTAATTATGCTTTGACATGTCACCTCCTTTATTCTCTTTATATTGCTTCTCTTTTCAATAATTCATATCACTGGTGGGAAAGAAATATCCTCTGAAAAACCTACCCACTGCACAAACACACTGCTTGATTATGCAGCAGGAAAATACCTATAGTGAATGCAGCAGAAGTAAAGACCCATTTACAAATGGTCCCTTTGAGAGGTAAAAAGGTGGTAAAATTTATTATCAGCCACAGCATCACGGGGGGGGGGGAGGGAAAACAAACCAGTACAATACCCATGTTTCAAGATGGGAACTGTGGAAGGGGAACCGGTGCAGAATCAGTGCAGAGCAAATTATAAGGCTGGGTTACAAATGAAGACTAGATATTTGCGGAGGGTAATTTAATACAGCTACAGTCAGCTATTTACCAGAGACTCAAAGCTCAATAAACAAGCCTATCTGGTTTATTGTTAACTTTTTTTTTTTTTTCAGCCCAGATGTTTTTGTTCACCCACTCAGCCTCCAGCAATCAGGCAAGAAAACACTTTGAAAAAAAATAGTCAAAATCTCTTCTAAAATTATAAAAAAAAAAAAAAAGTTCAGGGAGTTCATTGGGTTCACGGGAAAAAGGTGAAACACATGTTAGAGACACTGTGGAGGTTTGCAGGAGTAAACTGGGCATCGCCCTACAAAATCAGGTCCAGGCAGCTCCTGGTGCAAGACCTTTTGTCATATTGTGGAGCAGATGTCGGGAGGAACACAACTGGGGTGGTGCAGCAATGAGGGAGAAGCTGCAGAAAGGCAAATAAATTTACAGCAAACAAACAACAGGACAAGGAAAAAATCGCGAACAACTAAACCCAAAAACCCAACTTTTAATCTGTAGCTAGACTGAAAATTAATTTTCCAAGAATTCTTTAAATGAACAAATATTATTCATTTTTAGTTCCGGGCACAGGTGTAATAGAGTAGGCCATTTTTTTAGAAAATTTTAATTTTAATGAAATTCCCTTTCCTCACATGAAAGCTTCCCCAAGAATCTTCTCCCACGTTTCTGTTTTAATGAGTTATTGGACTTTTCATTTTCAGAAAGGGTAGCGGGAAAGGAAAAAAAAATCTAAATTATTTGGGAAAAGGGTTTTTTGTGACTTATCTTGAAAAGAATTTTTTTTTTTTTTTTTTACAAAAGGAAAAGCAACTTTCTCTTCTCCTTTCCTGACATTATGGGTTCACAACATCAACTGACAGAAGAGGAAAGGTGCTGTATAGTTTCCAGAGAAAGCTGTGGTTTTACACTAATGGGCCACAGGATCTGGAAGAACAGAACCAGGTATCCCAGAGCAAGATAAGACATCTGCTCAGTGTCTCACATTCCCATAACTAGCTGCCTGGCAGGTAAGTGACTTCTTTAAGCAAACCACATAGAAACACCTGTTAGTAGAGAAAATAAAAGCAACAACAGCAAGATGTTCACGAGGCCTGAGAAAACTGCTCTAAAGCTCTTCTTTTCTAAGATTTCCAAGCACTCATCTATTGTATATTAGACTGTGAGAACCTGGAGCCACTCACAGCACGCCCCATTAAAGACCATCAAGGCAGACCAACTGGTTTGGGCCAGTGACTGGGCAATAACAAGGGTAATAACACAAGGCTGGATTTCTGTTGGTAAGTCATAGCATGTGAAATGTAATGACTGTTCAGGATGTGATCCTGTGCCTGATCCGGCTGCCAGTGCAGTGATGGGTGTTAAGAAAACCTGCCAAACCCAGGGCACGCTGCTGCAAACCTCTGCAGGGCTTCCAATTGCCTCTCCGAGGAGCTGCCAAACACGACCCAAGAAGCCCCCTTGACCCCACGTTGTCAGAACTTGGCAGAGCTGTGGTCAGTCCCTCCGTCACACCACAGCCCGCTGAAAAGGGAGCCCGCTAACTGCTGCCAGAGATAAGGACATAATCCATGCTCAAGTATGGTTAAGACATTTGTTCCTGGCAGGATTTGCTCCTGGATTTTCACACAGCAGGACAGACAAACTCAGATAGGCTTGAGGCACTGGTTATGTGTACAGTGAAGGTAAAATTCCCAAAGTGATCAATGCCGAGTTTCCTACGATGAAATTGTGACTTCTTCCCCTCTGGCAAAGGTAATGGTTCATGCAGCATGGGGAAACACTTTCCTGCATCCATGCATGTGGGGTCAGGGTACACAAAGAGAAGATGGCACAGCAGGCCCAAAATGAAGTCTAGGAAAGTCTTCAGTCCCCCAGGCCAAGTCCCCGATTTTCACAAAACTCCCATTTGCAATGGTAAGGAAGGAATAGAGGATTAAAAACAAGCAAGAACTCTATTAACACATGCAAATGTCAGTAAGCTAATGAGATTCCAAAACTACCTCGCTCCCAGAAAGAAATTACCCAAATCAGGTCAATCTGAATAATAATGAGATGACATTTTCTCCTCATGGGAGGCCACAGCCGAAGCACGTGAAGCTGCTTACAGCCCTCTTGTCTGAATGACCACATCAACCTAATAAACTTCTGTTACATCAATATTGTTCCTGTCACTGCACTTAGCATAATTAATGCAGATGCAATCAGGATGGAGAGCAAAACACTCTCTGCAAGCGCCCCCCTGGTGCTGCAGTCACGCTGGCATTTTAAAAGTGGATTTAATCAAATGTTAATCAGGAGAGAAAAAGTTCAGGCAGGTGCAGCCGCAAATAATCCAACAAGATTAAGGGTGTCTGGGTGGCTGATTAACCTGCAGCACAGGAAATGCACATCGTGAGCAGGATGACAATATGTTTCCATCTCCTCCTTTTAACAAGGGGCATTGTAATTGTCTGAATATTTATTTTTCCAACTGGAAGCATCTGAAACATTTTGCAACATGCGGCCTCCCACCTCTCTTCTCCTTGTCTGTGCAAAACAACCTGAAGTTAGAGTGACCCGGTCAAAATGAATTTGTATGAGTATTTTCCCCTGCAGTAACCTATCTGTATTGTCATTTAATGAAATTCTATTATTAAATGCATGTTATTTTCCCCTTCAGTAACTTACTATCAGTAATGTTAAGGTATAGTTACATCAAGAGTTTCCATGCAAGTCTAGTGCTCCAGGGAACACTATGGATACTGCCATACTTTTGTTAGCACCAAAGGAGGAGTGTTTAACAAGTCTGAGCTCCTACAGAGACCAGGGCAAGTGGAGAGGTACGTACAGAGCCCAACACACAGGTTTTGGGCAGCCTCTGGGTCCCTGCCAAGTGTTTATCTGCTGCACAAACCAGGGCTTGGGGACCTTTTAGCTCCAGGACATTATTAGAGCTGGTGCATGTCACCAGCTTTACAGCCTGCTCCTTCGTCTCCTTATCAGTCCAAGAGGGAAATACCAACGGAATAACTCCAGGTTGAGCTGAAACTGAGCAAGAAAAGCTCATTTAGCAAAAGCACGGAGGGAGGGAGGGAGGGAGCAGGGACGGTGGGGGCGCACGGACAAGTGTTTCCATTCAGATGCCAAGACACATGTGAACGGACAATTTATTTACATTAGCCATTTTCTGGAAGAGGAGATGGGAAGGGGGAGAGCTTGGCTCCGCTGTGGATTCTCGTGTTCTGTCTCAGCAGACGTGGGGCGCTGGGCCCCATGCCGTGTCCCCTTGGCGCCGAGCCACTGCCTGATGGCAGGGGGCCAGCGCATCGCGAACGAAACATCACAACCCCACGGAGCCCTTACTTTTCCCAGGCCACTTTGATGTTGGTCCATCCAGTCCCATCCATCTCCTTTCACTCCAAGTCCCACCACTGACCTCTTCAAGGCCGGGCACGCTGCCATTGGAGGACCACCACCACCTTCAGCTCAGGTGGAGCTGCCTGCAGCCTCTGGTTGCAGTGTGGGATGTAGAGCTACCAGGCTTCATCCCAAAGGGGGTTTTGATGCTTCCAGGGCATCTCTTGAGGCCATTGACAAGGGCAGCAGAGATGACAGCAAGCACAGCAGTTGGAGGGTGCAGCCCACTTACTGAATGAGAAGTCACAGGCCTGTGAGGGTATCAGCAACCCCACCAGCCCCACAACCTGCACCTGAATGAGCATCTGCAAATGGCCCCAAAATCACACTTGGCCCTCAGTTTCAGACACTTCTCACTGGGCAAGGAATCATCACACAATGAAGTTACAGCCTGGAGTACTCATTGCATCCCTCAAGGACCACCAGTGAAAAGAGAAGTTGTCTTTAGATCTCAGCTTCAAACTTCTCTCAGCCTGGCGGGGGGGAAGGCTCAAGTTTGCAGGTCCAAGCTTAGGATTATGTGGGCTAAAGAAAGCCAAGCTAAGGCACAGATCACCCTCTTACAGCTCACATAAGTGCGATGCAGATGAGCCTTTCAAAGGGAGGGAGAGCCAGGAAGCTCTCAATGTGATTTAGACTAAAGTGCAGTAGCTACATTTATGGGAAAAACTCCTTAGGTAAACTTTGAGGACATTACCCAGTAGACCCAAGGCAAGTCCAGACTAGGAGAACAAGTTGCTACATTTCAAAGATGATGGGAATTCATGCCATTTCACCTCTCCACGGCACGGGGTTATCGTGGCTGTATCACAGGAGGGAGCAGCTGACTAAACAATGCTATGTGGATGATGATGAAGAGCCAAGAAACCAGATTGATGTCTGGATGCCAAAGGCATCTCACAGGCCCAAAAGGATGAAAAATAGCTTTCCATGTGCACTTGTGAACTAATTTTTTATATGTGATGTTGCAAAATTAAAGTTTTAGATAAAGGACCATTATATTATCACAAACTAGATCTGGTCATGTTGGTATCCCAGTAAAGGAATATAAAACTTCTAACTGAACTTCCTTCACAAAATACAATTTTGCCAAATTATACCCATGAATAATATTAATTTTAAACAAATGGTGTTTTCCTAGAGAAAATTATTACCTGGAATTTTATGCATCAGATCTTGTTTTCAGTTTGCAAACAAAAATTTTTCAGGGAAAAAAAAACACCAACCAAAAACTCCCAAGTTCCCCATCAGACTTTAAATTTAGTACCTGAAACAAATTCAGGACTTAGTGCTCCCAGTCTGATCTCACAAACTGCTGAACTCAGCCCCATAAAAGCCAGGATGTCTATTCCTGGGAGAGCTCCTTATAAATCCTTAAACCTACCGGGGATTGGGCAGGTGAGGAAAGTAACAAGCATGGGGTTTTTTTTCATGTAATTTCCCCCCGTTTCCCAAACTCAAAATATCTCAGTCTTCTTAGTTAGCTCAGACACCCACTGAAGGTGCAGGAACACCTGACTGGAGAGAACAGGACCTAGAATAAATTGAACTGGATATCAATGCCATAAGGATTCCCATCACCCATGGCTGTGGAGAATGCTGTGAGTGTTCCCACGGCCCAGTGACCTGGGGCAAACACTGACTCATACCAAACTGCCCAGTATAATACACTTGCTCTGGCTAAGAATCTGGTCCCTGGCCAATAAAGCATGTCATAAATATGAAATATTTACCAGGGTGACCAGGCTGAGAAGGGTCTACATTTCCAGCACCTCCAAGCACACTCATCCCCTCATAAAGCCAAGATGAGCAAGTCTGATAGCAGCAGTTCTCTCACCAGTCTCAAAAGAAACAATTTAGAAGAGCAATTTAAGGAAGTTTTAGGCACACACTTAAGTCTATCTCTGGAAGTGTTCAAGGCCAGGTTTGATGGGGCTCTGATCAACCTGGTCTAGTCGAAAGTGTCCCTGCCCATGGCAGGGGGGGTTGGAACAAGATGATTGTCAGTGTCTCTTTCAACCCAAATCATTTCATGATTCTATGATGCATCTTATCCCGGAAAGCCCATGAGCACATGTTACACTTTAAGTGATGTTTTTGTCAGAATGAAGTCAAGTTGAAGGTAAGCACATGTCTGAAGTGCAGCAGGTGTTGAGGAGAGTCAGCAAAGTAGAAAGGACATCTGTCCTGGGAGTGGAATGTGTTTCTCATTTTATAGTCCTTCACAACCTCCATCCAGACCAGCAGGCCTTGCCTCCAATTCTGGCTACTCCTCTGCTACAGTTTATAAATGAATAATTGCTAGTACAATAGAAACGCTGATTTTTGGAAGAAAATCTTTTTTTCAGCCACAGCTGCACCTACTGCCTGAATGTACAAACTGTGTTAACAAGAACACCTGACACAGCTCTGCTTTTTATCACAGCAAACACGTTACAGATCTATAATCACAACCATGCCTCTCAACATGATTTGTGGGACTCCGTTAACTATTTACGCTAAAAACAGTCTCGTTCTTTTAAATTTAGCAGCATCACAACATCCCATCAGATTGCCCCCGTTGGATTCTTGAGCATTCCTTGCACTGCAGTTACTGGAAGGTTGAACACGAGTTTGGGTTCATGTTCCTTGATCTGCTGTAAGAGCCCACCCATGCTCTTCTCACTCTTCCCGGGCTAAGTTGTGTTGTCAGCTTGTAGCTGATTTCTGGGACATGGGAAGGGCCTATCCTCAAGGATAAGGCTGAGCCCACCAGACAATAAATATTTTCTACCAAAACGACCTAAGAGCAGAGGTACTGGACCACACTGAAAGTCCACAACTGCCAATGGCCAGTGAGGGGTACAAACACCAGGGCAGCTCTGTAGGGATCCTTTCTCCTGCTACCCTCCCAGACTCCAGCCTTTTGCAGTTCAGAGACTTCCTGAGCCAGGTGAGAGCTTCAGATTCAGTAATTCTCAGTGCATTTATTTCCAATCTAACATCAACCAAAACTGGGTTGGACCTAGCAGGCTTTTTGAGAGAAATTGTACATTTCAATAACATCTGGTAACTATGGTATCAGGAAATGCAGGTGTATCTTAACAGTAATTTTTATATAGATATATACACACAGAGAGAAATATCTTAACAATATGGTAGAAATATGTATTTTGTTTGGAGGGGTATAAAGCATCAGCTGTGAGCAGCAGCAATGGCAAGCAAATAGTTAATGCCATAACTGGACTTAGAACACCCACAATCAGTTCCTAAATCTGCCACAGACTTTCTGGTTTGCTTTGGGTATATTAGCTCAGTCTCTTATCTGTCAACTAGGAAGAATTATGCTGGTTTGTTCCCCTCATAAGGTCCCTGGGATGGACCAATTCCCAGCCTAGATTTTGCCTAACTTTAGGTATTTAACCACAGCACTTTACCTGAGGGTCCATTATAGTCAGTGCAGAGAGACAGACACTGTGAGAGGGAGACAAATCTCCTAAGAGAGTTGTAGCTTCCTCTGGAGATATCTACCTGATATATACACGAGAAATCCTATAATGTCTGAATAACTAATATACCTAATTCCTAATAATTACTTTGCTCAAGTACCTGGAGTCACCTACAATGGATATCCAGGTCTTAGATTTAAAAAAATAGCTGATATAAGGAATGCTTCCAATAAGAGCACTGAACAACTACATCCCACCTGCTAAGCTATAGACCAGGGTAACTATAACACAGATATCCATTCATGGCAGTGCTTGAGGACAACAGATGTGAAACCCAAAGGCCAAATGCAAAGCACTGGCCTTCTTAGCATCACACTGACATTCTCACTGACACTCTCATCAAACATGTGCCCTGCCCAACCCACATCAATTACATCTATGTTACAGTTACTCAACTTTTGAAAGATTTTGTTGATTTAATATTATTTGCCAATAAACACTTCTGTGCAGTCAGGTTCATTCCAGCTTATGTATACAGTTAAATCCTATACATACGCTCTAAGTGTTTGTTTTCTTTTAATTCACCTTTTGAGGGGGTGCAGGTGCAAAAGAGACAAGGGCAGGGAAGGTAAGAAAAGGAAGGAGAGGAGAATGATGGGATCAAAATGAGTTATTTAAACACTGTGTATGTAACTGAACAGAGGTCTGATAGGGCTGTCAAACCAAGACTTCCTCCTGAACCTTGAGCAAATAAATAAGCACATAAAGGAACTGAAGGAAGCCCCAGAGACACTTGCCTGCACGGCAGTTCTGTCCTGACAAGAATATATTGTCAGAAGTCCTGAGACAGTCTGAATGGCACTGCAGCCATTCACTGACACTGACAGAACCAGAAGAGCCATTCTGTACTCTCGGGCCTCCCACAGTAAGGGTGGAGTTAACACATAGCTGTTGCCAAAAGTCATGACTACAGAACAAAGAGACCTGTCTCTGTATGCTCAGACTAATGCCATGGACAAAATTCCAACTCAGACCTCAACCCTGGAATTACACAGAGTAGCTACATAATGAGCAGAGATGGGAGTGATTTGTTCGTGAGTGGTACAAGGTATTTTGACTGGTAACAGTTTTACGTAAGGCTGAGATGTGCCCAAGTGAATCAGTCTCAGTCCCAAAACTGAGCTGTACTAGAGACACCTGGGGTACCACAGTACCCACTGGCCAGTTCTATGTCAGGCTGAGGATGTGCAGTCTGAATTGGAAACAGAAGAAGAAAGAGTGCTATAGAGCTGATATTCGCTCACACCAGTTCTAAATGCAATGAGGAAACAGCAACGAACCCACAGCATTTAGAATCTTTACTTGTTTGCTGAATCCGTGGTGAAATGCAGCTCTGGGGTGGAGTGTTTTGTTTTTTCCCCGTGCATGAACTATTTTGCAGACCTGCTTTGTGGCCAGGAGCACTGAAATAAAGGGTGGCCAGATCCTAATCTCAAAGAGGAATTACTATCAAGTTAGGAATTACTCCATTTAATACATTTGAACAACTAAAGGATGCAGCTGGTATAAAAGATACCAAAAACAAGATGTCCATCACTTCTATCAAGAGATGAACATTCCTCCCAGTAAATGTTTTGCTACAGCCATAAACCTTACCTCAGCAAGAAGCGTCTGAGCAATGCTTGGATGGGGAGTTGTAAGCAGGCATGGCAAACAGCAGCCACCTGGCTCACGTCCCAGCACTCTTCCATTCGAGCAGCTCGGTTCTTTGGTGGCCACTTAGAGCTGTATTTCATTTATATGGTGCTGCTAAACCTCATCTTTATTTGTTCATGTAAATTGCCTGAGTGGCCCTGGACTTGGAAGGGAAACAGATTTTCTTCCCTAACAAAGAAACAGATGATCTCACTGGCAAATGAGACACATACGGCATTGTGTTTGCTTTAGAGTAAGCTCACTTACAAATCAAGCCACTTGACTTATCAAGCTTTCCCCCCCTCCCTTTTCTATTATGGGTAAGTTTCCCGTCAATGAGAAGAGGATGTCCCTTCTCCACCTCATGCCATTTCCCATCCCCCTGCCCCTGGGGTTGCTGCGCTTGTTGCCATGGCAGTGCTTTTAAATAAGGACGCTGAAGAGGTCTGATCCCACCATAATACATGTTGAAATCAATAGGATTCAGTTCCTCTTAATGAAAGCACGAACTTACAAGACAGACTGTCCCTTTGTGCTCAATGAAGATATAAGAGGTTTCTAAGGGCAAGCTTGCACTGAAGTTCAGCCAGATTTTCAAAACTGCTGTCTAAGGGCTCAGGCCTTTTGAAAATCCAGCCTTCAGCATAACCAGTTATGGAGCACTTAACTTCCATCTGACCAAAGAGCCAAACTGTCTTAAGATTTTGGGAACTTGGAAATGTAGCCCTTGGATCTGCATGTACTGAATCCTAAAAGGAGCAAAATCATCCAATTAAATTAGCTGTGATGAGTAATGCCCAATTATCTGCTAGGCTAGAACTCTTCTGGAATAGCTATTTTTGAGGATGCTCCAACCATCACTGTTCTCCTGCAGTAATTACTTCAAAAGCAAATCAAACACTCAGTTCATTGTGTTAACTCAGGAATTAGAAATGGACATGAACTTCTGTTTCCCACATCCCAAATGAATCCAGCAACCACCAGGCAAACAGCTATTTACAAAGGAAAATGAAAAGTCTCACAGCATAAAATACTGACCCAACTGTGTTGTCTTTCTTTTTTCCCCCTGGGGAACCAGTCCCTTATATTTCTACAAAAAGCCACCATGAATTGGCATTCTGGAGTGAAGGGCCATCTTGTCACAAGGTTGTCATCCAGGAGACTTTGGCTCATTAATGGACAAGTGGCCACCCATGACTTCCCAAACCGTGGAGGGCTCATCCAGCCATTTAACTCTCCAAATTTTCCCAGCAACTCTGTTCAAGTTCAGACACTCTTTTCAGTGCATCAGGTAAACTTTCAAGTCCCTTTTCCTAAATTTTCTCCATTGCAGCTGATACCCATTCAACTTACAGAGGACTTCCAATGAATCAATTGAACGATACAGTGGAAGAAATCATAGAAGCATCACTAGTTTGATGATTAACTGATTATCCGAAATGCACTGGATAATGCAAAATTACACATAGAGAATAATTTAAAATATAATCCTCTGCTTACAGAACACGTGACCACACATGCTCCTCTCCTAATTCATGACCTGTCGCTATGACACTCCACACAACCTCTGTTCCTTGCTGTTATTAATTAGCAGGACAGTTTTCAGCCCGGGGACTGCTGCCATGAGTGTTACCACAGCTATGAGCTAACACATTTGTAGACTCATAGTTAAATGAATTGCACATGCTACCTGGTAGTGCCATTATAGTCCAGGGCTTTTTGCAACTTTTTTTCCCTTTTTCTACTTTTTCTCAGGAAAAGACTTCCTGGCAACCTGTTGATAAAACCATGTGAAATCTGTACACGTGGAGGAGTGAAGAAAGGCACCTTTTGTAAGAGCTTGCACAGTTGAGTACACATTGTTATCTCCATCCATGTGCTGATTCACTTGTTTATCTGGGCTATCCCAGGCACAAAAACATCTGTGAACACACAGGAATCTTGTGTTCGTTTGAATGGCAACACAAAAAAAAAAACGAGCAGAGGGGACCTGTAGCTCCCCAAAGCACACAGTGTGTGCCTGCTCTCCTCAAGACACTGAAAATGATTCAGCAGCTCTGAACAAACCCCAACACAAAATCTCCCCTGCAGCTGTTTTTCTGCAGTGCTGGGAAGCATCACCCCCAGATATCTTTGTGACAGGCAATGTTACGGTCCCTGGAATTCACCCTGCCGTCCTTTATTACGCCACAGAAGTCACAGAAAAGGTAAAGAGCAAAACTCCCCACTCCTCTGCAGATGAGTTATTGTGCAATGTCTCGGAGGCAGAGCTCATAACATTCCTTTTATACATCCTCCTCAGCTTAAATCTGTTCCTGGGTTATCCGTGCAAGGCAGGGAGGAGCAGTGTGAAAACCGCTGTGAGATACGGTTGGGTGCGGAGGGGTGAAAGGTGCCTTTTTCCATGGCATCATGACCAGCTGTGCTGTGCATGTGCATGAGCCCTGGACAGAGCTAATTGAAGCCAACAGCCAGGTCTTCTCAGCCACACAGTTCACCTACAATATCCAAAAGAGCAATCGACAGAGGACACTTTCTGCTGCACTATTTCAGCTGCATGCTCCAAAAATCCTGACTGATCTTCAACTCAGGGGAAAAGAAACAAAAAAATGGAACAAGAAATTCCTACAACATCTGAACTGAATATATATTGGCAGCTTTTAGTTTTGTGTTTTACCCTGAGCTTTCACTGGCAAGAGACAATAAATTCACAAGCTTTTTCCAAGGAACCCAAGAGAGGAGGGAGTCTGCTTGACAGAGTTATATCTCTGGCGAGGAGCAGTGCTGATAATCACTTTCACTGGAGATGCTGTAAAGTGGCTCATAATTCATTCCTTTTGTACAATAAATGCAGGACAATTAAATCCAGCACTCTTCGATACTCTGCACAGAACTCTGGGACAATCTATCACTGCCTGCTTATACACAACAGAGCAGAATTAACCCTCCAAAAACAAAGAAGAAAAAAGCAAATGTGCTTGGGTTAACTGTCTCATCCCATTTTCCCACAGTTACAGCGATCCAAGGCTGTAACTAGCACAGCTAGTAACTGAGCATAGCTCCTTCCCTTTTAAGACTCAAGTTTTATTTTCCTGTATTCATTTCCCTTTCTCACCCAGTAGGAAGAGATTTTGAATACAATTGTGTTTGCATTTAATAATACTAGACCTGTGCCCATGCCATACTGGACTGGTACCCAGCCTCCTCTCTGCCAGCCCCTTGGCAAGGCCCAACCAAGTATTTCCTTCATTTCAGTCAAATTTTGGCAAAGCCTCTTGTTTCATTCTCTGTTTCCAATGGAAGCAGATGAGCTTCCATTGAAGAGAAGCTGAGAACCTGAAGAATCATAAACACTTAATTTTAGTTGAAAATAGCATTAAAGCACAAGGTTTTTTTCCTGATCAGTGGAACCAGCAAAGTGTGTTTTCCTACAGATCTGTGTTTGGAGAATGAGATCCTCTTCCAATACCTAGGAAAGACTGAGTTTGAGTTTATATCACAGTCTTTTCCTGAACAGGAACACTACCAGAAACTTCCTTCTCTTGCCAAAGCCACCTCTTTCTAAACAGGAATATAACCACATGAATTTCCACCTTCCATCAAAATTCAAGGAAATTAGCCTGCAGGTTCCAGTGCTCCTAGCAGAGACGTATAGAGCTAGGCTAGTCCCGCTGACGGGAAACTGAAAATAGTTTCCTCCCTTACTACACACTGCCACCAAGTTTCAGAGCTTTCACCCCTCCCCATTGTTACGCTTCCCAGCTTGTCATCGCTGACCTCCTCTGCAGCTGGCCTGGGCACTTTGGTATCCAGATCTGTGCAAGAAAGACCCGAATATTAACACACAGCCCTAATGGCTTTTTGAGGAAATGAAAGATTTTAGCACAAAGTCAGTCTAAGGCAGAAGGCCTCGCCCAGAGTAAAAGCCTGTCGGGGGCTCAGTTGACATTGCCAAAGGCGACGGCCTTCAAACAGATCTCAAACCTGACCTTCTCAAGGGAGGCGTTTTTGTCACAGCCAGAGAGGAGAATATAAGTCAATCCCGGCCACACAAGGCTGTGTGTCACACTGAAACCAGGATGACGGGACACGATAATCTGGGGATGAGAAACAGTAATGGGAAACTCAGGGTATTCCTGCTTGCGAGCATTTAAAAAATAAAAAAAAAAAAAAAGAGAAAAAAAAAGTTTATGCAAACATATTTCAGTCTGACTTGTTTGCAAGCTCTTGGCTTGCCATTTTTGGGATGCACTTAGACATCAGCATCACTTGGCCTGTTGATACAGTGACTAAGATTAAAAACAAAATCAAAAAGAATAACAGATAGGACAGCAACTAAAGAGCAGTCAAAGCACACCCACAAGCCAATATCTTTGCGTTCATCAGAACACAAATACTGAGGAACAACTGCTTTCCTCCAAATTGACATAATCCCACTGTCTTTCTGGATGGCAAGGAGAAAAAAAAATTGCATTTTTGTATTTTTATATTTTATGCAAAAGCAATTCTTCAAGATGTGTTTCCTTCCCTATCCTGTAAAAATGGACTTACAAAACATTTGAGAAAGTCAGATTTGTTTAATTAACTATTTGACAAGAACAAATTACTAAAGAAATGATCACAACCATTTGCTGTTCTCAAATTGTGCAATATTTACACTGCATAAATATGGCAATTTCATTTTAACCTTGCTTCCAAAATCCATGATGCTTACAGAATCCTGCTGTCCCTTTGTGTCTATGTTTTTGTTTTTATGATCTCCCCTGAAATACTCTGAACCCATGGGCAAATTTCAAATCTGTTAAACAGAAGAGCAGCTGTCTCCAAGAGAGTCCTTTCTCATATATTTTATGAATACAGATGGCTGGATAGAGACTCACCAATCTCTCCTGTGGAAAGAAAAGCTGCAGGGTGAGCCTTTTTAGGGACATCAGAGACCCATAAAGATAATACAAATGCCCTAATTAATAGAAATGACTCAGCTACAGTTCAAACCTTATTAGACTGCTGGGAATCCAAGCAAATGACCTAAATCCATAGGAAACCAGGCTTCATTAATGTCGCTGCTGTGAGCAGTAAGGATCAGAGGTTTAAGTCCAAGTGGCTCCATGTGAACCAACCCTCAGTTTAGGCAGTTCATTCCCCCAGCCTGGGATCTCACATCTTCTGTGCATCTACTGCATCCAAGACAGCTCAGTCCTACCTGGGGGTCCCTCTTGGGACTTCTCACCATCCTAACACAGCAACCTTGGGTGAGCTGCACAACAGTTCTGAGTCCCCATGGGCAGTACACCAGCACTTACCTCACACAACTTATTAATTCTGTCCTGCAACCTGAGCTTGAAAAAAAAAACGTTAAAGGCAAAACTGGGGGCTTTTCTGCAAGGGGAAGAAGTGGATTCCTCCAGCCATCTTCAACCTTCAGTAAAACACAACTTACACAAGTAAAAGCTACTCTTTCATTATTTAATTAATATTTTATGTTCTAGTACTTTATTGCCTGTGCTCAATGTTGAAGGAGTTAAAGAAAAAAAAAATTATTCCTTCTGGCCCACGGTTTGAAGTTCAGACTTAAACACATGATATTATGGTCCCCAAAAGAACAGGATGAAATTCCAGGAGACCAGGATGACTAATCTAATGGTCTCTTCTGGCATTAAAAGTTTTGAGGCTATCTCCCGAGATTTTTTAATTGATTGCTTCAATCTTACAAATACTTACGACCGTCTAAAACATTATTCATTTTTCTCTTTTTATTAAAAAGAAAAAAAAGCCAGTGTTGGAGCAAGGAAGTTAATCCTGGATTCTGCTAAAATATCAAGAGGAATTTTACCAAATGTCAGTCTCCTCAAGCTGCGTGTATTTATTTAAACCATTTTGGTTAACAGCAGACTGAGGGGGGCAACTTTCAGGCTACGAGTTTCGCAAATATTTTAAGTAGAGTTTTAATTGACCCAGTTTGACACTAAAAGCACTTTTTAAACTCTTGATATTGTTAGCCATTTAAGATAAGTGGCAATAAATACAGATTAATTGTAACACATGAAATGAAACCTCGGGAGTTGCGGTGGGCCGGTGAAAAGGCCCTTTGTGCGCCGGGGAGGTGGAAGATCGCGTGTTAGGGTAAGGCCAACAGAATAACCCGTCAGGCTCAGCGAGGTTTTTGGTAGCTCACGCTGTGACCAACTGCAAAGACAACAAACTCTGGGCAAAGGCACGCGGGGTGATTGGCAGGCACGAAGAAAAACAAAAGTGCTGTGACGAAGGGCTCCCTTTCAACGGGAGCACAGAAGGTAAAGGGAAGCCAACACTGGGGCTTTTATCTTGTGGGAGATGACTGAACTGGGAATGTAAATTCAGGAAGACAACTTCTAAGACACTGGTGTTTCAGAGAGATGCTGAGTAAACACTACAGACTTGGTGAGTGACCTCACAGGGGAGACTATCTGGTGAGTCCCTCTGTAATATAAAAAAAAAACAACAGAGAAAACCCACCCACACACCTTCCTAGTTTCCTTTAAGTCTTGCAAGAAGACAAGTGATATCAGAAGGCTGTTTCAAAGGGTCTCCAGGTGCGAATCACTCCTCATTGTCATACAACTCAAATCATACACAGATTTGGGTTGTAAGAGATCAGTAAAAAAATCAGACATGTAGTATGACAAAACTTTTTTTTTTTTTTTTGGTTTTGACTGCTTGCTTCTTCCCCTGAAAAAGGGATAACTGTGCCCAATGAACAGGAATGAGAGCCTGCTCTCCTGTCAGCAGTTCTGTGACCTTTGCACAGCTCCAGGCAGACCAGGCTGTGAATGACAGTGCTGGCACCAGAGTGTCTTTTGGTCCCTCCAGCCAAGAGAAAGAGAAAGATGGAAATGCTTTACACTTCTGCTTGTCCAAATCCACCTCTTCTATGCAACCACAATGAGAGAAAGCTTGCTCTGAGCTCTGGGGCTCACAGAGGGATCTGAACAGCAGACAAAATATTTGGCCAACCTGGGGCTCCAACCATGTCACAGGAGAGGATGTGAAAGCTGTGCACTGCCACGGTGGGTTACAGCTCCTTCTCCCTCCCACAAGGAAACCTAGACCTGGATGAGTTTTCCAGAGCTGGTGGCAGAGGGCTTTCTTTCCCCCTAGAGTTCATGCCAAGATGCTCTCCAAGGCACGATGGGAAGCAATGCTGTGTCAGCCTTCTGCTCGCAAATTTGCCTCAGGACTAATATGGTTCTCCCACTGGCAGTAACACAAAACATTGCTCAGAGAGCTCTTGGTGCACTGAGCTGCTGGCTCAAGGTCAGGTAGAGGTAAGGACAGAACACTCTGAATTCTTGACTCCTGATTTCAGGGTTCAATTAATCCCATTTATCTGAAAGTCAAGCATGTGTTGGAGGTCAGTTTTCTAGGCTTCCTCTGTGGTCAGTGGAAAGATGTTTCCAGAGGGCAATTCCTTCCATCTTAAAACATGCATCTGAGGTAAGTGGGAGGATTTGTCCTTTGAGGGAGAGTCCCACCCCAACAAGATACCAGATACATAATTTTCAATTTCAAGCAAAAAAAGAATAAAATTAAGAACTAACTCTGACTTGGCCTTGCTGATCCCCCATCTGTATTTTTCTTTGGAAAGGTTTCAAGTACTCTCCCCATCACAATGTTTTCGGAGCATCTTCTCCGAATGCTAAGTGACAACCATCCCCTTGTCTGATAAGCCAATATTGTAAAAGTGCTTTTCTCCTGGTCATGCTTTACTCTCTCTTTTGTTTCCTTATTATATTCCCCATTGCCAGTGAGCTGCTTCAGCTCTCAAGGGAATGACCTTGGTTCTGGGGAAAGTGTTCCTGAACTCTGCACACAGGAATGCTGCCCCAGGCTGCCTCCTGGAGTTGTAGGAGTTTCTGATGCTCTTTTTCACCCTTTGGCTACTTAAGAACATTTCTGGGCATGGCTGATGGCACACTTGGCCAATTAGCAGTAGTGAGGCTGCACAGTTTGAGTGCCCACGACTCATTAGGTTTATTGAGAGTCCTGGAGCCATGCCTTGGTCACATTTATTAACCTGCTCTCTGCTATTGCTCTGGCCTTGAGAACAAACACCTCATTAGGGAGCAGCCCAGAGGTAACATGTGGCTCCTGAGACACTCAAGATAGTAACTCTTTACTGTACACATCATTGTTACGTTCAAACCATGCCCTGTCTGATCTATGTCCTACACACCACATCCTCTCACCTGCAGAGGAACTAGTAAAGAGCAGTTGTCTATGGGGACGTGTCTCACCTCCCTCTCTCCTTGGGATTTTCCAAAATTTAATAAAAGCTGAGCTCATGCTGTGCCTTTTCAGTGGATGTACACTATGAATGTCCTTTTCTTCTATCCAACCACTTATTTTCATGAAGCACTGAAGAACTTATTATCTTGGAGACTCCAGCCATCTGTCAGGTTTGGTTATAATCACCCAACAGATGAAGAATTTACGAGAGCGAAAGACACAGTCACACACACCTATGTACACACACACACACACACACACACTCACAAACACTGCCATTGCTTAAGCCTCATTTCCTTAGGAAACCAGATTAAAAATAGCATTGATGTCAATAATGAAGTCTTTATTTCTTTGGCAGATCTCTGTTCCTTTTAAACCAATCCTCCCAGTGAGAGGTACTGCAAAATTTTCAACTGGAACCAGACCAGATTGCTAAGTGATAAGAACCTCACAGCAGTTTCACTGTACCTCAAACACCTCAAGGAAAAACACAAAGTGAATGTGAATTCTGTATAAATACTGAAAACTGGTGCCGAATTTCATACCAAGTTAACCCAGTGCTGGCATTTGATTTTTCTCTCCATTTACATTCAGTGTATAAATACTATTTTAAAAAGTTTTCAAACCTCAGTATTTAAGGTATTTCCCATAATAAAGTACAGAAAAATACTAAAAAAGACTTAAGTTATTAATTTAAATACAAGTCACACAGGTTTCAGTCCTGCAACATTATTCCAGGAAAACGATGGAGATTTCACTTTTCTGCCAGGGAGAGTTCCAAAGCTCAACACCACCAAAATGTTGTGTTTAGACTAAAAAGGTGTTTGGAAGTTCTCTGGCAGAATAATTTTCAGTTGATGAGCAACAGCTTATTGAAATCTAAGCATTTGGGAGGTCTACTGACTAGCTCTTGAAAACTAGAAGTTTCAAGGTGGATTCATCCGGCTTTTTGCTTATTCACCTGCCTCTTCTTTCACTGGAAGTTGATGGGAGAAAAGCCTAGTGGTTCTAAAATGATATTTTGCCATGTTTCAGTTCACAACTCTTTAGCAAACCTGTCTACCAAGAGGTAGCCAGTACATTTTTGCCAAGAATTACAATATTTTCAAATTTTGTTAGCAGGTTTGGTTTTTTTTTTTAACCCATTTGAAACAGCAGCGTTTTTGCACGAACTGAAGTTGCTTCTCACTCTCCACCAGCCCAGTCCAGACTTGGTTAGGTCTCCTGCACAGAGCAGAAAGGGAGCTGAGATTCAGATGTGAACCCAAATCTTGTCCCATTTCAGATGGCAGCTGGGCTATTGGACTTGGGTTTGAGCCCAGTTTCAGTTGCCACCAGAGCAATTTTGTCCACCAGACCTCTGCTGCTTTCTACAGGCCTCTATAAAACAGCTGAACGGTGGCAGAGTTTGTGTTTTCAATGTCTAAGAGAGGGGAATAACTAAAGTTTACGACATCTCCTCTTGTCAGCTGGAGCTTTAATTATTTCCCCTCTGCCCCTCTAAGTAATTTTACCTTCACTTTACATTTCTGATGTTTAAATATTGGTTTTGGGCACAGGGATATTTCGCATACGTTTTCTTTTCCTTGACACTTCTCTTCTGATCTACCAGAGAAAATAACAATGGAACTGGGATTTAATAGGCTCATAAAGAGGGTATTGATGTGAAAGTAGCAGCATAGATTAAAGAACTGGAGTGACAAATAAATGTTGTCTCATCCAGGTGCACATGCCAGTCACCTTGATGTCAGTTGCAGAACTACCATTAATTCAGTGAGAATAGGATCTGATCCCAAATCCATAAATCCTTTCTCAGCAAGTTTGCTCTGATGATATTCCTGGCACAACCATGACTAAGAAAACCTGAAACTCTCACAAGAACGCCCAGTTTAATGAGATTTCCAGTCCCAGTTTCCATACCAGTAAAAATCCTTAAGAAATCCACATAAATTACAGCCAGGCTTTTTAAAGCTTTCAGCTTCACATCTACTTTTGCAAAACAACTAACTCCAGCCAGCAGCTATACCCTGTCTTTCCAGGGCATCAGGATGACCACTGCTTCCTCTCCATATGCAATCCTCCCGCAACTTGGCTCTAAAACTGGTCAGAAATGGCTTGAACCTCTAAGAGACCAACACCACACGCAGTACAAACCAGTTCCTAAATTCCTGGCTTTACTAAATTCCCTTTCCAGCTTCTGCTTTAATAGCATGAGGTTCCAAGAGTGGATCTTTGGGGGATACAGCTGTGGTGGTCCAGGATGCCTTGGGATATCAGTGCTCCTCCTCCGGAACACACACCCAGGCAGGAGGGGCAGAAGAAAGGAACATGAACTCAGGTCAAGGCCATCAACTTGAATTAATGTGAAGGATCTTTGCTTGCATACCAGGCTCTGAATTCAAGCCAACTGAGTTGCCAGATCTCCCTCTAGTCTGGGACATCATTCAGCAGGACGATGAGAAGTACTCTTGGGTGCAGAGACATCTTAATCACTGCAGGGAGCCCACAAGGGTATCCCGGCAGAGACAAGATCCTTAGATCCTTTTCAATGTGTACCCTGTTTGCTTTTCACAGGAGCATCCCACAGTGCTAGAGGGAAGTTGCCAGTCCGTGGGTTCTCCATGCTGCTTCTTTAAAATCTTCCCAACAGCACTGTTAAAGCTGGATGGGAATTTTCAGATGGGACAGTTTTGGGATGGGAAGTGATGAATTGTCTGGCATCCACATATTGATTTCAACACTCCCATGATGAAATCTAGAGTTATATGGGAGCTCTGCCTGGTCTCCTGAGGGCTTACAGGGTGGCCTGTGCATACACAGCAAGCTCTTGTGTGTGTGCGTGCATGTGTGGGTGAAAAAGTATTTCATCCCGTGTTTAAGCCCATTCCTGTTCAGCAGAGTGCTTAAGCCTCTCATGATTTTTTGCAGCTCTGAAAAGAGAAAATTTCCTGAATTATGTCTATATTTTTTACATCTCAAATGTTGAAGAGAAACACAGTAAGGGCATAGCCAAAATCTCTATATTATAGGACAGGAGGGGCCAATATAGCTTTCTTTTCTTTGAAAACAGGCAGGCAGAATTAGACTTATACAGTAGAACTTGGCACAGGCATAATAATAAATATGATATGAAAATGTCAGGGACCCAGAGGAGCTGACATTAATGTATGTGTTTCTTTAAACCAAAACCCTACTGCGTACAGGCATCATTTCCCATTCATCATGGGAAGAATTACACCAGAGATGGTGAAACACACTGTGGGGTTTGCAAGGCCCATTTTAACATTTAGCTAAATACTTGCAACCACAAACACAAAGACCTGGACTTGAGGCTGCACCTTCAGTGGAGCAACGATGAAAGCAAAGGTGAGCAGTGGCCAGGCAGGACTCCCTGTTGAGGACAATGAATTCTCCACCTGACCACCAAAGAGAGCCCAGGGCTTGCCCAGCTTCCCTCAACACCAGGAGAAAAACCAGAATGCCAGCCCAAATACAGGACTCTGTTCTTTTACCTGCTCTGTCTCTTTCCTTCCTTGGTTGGTGGCAAGGTGGCAGAAGCCTCAAGATCCCTCTCATCATTGTACATGCTATACTGTGCTTCTACAATTAATATCTTGTTATACATAAAGGACTTTTCTTAAATCAGAATTATTGGAATCAAGAAGTTCCCTTTTCACAATAGGGTGGTACAGGCAGGTTTATTTTGGTCTTCCTAACTCAGGCACTCTCTGTTTGCTGATTTAAGCTTCAGGTGAAAAGCAAATATTCAGGGACTTCCAAACCTTCATATTATACAAGATCAATGCATATAAAAGAAAAAAGTTCCCTTGATTTTTTTTTTTTATTTTAAAAGGCTGCAAGCGGGATTTGCACTTGGAACGAGTTTTTCCCCAGAGGAGTATCTCCTGATTTACAACAGAGTGTCTGAAAAGAGAATCAGGCATTGCCTGTTTAATGAAGACTTTAAAATGAACCAGTTACATGATTTTGGTCAAAATTAGCATGCAAGTCTATTTCTAAAAGCAAAGTGATACTTTGCCTTAAAAACTAATAATAAAAGAAGTCCACACACAAAAATAGGTTGACCTCACTATAAGCATCTGGATGCCCAAATAAACACGAGCAGAGGGAATTCTACCATCTGCAAACTGTTAATTCACCCTTTTCTTCTCTTTTGTAGGCTCGCCAAGTTCAATCTCCTGGTCGCCAACTTCTTGCTCCACTGAGACAACCCGTTGATGAACTGTGCTAGTGATGTCAGTAGCACCACTAATCAGCGCTGGATTGGGATGCCTGACCTGGGGGATAAAGTCTCTTTATATTCCAGACTGCAAGTGCTTTCTTTTTTTCCCTTTCTTCCCACCCTCGCTCCTTTTTGTCCCCCCCACTTTTATGTTCTACAGAGGTTCCAAGATGAAGAGTGGAAATGGTAAACAGCCACACAATCCTGGTGGCCAGAGGACCGGAATTCTGATGATTTAGCTCCCAATGGAACTAACTCTGCAACTTGGTGCCTGATTTACAGGCAACACTGCATCAGTTGGGAGTGCAAAACAGCTATTTGCATATTCAACATCTGCAAATCCCCATCCCTCAGTGTGCAGTTGGATGGCGGCCTGAAGGCATTTCCCTTCTGAAAAAAAAAAAAAGCACTTTCAAGCAATGCATGTGAACCTGAGCCGCCAGATCTGGTGGCAGGTGCTAATGGCTTTCACAAAAACTCTCAGGGTTTTAATTACTTGAGTTTAAGCTGCGCACGGTATCCATCACTTCCTTTCTTTTCCCAAACTGCTGAGTAGAAATACGGCTTCCAGTAACGACAAAATCCCACCTCCACCCACCCCAGTTCAACATCCATCACGCTGCAGCTCAGTTGTGGTTACCTTTTTAACCGTCGATGAAGCATGTTCGAGACAGCTACATCATCTGGATATCCCCCCAGGCGCTCTTTAGCTTTTGGAGGAAAATAAGAACATCTCAGTGGTGATCAAGGCCATTCAAGACCTGGGTCACCCTGGAGATGTCTGTCACTCCTACTCACTCCAGAAGGTGAGGGGTGAGCCTGTTTCTGTCTCTGGTACCTCAAGTATCTAAAATTATGTGTGCTGAAATTCCCTTTGGGAATCCTCTGCAGAGAGAACAAAAGGGAAAGAGCTGGAGCTGAGGATTATGAGAAGGAGATTTTATATTCTTGCTGTGCTCCCACACTAGCCCCATCCTATAGTAAAGTTGTACAATTCTCTCTTTCCCTACCGAAAACCCACTTCTGAGTCCCATTATGAAGAATTAGCAGATAACATTTACTTTGGAAATAAGTTACATTACTGTTTGAAAGCCTGGACTAAATGACCTTTAACTGTTTCTTTCAACCCAAATTACCTATGATTATTGTTAACAATCTGATTTATGATGATCTGAATCAGTACTGATGATGCTGCCTGCCCAGTGCTGGCTGAGAGAACTCTGCAGGATGGGGAGGGAATTCACCCATTCTGAGCATAGAAATGATCACATTCTACTTCTGCTGTACCTACTCTGGGATGAATTCCTCTGCTTTCATGGGAGCACACAGACATCTGCAACTGAGCCTCTATTTATTTTCTTGCAGAGCATCTCAGAAATTCAAACCTAACCCATCAACAACTAGGTACCTAATCTCAGCCACCTAAGCCTACAGCTGAGCAAGAGTGGTCGTACTTTCACGTACACAGATCCCTGTTATCACCAGATCCACTGGAGCTGTGGTCACCAGCACACTCTGGTTTCCACCACACCACAGACAACAGCTTGGGTCCTCTCTGACATCTCAGATGCCAGGGGCTGCTGAGGTGGTTAAACATCTTCTTTCCTCCACCACAGCACCATGGTCCAGAGACAGTTTGAATCCCCTCTTACTGTGGGAGATGCCATGGTACTTACATTTCAGCTCTGTCTCAGAACTTAAAGAAAATCCTCCATGATACATTTATTATTTTAACTAACCAAACCCACTGCCTTAAACCCTACTGATTTGGCTGCTAATAAACATTGTGAACTGGAGTAGCATCCGAATTTTTGAAGCAGTAAATCCAGCTCTCAGCTACAAAACTGACAGCTCTCATAAAAGAAAGAAAGAAAAAAATGCAAGTAAGTAAAACATCCTAAGGAAATTATCGTTCAAATTAACTGCAGACATAAATTTATCCATCTGTTATCATAAGTGTTACTTGAAAATTATTTGCCCATAAAAATGAAATAAACCAGAGTGATTTTTTTCTTAAACATTGACTTCATATGTATAGTCTTAGTTGCCAAAATATTAACTCTTTTTAACAGCCTGTGTGCTCTTGGTTGTGTGTCTTTCATGACTGTAAAATGGCCCTTTATAAATTGTCTGTATATATGAAGTCTAAGGCTGTTATTACAGATCAATAATTCCTAGCAATCCATGATGGATTTTCAAAACACAAAAACCCAAGCAAATGCCCAAATTTTACTTGAAAGTACTTTATTGAGCACCCCTTAGTCATTCAAAGGGAAACATTACTTGCCCATAACTGGAAAATATCATTTAACTGCACAAACAATAACTGCTGTTTCATTACTAGAGTATAATTACTGTGAATACAGGTATGGTGATATTTTCACATTAAGCCTGAATATGGTAAACCTGGCAGGAGAAGAACGAAGTCTACAGAACTGGGTACAAGCTGGGTCCCCTTTTACTCAAAGCCTGTATTTTTCTTGGAGAGGAGAAAGAAATGAAAGTAGAAAGAATAAATGACTATTTTCACTTCTACGTGTTTTATAAAGGAATAAATTAAAAGTCTGAATTACTCCAACACATTTAAATTGTGAGTAATTCCATGGAAGACGGGAAATCCATTGAAAAGTCTATTTTTTATTTTTAAGAATGATGGAAAACTGAAAAGCTCTATTCAGAACTGAGTAATTTCTTTTTTTTTTATACTTCTGACTGGAGCAAAAAAACCCCATCTTTCAACAGCATAAAAAAGCTTTGCTTCACTTTCTGAAAAACTGTTTTATCTCAGCTGGCTTGGATATTCAAAGGCCTGTCCCTTTCCCACTCCTTCATTCCCAGGACTCATCTGTTCAATGTTTCACAGCCTTGTGCTCTTGCAGACCAGACTCTGAGCCACCTCTCCTGTGATGCACCACAAGGGTTTTTGCAGCACAGCTCTAAACAGAACACAGCAAAACTTTATCTGGGAATCCCAAGTTTGGACTTGCTTTTCAGAAGCAAGCAGAAAAATTCTGTTCTCCCCAAACGTCCAATTAATTGCCTGCTATTTCCCAATCAGTTCAACGTTTTTTTCCTGATGGTGTAGCGCATGTTTTGTTATAGGGACTGGGCTTTAAACCCTACCACGTTTCAACTGAGAAAGGATTTTCTGCAAGATTTCTGCAACACTGCCCACACACTCTTTGCTGACAGACATCCTCCAGCCCAGCAGCATCGGGCTCCTGCACCACCAGGCTGCCAGGAAATCATCATTTTGCTTTTCAGTTGAAGCCAGTCATTGGGGTTTCTTTGGGGTTTTTGGTGGGTATTTCTGGTTCTACAGTCATGGAGCAGAACCCACTGAGCTGAACCAGACTGTATTTTGCAAAGACACCTGTGTGGTGCCTTCTGGCTTAGTCAAGTTTGTTATACTAATCCATTATCAGACACTACAGAACCACCCACCCATGGCACTGGGATCTCAAATCAAGCTGAGGATGCTGCCCTGAGGGAGCAGCAGAGCCTCAATTGCTACACAGAGCTGTGCAAAAGCCAACTAAAACCTTCACTAGGGCAGTATCCACAGGGTACAGCTCCTGCAGGGCTGCCACTGCAGGAACCAGGCAGGGCTCTGCCTCAGGAGGGCTGTTGTCCCCATCTCCAAGCCTCTTTGGCACCAGCTATACCTGTGAGTTACAGGATGCCACTGAGTCCACATGAATCATCATGTGGGGCTTGGGACTCCCTCCTACAGCAACCCTGGCACATAAAACTGCATTGGGGAAGTTTTTCCAAGGTGCTTTTCACATAACAGGCTTATTTTCTTATTTAGGAAAATATTTATTTTCCTAATTTGATTTGGCAGCTCATTTTTTAGCTGGTTCTTCCCTTCCCAGAAACTATGATGGAAATTATGGAATTTGGAAAACAATTAACAATACAGATATATAATTTAATTACTATTCATCCATTAGTTCCAACATCCTCAAAATAAAGGGACTGATGCAGGAATCACGCTTAGCATGATTTGGAGTACATTGCCCAGAATATATTTTTTTAATTATTTCCCCTTCATCATGTTAGTCTTAAAGATGCAGAATCTTAAATGAAGTGAAATAATTTTTGCACTGTTCTGGGAGCAAATTAGCCTCTGCAGACTCTACCATGCCTGTCCTATCCAAAGGTGCATTCCTAAAATTTTGCACTGCAGAATTCATGGGAATACGTGAAAGCCTCAACTTTCATCAAAAACACCCTTCACTTTCATAAACGCTCAAAGTTTTAGAAAACTATTTGAATTCACAACCCAACTTCATACCAAAGAAACCCATTAAAATTCAAGAAGTAAACGAAAAATACAAGATGTATCAAAAAACACCACTCCTATAATTCAGTGCACAGGGAAAATAAAAAGGAAACAAAACCCCCAAAAAATCCTTCAGGAGAAAAACTGCATTTGAATCATAAGAGAAAATGAACTTGCTTGCACTTCAGTCACATAATGATTATGGCATTGAAAAATCAATAGTTTTCTCAGCACTTACTGCATGAAGGAAAAAACACCCCAGAGAAGAAAGAAGGAATTAATTGTGCTAAACTAGGGATGGCCTGCAGGGATGGCCCACTTTGGTGAGAAAGGCCAAAGGGATGCTGGAACAAAGAGCCCAAAACAAAAAGCTTTCCTTGGCATCTCCCATGTCCCAGCTCTCAATAAATCCGGTTGCATGTGTCTGTTCTGTCCTACAGTCAGTGCTGGGAAAACAAAACAACCCAGCAACAAAGGCAGTTTTCAACATGGCCAAGAATGGGTGTCAAAGACAAAATGAGACTTGCTCTCCATGACCAGCTTACCCAAGGGATGCTGCCTGGGAGTTTCAGGTAGGTGCTCTCTGATGGGGAAAGGGAATGAAAGCTCAAACCTCCCAGAAGTTAAAAGTGCCTTTCTATAGAATGCAGCGTGTAATTAGTACCCATTTGCTTGATTTCACTTCTGTTATCAGCACAAACAAACAGCTGCAGCGGATTGGATCCATGGCCCACCTAGTCCAAGATCCTGGTCTGTAACTGATGCCCTGGAAAAGCGTGCAGAGCAGGGCAAGTGGGCAGTGATGCCCAATATGAGCTTATCCTCTCAGCTCTAATATGTACTGGTGAAGGGATTTCCAAAACTGGAGACTACATCAAAGCCATCACGTTCGATAATCTCTGATAAACCTCACTCCTCGGGTTAGACAACCTGCTTTTTATGAATCCCTTTCCAGTTATGAACCATCATGATATATTTTCCTACTGTAAAAACAGTTAAGCAAAACTCCTTGGCCAGAAACATCAGGTAAGCTTGAGATTAAATAAGCTTGGGAAAATTCAGCCCCGGATACACTCAAAAAATAAATACATCAAAATGCATGTGTCTCCACTAAAACCCGCAGTCTTTAATCAAAATTCCCACTGAAGTGAGTAGCAAAAGGTGAGCTGTTGCCAAAGTTCATAGCGAGAGCCTTGGGATGAGAAGCAAAGTTCTGTCAAAAATGAGAAATTGCCAAGGAGAGGGAGCAGGACGAGCAGATTGGTTCTCAGCACGGCAATCTCAGGCTGCCTTGAAGTTGAGGGAGCTCAAAGAGACACTTAAGCTGGCGCTCAGGATTCAGCTGAGCTGTGGCCTGAATGGTTATTATTTATACTTTTATCATTCAGAAATGTGAATTCCACTGGAAAAGGGAAAAGAAATAAAAAATAAAAGGAGGAAAAAGAAGAGTAGCACGTACTGTTGCAGACTCACTGAAGTACTGCAGACGTCTTTGTTCTGCAGACTTCAGGGAGAGCATTTAAACAGGCAAAATGACATATTGGATTTTTAGTTAATGGTTTAAAATGAGGTATTTAGCTACACACATGACTCATGCACTTGTGCAAAGCCCCAAACCAGCAAATCTGTACAGAAACATCGCCAGAGCAGTTAGGTCACCCATCGAGAAAGTCTTAACTACAGCAACCCCAAGAGGTTTGAAACCCTGGGCCAGCACCATGTGCCTGCCACACATCTGCCTGTGCCAACCAGGAGTTTGCAGGCCATCAGCATCCTGGGCTTGCAAATTCAAACTTCAACTATCTGCTACACCTGGGGCCACAAACCATTGTGTGAACACAACCCAAGCAGCCCACAAGCCAGTCTGGGAAGGGAACAAACACAGCAGTGGGAAGAGCACTCACAGCTTCACATTTCTACAGCTGGATGGAAAACAAAGGAGTGCAGCCTGTCTGCAGCCACGCTGGACCCAGGCCCACCTCCTTCAACAACTGCATTTTAGAAGCAGGTCTAGACAAACAAAAACCTTTCTGCTTCCCAGTGGAAGGAATCTTCCCACAAGCTCAGAGACAAAATCCTGAAGCATTCAAAACACTTCATTTCCAATCACAATAACTGAGTAAAACAGAAAAATTCATGCCATACCTGCTCCAAAGGCAAAGAAGAAGCTCTTGTCTCTGTTCTCCCTTAAAAGTGACATCACCCTCTTCCCCATCCTCTCATTCCTCTTGTAGATGAGCTCCTGTCTGAAGTAGCTGTCTATCTCCTGAGCCGTCACCTGCTCGTGGGGTGGGAGTGTTGTGTTGATGAAGTTAGGGACCTGAAATGGAGAGAGAAGGTATAGCTCAGGTGACACTGCTTAAGGAATGACCAAAACACTCCATGTTTTAATCCAGCCTTATGTAAGCCACCTGAGCATCACTATCATTAAAAAAAAACAAACAACAAACTACTAGAGGATCAGAGCTTGGGAGGTTGTTAGGAACTCAAAAAAAAAAACAAAACAACAAAAAAACAATGAATATAATTTTTTTTTCCCAAGTGAAACTTGTATTTTACCAAATAAAACTTTAGTTCATTTTTACTTTTCTTTGTTCCTTCAGCAAAATGTAGTTTCAAGTGTTACATTTGGATGAGTTACTAGGACCTTTATTCTCTTCTTGCTCAAAACAGTTCATTGGTTATTTAATACCAAAATCTGGTGATCTGTTCCCAGCGAAGGTCACCGTGAACTTGAGTAAGTACTGTAAGATTTGGATTGTATTTGGGCCTTTTTAATCACCCAACAGTTTTAAAAGCAGGAAAGGACAGCAAATCCAGACATAGGAAAATGTACGCAGGGTAAACCCCTTATCCTTCTTGCAGCTTTAGATGCTTTTAGATCTCACCAGAAAAGACGATGCATTGCAATACATAAATCCCTGGGATGTTCCTGATATTTCTGAGGAAGAGATTTTCACAAGAACTGCTCCCTCAATCCCTGCTTTTGTGACAAGAGATGTTCACAGACACAGAAGAAAGGCTGAAACCCCAAGGACCAGAGGCAGACCCAGGAATGAGCCAAGATCCAAGCTGTAATGGACAGACAAGCCAAAAATCTCTGATTATTAGGATAACAATGAGAGTCTACAACGAGAGTCTGGGGGCCCACGTGCCCCACAGTGGGAAGTTCTGTAAGTGGGCAGTGTTTGATGACTGCTAACAGGACCCAGGCACGTTCTGGAGGTTTTCTGTGCCTCACCACTGGAAAGCAGCTTAATCTGCAAAACCCAGATTCAGCTTTCTGAGTCCCCAGGTGCATGTGAAGCTGCCAGGATTTCCAGTGTTAATCTGAGTTGATGGTAATGACATCGCATGCACAGCCCAAGAGGGGAACATCCCTCACTTGCTGTGCTGAAATACTTGATGCAGTGACTCTGTTACTTGGGTTATTCTTCCTCTGGTTTTCTACTATACCAAATTCCTGTACTCATTTTCTAAAACTTGCCTTCAAACTATGTTTTGCAGACCACATTTACCCTCCCACTTGGCCACATGGTTTTATCACAACAGTTTTTGTCTTTTCCCATCCTCTTCACTTATATTGCCTCTCCAAAAGTTTTCAGCAAGTCTTAGGGAGACTTCCAACTTCCTGGTGACTCTCCTTACAGCTTTTTCATTACAGCCCCATTTGCATCACTCTTGATGTGTGTGTAGGACCAAGCAGCAGAGATTTCTTACCATGCACTATGCAGGACGCGCCTACACCTCGCTCTGGATTCCCACCAAAGGCTGTTCCCAGTCGAGTGAGGCAGAAATGAGGACCACATCTCCTGAGCCAGGGGCTCCCAAGTGGATGGAGCTAACACTGATGCTGAGAGCGACCCTGCCCCAGCCTGCTGGGTCTTACAGACCAGCTGAACCTTTTGTTTTCCGAATGACTTCTCAACCTGCCTTGCCAAATCACCGTGATTCTCACAGCATATCCTTCCTTAAGTGTTCAATTGCATTACCCTGAAACATTGCTTTGGTCTTTCCAGCATGGCTTGGAATCACCAGTGCATCTTGTGAACTCCTCAGAGCATGCAAGTACTTTGCACCTTGTTCTCAGTTTAGACCTTTGGCAGCCTCAACAAATAATAAGTCCCATTAAGCCAGACCTATCAGAGACACCAATGTCCTGGAAGGAAGCTGCCTCCATGTCTGGCACGAACATGCATTTGTCTCAAAGGGATACAGAAGCAGCCTGATGGTGTTGAAGAGGTAAAATGCTGCTGGCTACAGCAGCACAGGATGTAGAGGCTTCCATTCCTGGTGAAAAGCAAGGAGAGATTTATATTGTAGGAATAAAGTACAAGGAATGAGTAGTTATTTTACACTTGCATTAACCTCTGTAACACAAAGCTGTAAATCAGGGGGTCCATGCAGGTATCACAAGCCTTTGCATCTCCTCTGTACTGAGTGCCTGTGCTTTAAGGATTGATGTAGCTCAGGAAGGAGTCAGGGAAGCCTTCAGACACTGAAATGGAGGGTGACATTTTTTTGAAGCATCTGAAAGCTCAACACCCACATAAGAGCAGTCTCTTCTTCTCTGTTTTTTGCTGAAGGGAAGTGAAGGCTGGGAACTGATGGGACCTGATCTCGAATGACCTGAGATGCTCTGGGGAAAACAAGGTACTGTGAGGACAACCTGCTCCTACACAAAGCAGGAGCAGCAACGCTGGGGGACCAAGCAGCTTTGTGCATCCCACTCCAGCCAGGGGACAGCTCTGATGCTGGAGGCCAAGACAGCTCAAGAACAGAAGTTGCATTTAGACCTTGACCAAGAAGATCTTTGCCAAGAATGGAAGTATCTTTCATCACCTTGGGCTACTCCATCACTTGCAATCCAACATCCACATTCAACCTACAGTTTTTTTCCTCCCCTTTATCTAACCTAAAACATGGTACACAAAACAGAGCCATTTAGTTGCCTTTTCTTCACCCCCTCCCTTTCTTTCCTTCTCTTCTGTGGGAAAAAGTTTTCCAATGGCAGAGAGAGAAACTTAAAACCAAGGACTGTGTTTTGTCAGTGTTTCTGGTGCTTGTCCAAGGAACAAGACAAAGGAAGGCGTCACCTCGAGAGGCACATCATCAGCTACAGGTCCTGCTGCACCTTGAGCGTTCCTGTATTCCTAATGCCTGGCAAAAATAAAATATGCAGGCATGTGTCTGTGTGGCAGAGGACAGAAGATAAATGATTGCAGTAAGTATGCCCATACACAGTAGTGCAACCACACTCTGAGCTATGACACTTGCCCCATTAATCACCTCTGCTCCTCCCTGTATTGCAGTTCCTTTCCACAGTTAGTGACATACACCATGCCTGGCTTCGAGGAGGCAGCTGCTCCTGTTGATTTAAGAAACCCTTTGGATTCTTAACCACCAGACAGGGATCAGGAAGTCAAAAAACAGTCACACGCAATTAGGAAACTATTAACTAGAGCCAGAATTTAAGTGGTTTGTTTGTTTGTGGGTTGTTTTTTGTTTTTTGGTTTTTTTTTTTTTTTTGGGGGGTGGCAAAAGAAAAAAAAATCTTTTGTTTTAAATGTGTACCAAAATGATGCACATTCTCTCTTCCACTTTTATTTTGTTTCCATTCAGTGAAAAAAATAACTTTTAACATTTAAATTACATGTATTTGTTGTTTTTGAACTGAGAGGGAATGAATGAGGCGTTTGCTGTGCCATTGGGTGAGGGAGTGATCAACAAATAATAGCTGAATAGTGCTCCCAGTATTTAAGTGCACAGTGGAGTGGATGATGGAACCAGGCAAAAATCCTAACTTCTAATTTTGCTGTTCATCCAGGAGAGTAACAGTTGGACGAGCAGAAAAAACACATCACCTGGGGTGTGCTCACTTTGTAGTGGCTACACATAACAAAAGATAAATTGATTCTTTATGTCCAGTCTCTGCAAGTCATGAAGCTTTCCAAGAATTCAACCAGTTGGTGTATGTATATATTTCTCATGGAAACTCAATAATGTATTTCATTGAGGTGTTCAAAATATGGAATGTTTCGTTTTACTGAATAAGTTAGCACTCTCCTTTTTTTCTGTCCCTATTTTCTTTGGGTCACGACTCTCCTATGGACAGTGTAGTAGACCCCAAACTCAGTCATTTGGTATCCTCTGCATTTCTTAGTTTAAATTTTGAGGTTAAAGAAAGGGAAAGTGAGAATAGAAAAGAAGTCCCAGCCTTGCAGACATTTTTTACCCTCCCTACTGCCTGTATGATTTTAGTTGAGCAGTATCCCTGATGGAAAATATGTGTGGGTAGAGCTCTGCACACACGTCTGAGCTCTCAGTACTGTGGGATGCGGGCCATAATTCTTCACCTTTGAAGTCAGTGGGAGCTTGAGGAAGAAGAAAGAGGAAGGATTGTGGAGTGGTTATGACACTACCCTGAAAAAATGATTCTGCTCCCATGGGCGATACAAATCTCTTGCATGATCACAGGCATGTCATTTGGGTTTAAACCTTCAAAGGAAACTTGGCACTTAACCTCCACTAAGTATCCTTGAAGCGTTTGGCTTTATTCCTCCTGTCTCTCTGAGAGTCCATCTGTAAAATGGGGACAGCAAGACTTTCTACCTTGATGTCACTTACAAGGCACTGTCTGACTCTCGCTGTGGAAGGACCCAAAGGAAGATCCTAAGTCCAAGACGACGCTCAGCAGTAACCTCTCTTCCCATAAGTTCCCGCAGAGGCTGGAATTCTGCTGCAGTCATTAGCATAAGAGCTAGCAACATACTTTAGCTTAGAAAAATGCATCAGCCATAACTCAAGATCTATGCTATGCTGTCAGCTTTGTCTGTGGAGACAGAGAGAAAGGAAAGGAATAAAAAAAAAAGGAAGAGAAAAGCAAAATATATTGGTGTGGAGTCTTTTATCACATTTAGGGCTTACTGCCAAAGTTCAGCTGAAAATTCATGGACATGGGACTACATTTAAGTACATTTTCTAATTTACTGTTCTTTAATATTTAGACAAATATTCTGGACAGGGGCACAATGCCAGAGTTGTGAATATCTATCTGCAAATAATTTTTTTGGACACATACAAGCACCATCAACTATGATTAACTTTTTTTTCCCCTGCTTTGGATTTATTGGCTAAATGGAACTGCTCTAGACTCAGTCCAGTATCAAATCACTATCAGATGTGGACTAATGGTGTTATCATTCCTGCTCCTATGCACCACAGTTCCCAATCCTCTGATAACCTTCCTTAGCCTCGTTCTGTTCCAGTGATGATAGAGTATTTCTGGAATGTGCACTCAAACTGTGAGATTGTGTCAATGAAAAACCAACACTACCAACACTGGAACAGAGGGCTGGGTGCCCTTCCTTGCCTTCAACCATAATGCATACCTGCAGATGGAGAACAGGAAGCTGAGTCAGGGAAATGGGAAGCCAACTCCTGCCATGGAAAAGACACTGACCCTAAAACCTTTCCAGCTATTATCTTCCTATATCTTGGTCAACCCTGTTGGCTTCTGAGACTCCTCTCTCCCACTGTCTCCCAATCAGCAGAGGATTCAAGGTTTTCCAGCCTCACCTGCTGTGAAGTATCCAAACTCCAGAAGTTGCGAGTACAGCACCATCCCTAATAGTTGCAGGCGAATCCATTAATAATAAAAATGCCCTATTTCTTTATTTTCTTCTCTCCCCAGCGTTCACTGGCTAAATAGAGAAAATAGGAGGAGCCACACCCAGGGTCATCCATGGCAAGGCAAACAGCTAGCCATCAGCTTTCAGAGTTCCAGTCCAGAATCTCAATCCAAACCCCATCGCTCTTTCCCTGACAGGAGGGCTCCACCTCCACACTAGTAATCCTTATCTCCAGTTGTAAGCAGGGAGTTGTTCCCAGATCACGACAACTACATTAATTTTATTTTTTTTTTAAACATGCTAAAGATTGGGTTCTCTTTATTAGTCCTTTGGTTTATGAGCTTTACGTGGGCAGAGGCCAGAAGACAAGTAATGGATCGCGCTTTGAAGGATTTTCCCTGCATCATTCAGGTCAGGAACTTTCATCCTGTTGACAGCACTATGCAAGATAAGGATCTGAAGAGCTGACAGCTCAGCTTATGGGGGCTGCCAAGGAGCCAAAGCAGCATCCCAAAACCTGCTGGCTCCTCCAGTCCTAAATTCACACCAGCCCTTCTTGGGTCAGAGGCTGACATCTGAGCTCGAGTTATCATTCCTTTACGAAGGGAGGATACCCTCCTGTTAACCAGCCCTGACAAGGCATTGTGGCTTTCACTGGAGTGCTGCAAAATATACTGCTCTGGACTTGGAAGACACCTGTTTTCCTCTGATTTATGGATCCTTCTGGCATCTGGGAGAGCAATATCCATTTACTGCAGCCTCTGATATGAAGGATTCAAATAGTGCAAAGTGAATGGGCTGGGAGAGCAAGCATCTCCTCAAGGCTGCTGCAGAAATGAATAGTGCTGCCAACTCAACTGGTTTTCCTCCAGCACTCTTGAGTTTCCATCATGATGGAGACCAGCAATGGCCAAGGAGGGGGTGTCTGGCTAAACTGATTTAGCCCAAAGCCCAAAGCTGGCAGCTGCCAAGAAGATAAGCTTCCAGCTTGTTATGGAAAAGGGAAACCAGGAAGGAGAAGTATGCAGTTTGAGCACGTGATTAACCCCTTATTGCTTTCTTTTAGGCACCAAAATTCAAGTAATTACTAGAAGCCTGAGCTGACTGTAAAAGGAATCTTTCATCTTCAGAGTAAAGTCCGTTCCATCACTCCTTTCCCAGGGCTGGAGGGGAAAAAAAGGTGAAAATACTTTTTGCTTGAAGGTAAGTGAGAGAAGGAAGGCCAAGAGCACAAGGAAAGCCAGAGTAAGAGCTAGCATGCTTCTTGGGACCAGTTCTGGGCAGCCATTTCTGGCTGTGAGCTAATCCCTGCCCACCTACATCACTGCTCGGGGTCCCTGTACGTTGCAGATCCATCACAGTTCATGCCAGTGAGCTTTCTGCAATGGGCCTCTCTCATTTAAAGCTGGTGGGGTACCTCTCAGCATTGCATGGCAACCTGGGTGTGAAAACAGAGGTCTTTGAAACTGAGTTTCAAACTGGCTAGCTCGGGTCTGTGAGCCACTGGAGCACCTAAACTTGTAAACAGAGAAAAATTACAAATAGGAGAAGACATGGAAAGAGAAAGCAGGCTGAATGCCAGTGAAGTCCCTATGGATAGTGCATGATACTTTTAAAAAACAGCTCTGCAGGTGACACAAAAGCTGTAGGAGTCATTGCTGTCCTGAGTGTCAACTTGCCTGCAGGCAGGGTGGGCTGCAGCCTTTGGACATTCCTGTACCTGCAGCTTCAGCTTCCACCACACCTGCTTGGAGACCTTTCCCTGGGAGCACCAAACCCATCCTGCCACTGCCAGGTGGCACATGGCCAGACAACAGCTGTGTGTCCTGCCTAGTTCTACCTTCTCTGTCCATTTGGGCTGAAGAAAAACACGTTTCAAAAAAAAATTTAAAAAGGCAGAAAGGCCATAGGGATGGGCTGTGCATCTCACACACAGCCTGGGGGGTGAGACTTCTATCCCTCTTAAAGAAGACTTTCAGCAAATCCCTGGGAAGTCATGACCTCCATGTATGTTTTCTCTTTGTTTTTCCACACCAATTAAACAGTTGTTTTCCAAGCACTTAGGAAAAAAAGAAGAAAAAGAAGAAGCAAGCAACACCAACCCCTCCTACAAGGCCTCCCTCTCCACCCCAACCCTGTCCCTGCTCCCCTCGGTCGAGATGCCAAAATATGCAGCCGGCCTCTCTATCTGAATGAATGTTTTGATTAAAGAAGCCTTAACAAAACATAGTCAGAACAATGATCCTGGCCCCCTTTCTGCAAGCTTCACCAACTATGCAGTGTATGTTTAGGACCAGATTACAGGGACCTGTTCATTAATCGAGTAACGATGACAAGCCTGTAGTGTATGCAAATAAAGGTTTGGGTTTCGGAGGGGAGGGTAAATCTTAACTACCTAATGATACTCCTGCTGTATTTAAAGCCCCTTCAACGCCGGGATTGTTTTGAGGCCAGCTTTCATGAGCTTGCAAACATATGGAAAAGTTCAAGATTTTCTACTTCCCTTCCAAATGCTTTGGTTCCTTTGACAAAGAATATTTTTTTTTCTGTTCTGACACTAAAACCATCACCTATTATATTGTCATGACACCCAAGTCAAGATACTGATCAAAGGGCAAAGCAGGGCAATAAAGTGAAGAGAAAAAAAAAAAAAAACAAAACAGGGCCAGAAGGTTTGGGTTTGGGGCTGGTTTATTAAAAAATTGCAGCTCTTTTTCCAAAGGTATTTTTCATTTTGTCTTCTGTTACGCAGTGGGAGAACAGCTGGCCAGTAGTGGGTACCAACTCAGGTTTGGCTGTCCTGGATATATATTGTTCAGGGCTCTTCAATGAGTTTCTTCCCACCCCTGCTTAGTAAGGTTCTAGGAAAAGCCTGAATGTATATGTGAAGTTTGCAATATTAACTTAACGCAGGGCAAGTCTGAACCAAAATATGATTTGCAAAATATCATCTAACTTTGCAAGGAGCAAAAATCTGGTTATGAACACAAACAGCAGCTGGTCTGGACACGAGACCTCAGGAGCTGACACTACAAGGTTTGTGGTGCAAAGATGGCCATGCCCTCCTGTTTGGTCCTAAAGAAACTCCAGACTTCTCCCAATCCAACCAGCCTAAGCTTTCTAGTTATGCTGACATCTGAAAAAATAAATTGGACGATGACTTTTAAACTAATTGTAATTTTTTTTAAGTTAGGATTGTTTGAGAAGTCTAATGTTGGACATAAAGATGGAAAACAGCTCCAAGAAAGCATTTGGAAATGGAATAAGAACCAGTAAGGAGAAAAATAAGGAATAATTCAGATTAAATCAGTAAAGCAGAAACAAATTAAGTTGTCCTTGAAACTAATTTCTTTGCATCTAAACTAGTGGAACTCTATAAGCCTTGACTTTGGGTTCATCAGCAGTCAGCTCTCCCAGAGGAGAGAAGATCCACGTCTGAAGTCACCACCAGAGAGCACAACCAGTTTACACTGCAGATACCTGATCTACGGCATTCCCTACTCAGCAATGCACAATAATAGTGTCAGACCGAGAAATGGGATGTCCAGGAGTACCCAAGAACACAGTCTTTTTGATAATCTCTAGTGCTAATCCTTCCAAATCAGCCAGGACAACCAAAGTGCCCCCTTGTCCCACATTTTTCCCTTCCCTTTCATAATGAGGAGTAACTTCATCATTTACATAAAACACAAAGAAAGAAAAAGCATTTTGTACATTCAGCCCACGAGATACTGTTCAAAAAACTAACAAGGCTTTTTCATTACTCTTGAACAAGTCTTTCCAAGAAACACTTCATAAACCAGCTCTTTAAAAAGAAAGGAAAGTAAATGCCTTAAAGCAAACACACAGCATTGCACAGAAAGCAGCATGCGACTACCTTGAACTCCAAATGGTTTTACCAATCACTCTTTCATAATCATTTACAGTTTATCCCCTTACTAGCAAATACAGGTAGTCAACAATCCTTAAATGTTTTTAACGTAAATCAGTTCTTTTTTGTAGGTAAATATGTTCCTTTTCTAATAATGCAGCTGTCTGAAAGAAAAATCTTTGCCTTTAAATGTTTTGTTCCAATTTCTCTCCAACTCCCTCTCCTCTCCCATTGCTTTTTTTCATGGAAACTGGAAAGAGGAAGGAAAAAACTTCCAAGGTAAGACAACTCCAAATGCAAACATATAATGAAAATTTTCAAGCAAGAACCTATTTTCAAAACCCGTGGTATGAAAATTATCTGGGCATGTTCCAGATTATTAATAAAAAAATAATCTCTGCAGTGTTTTCCCCAGCACTGACATCAACAAGTAGACTTAACTCTCAGTCTGGATCTGTAACCAATTTTCTGAAACACATAAGCCAAAATATAATATTGCTCCAATCTGGAATCTTGTTCTGACATAATACGAAAATTAGACTCTGGAAATTTTGGCTGCACTTCTGTTTTTTCACTTCCAATGAAATGCTCACAGCATACACCAAGACACGAAGCTGAAACTCAGGTGCGAGCGGAAAGAAAAGTACGATCCCACCACAGCAGACCAGGAGCTGTTCTGAACTATGGGAAAGCAACACCTCTGCAAACAGCATCCTGTGCTCCAGCCCAGAGAGGAGAAGGTGGGAGACAGGCTCAAGCAGCACTGCGCACAGTGTCACCAAACACCCGGTCAGCGTCAGCACCGCCAGCAATGTCCTTGGAACAAACACTCCTGGGAGCGTGACTGACCCTTCCCCTGGACCCAGAACGGCAAACTCCTGGGACTGGCTCCCTTGATGGCCAGGACAAGCTCACACTTGCTTCACTGGAAAGCTCATAATCATTTTCCCTGGAAGAACGAGAGGCTGTGCCAGTTCGCCTGCACTTTGTTACAGCTGAAAATGATAAGATGCTTCCAAAGCGCTGCGTTACAATAGCTGTGCCTTCAGTTTGTGGATTTATCTTCCTTTGCCCTAGATAAAACTCCATTCCTTGGACAAATTAGGTCTGCTTGTCATTCAACACTCTACCTAATGGTCTCAGCTGTGTGTTTCTGCAGTTACTGAAGCTGGAGCATTCCACAGATAGTTTTCATTGATTTGAGAAGCGAGCCAGAAATCCAGTCGTATTTTACCCAAAATGACAACAGGGCAAGTTGATGATGTAATTAGAATTATCAGAACCCTTAAATCTTAAAGGACATGTTTAAATGCAGGATGATAACAGTTTTAAAGGGGTACATAACGCAACCTGGAGATTTATAAACAGCAAGTACCTGGCAAAGTGAGGCACTAAACATTTTCTTCTTTAGTTTAGGGAGGCTGATACTGATGTGGGGTTAAGTGTATGGATTTCTAATATCATGCTATCAAGATCATCATATGCTTTTCAGAAGGCAACACCCACTACCTAAAGGCTGTGTGTCCACATGAATCCACGGCATTTTGAACTGCAGAGGCAACTCGAGATATGGGTGACATCATTCTAGTAAGGTATAGAAAAACCTTGGTTGTTTCCAAGGGACACAGCTTGGAGAAGGAGGCACAGCAATCCCTGATTATCTAAAAGGGGTTTGAGACCCATCTGCAGGCTGTGGTGAACACTAAGCAATTCCACTGCATAGCTTGCTCTGCCGTGTAGGATGAAGCCAAGACCTTATGTCTCCTGGCAGTGAGAAGATTGTTATGCTGAGGTGAGCATAAGGCCTGTAAACTGGGTTAATCACTGGCCTAACTTGATTTATTCGTTTCGATATCCAAAGATGTCTGGGCCCACTGGAATGGATACAAAGCCCGCTGCAGGCATGAAAATATTCTCCATTACTTCAGTGGGCTCTCACTACAGTCTAACACAAACCATAAGGCTCTCTAGAAGAGAGATGCTTTGGAAGTGTCAGGTATGACTCTGGGATTGTGCTGTTAATCCTAAATGGGACAAGGCAAATAACAAGTATGAAAAGTGGATAGTTGAGCCAGTAGAAACTGGCTTGAAGAAAGCTGTGTATAAAGTTATCAGTGGAGCTGCAGGTCTTTGACATGCCAGATCAGCAATGAGAGAGGGGAAACCATCTTCTCCTGGGACAGGAGCCTCTCCTCAGGTCAGGAGAATGGCTGAGGACAGAAGACAAGAAACAATAGCCAGGAACCACAGATAACAATTTTTGGGAAAGGCTGAAGGAGAAAAATCTCAGCCTTGGACCTTCAATTTTCCTCTTGATAAGGGAATACAAAAGAACACAGAACCAGTTAATTCAATGCTGGCAAAGATGAATCTGCTTTACAGAACTGTTCTTAAAAATAAAACAGCTCAAACCAACCACAGGAAGTTAATGGGTGCAAGGTATCCTTAAACCCAAAACAGAAATGCTTATGTTTGAATAAAGGCTTTTACATCAGATCTAGGGAACAAAACACACCATAAAATTGTTCTGTACCCTAGTTTTTCTTCACAAGGCCTCAGGTTATTAAGCAATTTTTCATCTGTCTCAGGTAAGAAAAAATATCACGTAGAGACAGGCAATTTCCTAATTTTGCACTAACAGATTTTTTGTATTTTAATGTTTCTGGGAATACTGACCTCAATTCCCTTGTGAGAGCATCAGACAGAATACAGAAGTTACAGCTACTGATCTAATCCAATACATTTTTGCTTCCAGGGGACTTTTTTCAAAAGCAGAGAAAGAAACTCCCTTCTTTGAGGGGAAAAAAGTCTGGAGAAAGAGCACAAAATACTCCTACCCTATCTTTAGCTTAGAGTACTTTCTCTTTGGTATCATTTTGACTCTCTGCCCAGAAACTCCAACATAAGCATCTGGATTACAAAAGTCACAAGAGAATCAAGTGTTTGAGGAAGGCTGTAGAAGAGAGAGAGATGTTTCCTTACTCCACTTTTGGGTCACAGTCCAATTTAGTAAGCTCAGCCCCTTAAAGTTTTACTAAGTTTAAATAAGGATTTATACATTTGGAAAAATGGTGTCTGGACAAAAAAAAAAAAAAAGAGAGAGAGGGAAAGGAATGAGGAATGTAATATAACCATAGGAAAGCAGAGGTGTTTCCCTTGCACTGCTCTTAATTAAGACAAAGGTCTTCACAGACCTGTAAAGAACTGGAGCAGCACCTGGATTTCCCAAAAGAATGGACACATCTTCTAAAAAATACTGTGGCACTCTTATCTCACAAGATTGGCAGGGGTACCTGCCCTGAACTTTAAGTGACGATACATCTCACTTGGCGTATTTATAGTTGTTCTGCATTTGTAGGCCAATCATTTGCTGTCACCTCATGAGACCTGCAAGAGACTCAGCACATGACAAATTCCCCTGCCTACATTTAACATCTCCAGAGAGAGATCCCAGGGGGGATCCTTCACGTGTAATATTTAAGCCAGGCTAATCTAATTCGTTAAACAAATGGCAAAAACTCTCCACGGCAGACAGAGTCTTTCATCTTTGCGACAAACCACACAGAACAAACTTTGGAATCACCCCAACTGGCAAAACTTGGCCTGAACAGCGAGTTTATTTTAGGTTTTAATATTTTCTATTTTGTTCTGCTCGCGGTTAAAACAAATGGCATAAAGCTGGTTTATGAAAACACTACCGATCACAAAAACCCTGTACCCAACAGTTCTGCACAACATTTAGAGCTCTGCAGGGACCAGTACACAGAGAGGGATTTTAATTTTCCATGGCCTGTATGTGTTATAATCTCTATCAACTGTGTGC
Organism: Empidonax traillii; assembly: GCF_003031625.1. NCBI lineage: Eukaryota > Metazoa > Chordata > Aves > Passeriformes > Tyrannidae > Empidonax > Empidonax traillii. Next base: position 2,553,631 of record NW_020955208.1, read on the forward strand.
ACTCTGGGACCGTGACTAACACCATTGCTTGAACCCTGACTGGTTGTTGGCTTCCTTCCTCTGCCTTTAACACTGTTTTGAAACCCACATTTGATACAGCAATTTGGAGGGATATGCAAGCTGTTCCTCTCGAGCTGAACCCACAGGTCTGATACAGGACAACGTGAAAATAAACTGCAGATGTCTGTGAGTCCAAGCAACGGGTGTGAATGGCCACAACTCATCTCAGGGACAGAGACTTTCTCACTGGAGAAATTACACTGGTAGAGATTAAAAGACAACCCAGGACATTCCCACACCAGAACAGTCTTCACGGGTTTGCCTCCTAGTACTCCTTTCATCACATCCATGGCAAATATAACACCACATCTTGCTTGTTTATTCCATGTTTATCCTTTGGGCTGTGCCTCAACACTGCAGGAATAGTGACAACCACAGGATTAACAGGAAAGGAGAAAGAAGAATCTATGTATTAAATGGGAACCTCAGAGTTTCCCATGAAGTATCAAACCGGTCTGGAAAGAAGATTTCTGCTCCATTGAGGGCTTCTGACAGCTTTGGGTAACTAAGATAAACAGAGACTGAAGGGCTGCCTGAGACACATACAAAATTATTGAATTATGACATGTTTTAGAAGTTATTTACTTTATAGAGTATTAACGTAAGGTCCACTTCCTCTTCATATATAAGCTCAAGTATTATAAAGATTCCAACCCCCCCTTAATGAGGGGACTGCATTCAACAGCCCTCAAAACATCCATAATTACCTTTTTTGCAGGCACATTCCTAGGGAATCTTTCCAGGCAGTCCATTCCTTGTTCCAAATAACAAGCAATAGGACAAGAGGAAACAGCCTCAAGTTGTGCCAAGGGAGGTTTAGATTGGATAGCAGGAAAAATCTGATCACCTAAAGGGTTGTCAGGCACTGGAACAGGCTGCCCAGGGCTGTGTCGGAGTCACTCTCCCTGGAGGTATTTAAAAGACGTGTAGATGGGGCACTGGGCACATGGTTCAGTGGTGGGATTGGTAGTGCTGGGTTAAATGGTTGGACTCAGTGATCTTGGGGGTCTTTTTGAACCTGAACCATTCTGTGATTGCCCAGAGCCCAATTAAAACCATGGAAATTCCACTCTCACCAGGCAAATGAGGCACGTGTGGAAAGAAAACACAGGGCGTCAAAAAGGAAGAGCGGGGAAGAGGAGACGGAGCATAAAGTGATGGTTGGGATATTGCTATTAAAGCAGACGATTTGTTCTCAATTATCTGGCCCGTCTGGAGCGATTCTGCTCACCTGAGAAGTGTCATGGTTGAATATCACAGCATTCAGGTCTCCACAGTTGTAATGCTTGATGAGGTCTTCAGTGGTGTACGGGGCCTGCAAACTGCCTGCTCGAAGGCTCTCGTGCTGGAGCAGAGTTTGGTTCAGAGCAAACAGCACCTGCAGAAACGCAGACAGGAAGGGAGGTGATAAGTTAAAGATAGCAGGAATCAAAACAGCAAAGCCTAAGGGACCAAACTTAAAAAAACTCTCCTGCACCCGAGGTCTATTCGTGTGATCCATTCTGGCCCAGGGCAACAAGGGCTGGTCTTTAGGCATTCCCAAGTGGAAAAGCATTCGGATGCAAGGCCCCCTAAATAGCAAAAGACCATATCATAGACCCCTTGATGTTCCTCACAGAGTATAACTTCACAACAAATATATTGCTTAGAGGCAGTCTGGGAACTCTTGGGCACTCTGGGCTGGTTAATTGGCTACATGACAGAAATTGGAATGAAAAAGCCCCTAAATGAGGAAACTTCTACTGCCTCTGACTGCTTCCTGTCCCCTAGCTTAAATCCAAAGCTCAATCTCAGTTGAAAGGCTTTTGATAAAAATCAAAATCTTCTGAACTTCTGAAGTCACAGGTGTTGTATTGGGACTTTGTGCATCCTTGGAGTAGCAGAAACTTCAGGAAATTCATTATCAGCCTCCCTTCTTTAGTCTTTTCCCCCTTCACCCACCCATCTGCAAAGTGAACAGAGATACAGATTTATAACACTGCCCCAGCAGACTAATCCCATGTCCCCATCCCAAATTTGAAAATACCAGGAGAACTCTTTACTGTGTAAATTTGGGTAACCAAAAAAATAAATACCCTTAAAGATTAGCTTTCCCCCACCCCTTGCATTAACCAAAAAACCCCCCCAAAAACTCATTAAAAAAACCCAAGCAACCCCACACTCAAAAAAAAACCCCAAAAACAAACAAACAAAAACCCTGTACTAAATTTCCCATGAATTACCACAAATCTTTTTAGTTTTGTGACAGGCTGTGGGAATAATTTATACCAGTTACTGAACCACCAAGTCTGGGCTTTTCATGTTCAGCTTTCCAAGAATCTTCCAAGAAAACTTGATAAAAAAACGTAGGTGAATGAATCAGAAGAACAGCAGTTCAGTTTGTCACAAACTACATAAATAAACAAACACACTTTTCCTAAAATAAAATGATATGTGGTGACAGGAAATTCAGATTTCTGACAAATTATATTGATGTGTCGTTTTTCCTGAAAAGACTCCTGCATCCCTCAGTCTCACATTTCACCACTTTGTCAGCTCTTCTCATTGATAACAGCAGTGTGTCCTATCCTTCCCAGAGAACAACCATCATCTCAAAATCTTACTGGTTTAAAATTGTGATTCTCATTGAATTTTATCTGAAGTAAAAAGTCAATTGGGCTGTATATGCCTCACATATATAACAAATAGGCTGGGATATTTTATTATGAATAATAATAATGTTAATAATAATAGTAATAATAAAGTAACTTCAGGGCACTAACAGCCTCAATACAAAGCTGTTAAATGTGAACTAACATACAAAAACTGGTTGAGGAAAACCAAATGTTATTTTTTAATTTACTTTTTTTTAAAAAAAAAAAAAAGGTCTTTCAAGTGAACCTGTTATACCTCAATTCAGCAATCAGTTCCCCATTAAGATCCAAGCCTAAAAGATTTCCTTGCCCAGATCTAAGGGTCTCTTTAGGCTTTTCTACAAAGACATCAGCCAGGACCACAGCCTGAAGTTAAGCATCTTCCTAACTTGGTTTTTCCCTAATTTAAAAAATATGCAAAAAATACAGTTTGAAAAATTTCTAACCTTTGAAAGCATCTGAGCTTTCTTCTTTTTCCCCTAAGGGCTACAGCTCGAAGAGGAAATGGTTCATCCCAGGATTTCCTGGGGATTCTAAACATTTTGACTAATAAAAATAAAAGCTTAGAAAAACATTGACAGGAAAAATGAGAGCAGAGATTTTCCCAAAATGCTTTTAGCAAAATCCTTCTCATTTTTGATTTTTTAAACAATGGATGTTGCTGGATTTTTATATACGAAAATATGTATACACACAGGCACACACACATATACAAACCACCAGCAAACCCTGAGGGCAAGACAGTGTGTTTTATGATAAAATAATAAGATGGCAATAAACAAATCCTTACTTTACTCCCAATGCCTTTTTTTTTTCCTTTTTTTATTTTTTTATCTGTTATTCTGGCTTCCTGGGGAAACCAGCCCTGTGCATTACTGCCTGTCTCCTCCTAACAAATTTGGAACCTATTAGTTGATTTTGGTCACATTTGCACAGGGTTTTCTTAAAGAAAATTGTCTGTATGTTCCTTAAAAACCAGTGCCAGACTGCAGAAAAGCCAACAGTACGACTTCCCTTCTTATAAGACACCAAAGACTCCACATGAGAGAGAAGGAGTTCTTTGGAATCTACAACAGCAGACGGACCCCCATGACCTGGTCCCAACATTTCATCAGTGCCAGGACGTTCACGCCCCTGCTCTCTGCCTCAGAGCAGCTCTGGGACCTAGATGTGATGCTGGACACCAGCTTGGGGATGATCCTGTGCAGGGCCAGGAGTTGGACTCGATGATTCTCGTGGGTCCCCCCCAAATCAGCATACTCCGTTATTCTGTGATCCAGCACGCTGCTGCCCCTGGGGGAGAGCCCATCGCTGGGTTCAAACCACTGCCCCAAAAAACAGCTCAAGAGGCTTTATTTCAGGAGGAAAGTTAAAATCAGAAATTCAAACACTTGAATACGCTGAAGGAAAACTATAACCATTTAACAAATTTCTAGAGAAGTCTTGCTTAATCAAGCCACAGCCACCATGGGTTTAGGTTGGGCAGCTCAAGATGAATTTAAAGAGAAGCGAGGTCTCGTCACAGTCGCCTGCTTGTTGGCTGGATTTGTAGACCATTTCCTTCAGAGTCAGGTTAAAGCCATCTTAAAACCTGAATTTATTTTTCCTTACTGTTCAGATAATGCCACAAAAACAACGCTGTTTCCTTCTCTCTATCTTAATATCAATGACCCCACGACCTCCAGCCTAAACCCCTATCTGAGTTAAATCTCCCAGAGGTGCCTGAGATTACTGAGCAACTGATGACTTCAAAATAAACACACTTAGAGCGACTGCCTATACACAGTCCCACCTAATAAACAGAGCAGACAGGATTTGTTCTGGGAAGCGATGGGAAGTTATGACTTTGGCTCTGAGAAAGTGCATTTTTATTCCCACAATTTACGGTCCTCACCCTGGTGTGCTTTGAAGACATTTTTGCACGTCTGTCTCTGGCCCCCAATGGTTTTGACTGATCAACCTTTTTATCTGAGCGGTGCCGTTCACCCAAAACACAGATTTTATTTGGGTGTTTGAAGACACCAGCTCAGCCCTTAGGACAGACCGAAGGGTCCTGCTTTACTGCCAGCGAGAGCGGGTCCCACCAGTCCTACACAGCACCAGGAACCACCGGCCCAGACGTTTCAGGAGTTGTTTTGCACAGTCTATGTCCATGACAAGCACAAGGGGCTGGAATGTTGAGGCCTCAGCTAACAGCTGTACTGCCTGCCTTGACACTCAAACAAGTATTCTCCCTCTCCACACTCATCAAATACAGCATCATTCCTTTTTCTGTCAGCTGTGGACAGGTGGACCTGCCTACCTGTGGAACCAAGAGGAAAGGTTGCCAGGTCCACCTTTTTTATCTGACTAAGGTCCCAAATAGTGGCACAAGGGAAAAACAGCTTTGTGGGAGCACCTAATAGGCCACGTTAAATTAAGGAAACCTCCTTACTAGCAGATAAAGCTCTTAAGCAGTCCCAAACTTTCTAATGAAATATATTGCTAATAAAACAAACAACAAATTCAGGAACTAGAATGGAAGAAATAAGTTTTTTGTTAAGCTTAAGACAAGTTGGAAATGTGTTCTTCTGGTGTGTCTGCTATACAGGAGGCTTGAGGATGAAAGGAAAGGAAAGGAAAACTCTCAGGCCAAACTTTGCATCCACAGGACTCCAGTAGCTGGAGTTACAGGATGACCCCTGCACAGACCCACGATTAATAACAATACCACAAAAACAAGTACTTAAATTTCATGCTATGATGTCAACTCGTGAGCAGGCAATGTATTGTTTTTCCTTTGCTCTCTCTTTTGGACATGTGCCACCACAATGCAAATACTAAATAAGCATTACTGGAAGTGTTTGAGTGACTATATCCTGTCACTGCCCAAATTGCAATTCTGGAAAAGAAATGCCCCCTCTCCTACTCTTCAAAACAAACTGCAATATAAATATTGAGATATACAGTTCTGCAGGGGTTCTGCTTTTGTAGTTATCCTAATCTGTAATCAAATAGAAAATCATATATACAGTTTCAGGTCAAAATAGTGACTTGGGGAGGAAAAAAAAAAGGAGAAAAATGCAAGTCCCTGATTTTCCAGATTAATGAAAAGCAATAAAAGTGCTTGCCCAAATCTGTTCAGTTCCATTGGTTTCCAGAAGACGGGTTTCCCCTTTCCTTGAATCTCTTGTGCTGTTGCTAGGAATTAGTGAGCTGTGAAACTCACCTAATGAGGTCAGCATCAGGAAATAGCTTTGGAAAAACAGCTCCTGGGGGATCTACTAAAGGACTCCCCCAGTGTCCAAACGAAATCCTGGATGCATCGGCACATTGTACGGTGGGGGCTGTGAGAGGAACGTGCCCGGCTTTGTTGTTGTTTTTCCTATAAAGGGACAGCTAAGGAAAGTGAAACTATTAACTCATCCACTGGAATTTCTACTCACAAACCGTGCCCCCTGTTAAAGCTGCTCATAAAAGCCTTTCGGCTAGTTAGTTCCATATGTTCCCCAAACCCGCAGTTATTGCTTCTGAAAGGCAGGAGTAGTTAACAGTCTGCGGCTTGGCACTGACCAGGGAGACCTGAGGACCTCGCTTTTCCCCTCCTCCCTTTCAAACTGCCAATTAACCAGCTTAATAAAACAGTTTGAATCTGACCAAGGTGCTTGGAGAAACCCCGAGCCACCACCCATCCTATGGCTTATCCACACAGTGACACACGGACACGGCCTAGGGCAGAGCAGTCACTCTGCTAATGTGCAGTCCTGGGGACTGCGACTGGTTTTCTTGACTCTGGGAAAGCTGCAGGCAGACTGGGACTCCAGCCTTCAGCCCTACATGCCCAAAGCTCCTGCTGAAGTTGATTTCCAACAGCCTGACTTCAGCCCTCTGACTTCTCTCTTTACACAGAGTTCCCATTATGAATTTGCACATGCAAAAGTAATTTTTTTTTTACTTTATTTTCGCTGTGTTTTGACTGAATCAAGGCATTTAAAAACAACACAAAATTTCTAAACACTGCAGAAAATACTGCAGTGTGCATGTCACCCCCATTCCCTCAGCCCTAAGCCCCCAAAACCGGAGAAGGGCTCTCCTGGCTGATGGCAGCTGTCACACATTCCCTGGGCTGACCCTACTACACTATTGCTTTTGCACCGAGTTCCCGGTTTCTGCAGGGCTGCGGCAGGCAAATGGTGCAGACAGAACCTGGATAGCAGCTGTTAGGGGTTTGGTGGGTTATCTGATAGAACAGGCAAGATAGCTAGTTTATGGTTTTAGATGCAAGTCTTCCCTTGACAAGGTCATTAAGACAACAAACAAAGACCACTGGAATTAATTTCTGCCTTGAAAACGCTCTAAAAACATATATTCTCTCTATATATATATACAAACACACACCCACCATAAACACCACACCCACCTTAAATAGGTCAAAAAAACCCCAAATAAGGTCTTAAATATATAAACAGTAGCACCTGTAGCAAAGACACTATTGAAAGGAGCGTAAGATCTGAAAACTTTTCTTCTAAAGGTAGTTGAACTCTGTTACTTTCTAAAGGCACTCAGAGTCCATATTAACTAGAAGAAAGGGAGGGGGGAAAAGAGCTTTGATATGGAATTTCCATCCTTTCCCCTTTTGTGAATCACCAAACTGTGGTGGAAGAATGTCTTAGTTTCAATGCCCTCACCACATCATCAGCACAGCCTCTTTTGCCAGTAACTCAGCTTGATGTCCAACCTGTCAGGGTGTGAGCAGTGACTCTGTAGAATAACTCTCTGCTTTGGTCAATCTCCAAACTCAGCCTTAGGGAAATAAATTAAGAAGTAACAGGAGGATGGATTTGCAACCTACTCAAAACCGAAACACTGGAAGGGACAGAATTACCTCTCTTAAATCTGCAGTCTAAATGTAGGGCTTGTGAGGATTTTGTATGTGGGATTTACTCATATCCAGTACTTCTGCACTGGTCTAGTTTCTCAGCTGTACTGAGCTCAGTAGATTAATTTTGATGAGCAAACCTGTCTGAAAAGCAAAATATTTTCCCCAAATGAGTTACACTCTGAGCAGTTTAATTCTGCAAGTGTTTTTTCAATGAAGTACAACCAGTTCCAGCAACCAACACCACTGCCCGGCAGTGATGGCTCGCAGGTCCGAGTGACAGTGGTTAGACTTCTGGAGTGCAGTCTTAGATCTTTTCAACAAAAAAGTTCGCTTGACATGGCCCTGCTGCCTGTTTGGTGATGCCGTGGGCTTGGCTCCCAGCCTGGCTCCTTCGCACCTCTGGGTCCCCCCCCCCAACCTGTTTCTTCCTGTGCCACCACCCCAGCAAGCCCAGCTTGGCCTCCAGTCCCACCCAGTCATTTCCATCCTAGACTTATCTCACCACTTGCTAGTCAAGAGCAAACCTCTATATTCCAAAATCCAAATGCTGCCTCAGTGTCAGGGAAACTCAGCCCCCCACACACACCATGTAACTCAAGAGCTCTGTGGGCACTGGCAGTTTGTGGGGAGGTTTCTGGAGAGGGGCAGCGCTCCAGCAGCGGTGCCGCGGGGACCGCAGAGCGTTGCTCAAAGGTGTTGTTGAAACAAGAACAGTCCTCCCAGATAAGTCCAACACTCCCCAAAAGTGTCTGGTAACAGATACTTCGGGAAAGCATGTAAGAAATGAGGTGAGCAGAGGGTGAACTTCTCTCAGACAACGCTTCCCATCTTTTGGAAATCTGCCAGTCGGGGAGACTGTGGATGGAAATACCTCTTCTCCTATCGCTCCTTCCCACCCACCTCCCTGCTCCCCATGCCTCCACCTCAAAATTATCCCCGTGCTTGGTTGCACCACTCTACTGAAGAGCAGCCATCTGCCTGATGTGTGCACAGAGGAGCTCACAGCCTGCTACTTTGCTCAGCAATTGCATTCCCCAAATGGATGCCTGGCAGGGCGCCCAAAGGGCAGTGCCCACGATCACTTTCCTCCACCTTAAATGGGCACATTGTCCCCGCTTTCAGGGTCTTCACCTTCAAAGGGGGCACATGAAATCCTTCCCAAGAACCTGAAACTACATTTGTGCTCCTGACTCATGAGTAAAATTGTTACTGGGCCCTTCTGGGGTTTCAGTTTTTCTTTTTTGTGTGCACCGTAACAGAAGGAATGTGGGAACGTGCCCCGAGCTGAGTGTACCGGTCGGCCCCGGTGGCGAGTGAGCAGCAAGGAAAGGGGCACCCTCATGGAAAAAAGCACAGCTCTGGGGCAGTTTGGGAAACTCCTGGGTTTAGGCATCCAGCCTGAGACATTTTTTAAGAAGTCTAGTTTCATGATATGCTAAGCATCCACCCACTGAAAAGTGCAACCTATCCTGGGTGCATTTAATTTGGGGTTTATTCATATTACTGCTTAATTTTTGAACTGTTGCTTTTTAATTACCAGCTGAAGCTACATAGTAAAATGGACTAGCCCCACAGGCATGTTTTTCTTTCTATTATATTACAGTGAGGCAGCAGATTAACTCCTTCAGACGTCCCAGTTTAACACCTCGCGATGCCAGCATGGCCCCTTTCCAGACTGCTGCTCCCGAAGCAAGAACAGCTGAAGGGGACATATATCTTTACGTCTCCTGTATTTCCAACTCCCAGCCCAGGGTATCAGCACAAGCAGGTGCCAATTTCAATATGTGTCAGCATGCTGGAGAGTAAATCTCAGCCCATCAGGAAGGGGAGCAATTTCCAGTGAGCCAGCTGGAGCTGCAACCTCTGGCCAAGGACAAACAGTTTGGGGCAACAACTGTCTCAGTTTTCTAGTCTCCATATGACCATAACTGAGTTGACAGCTGTAGAAAAGGGAATGTTTCCTAAGCCTGAAGGGGACATCCTCATGAGGTCAGCAGGGAAAGAGGGAAAAAAAAAATAAACTTTAAGAAGTCAAGATTTGGATCAACATGAGAAAAGGAAGCCTTCAAGAGGAAGCAGGGAGCTGAACTCATAAGGGATAAAGCACTTGTTGTGGATTGTTGGTTCTTCTTTTAGCTTAGCATTATCTCAAGTTTGAATTCATTTCATTATGCAAGATGTTTTTGCCATTGTGGGAAACAGTGACCAAGCATGGGGTACCCCACGTCTGCTGATGAACAAGGGGCTTGATCTGGCAGACTGCTCTTTTCAGGACTTCCTCACAGCAATTCCTGCTTCAGGGGCCTTTCTGAGGGAGATGCAGCAAAGGGAAAACGTACAGACAGAGATGCCCAAGACAAAAAGAAAAAAATAAAGTCATTTTGGAGCTCAGGGCACGTGGGGAAGAGGGGAAGCATCCAATCCCTTATGGGGACTGCATATCACAGCCCTGACGCAGTCTACAGGATTTCTGCCTGGAAGGAGCAAGTTACACGAAAATTATTCAAAATTCAGTTAGCCAGGGAAAGAAGGTGACCTACCCATCAAATCACAGCAGCTCAAATTTCTAATATCTACTTGTAGCCAAGCACTTGCCTTCAAATTAAGCAGAGGCCAAGAATAATTACTTACTCTTCGCTGAGATATTTACATCAATTATTGGGCAAATAAATTCAGCTAACAAATAGCTTCAAGGAAACTGCAATCTATTCACAGTCAAGTTGCCAAGACAGAAGATATTTATAAAATTAATTATTTGTAGCCAGCTTCTCTGTTAGCTGTCAAGGTCAGAATGATAAATTCAGTCACTTTATTTTCTACTATATATTAGGCTTCCTCAATCTAATTCTACTGTTTATGAATTATGGGAGGTTATCTTTCAAGAGACGGCTATAACAGTTATATTTTTATTATCATTGGAACTAAAAGATCTTATTTCTTGAAGCTTTTTTAAGCCTAGGCTTAACAGTCTCCACTCCAGTCAGAGAATGCCTATGAAATCAGCTACCAGTGAGGATTTGCTGCTCAGGAATCAAGAGGAGAGTTCTCAGATTTTTGCTCTCCTGCGTAAAGCCAAGAATCAGATATTGCTGTAAAACATTTAGATAAACTGGCACCTTCTGAAAAAAACCCTTCATTTAAGTAACACTTCTGCTTTCTTTTTTCTTCTAACTAAGAAGAATGGATCTAGAAGAATATTCACTTCACAGCTTCAAATATTCCTCCCCTATGTGGGATATTTGCTCACATAAATAAATAAATAAATAAATAATAATAATAAAATAGTAATTAATACTGGTTTCAGGCATTATTCTGGTCCACACACACAAACAGCAGTGAAAATACCTGCAAGAGATCTGCCTCAGATTCACCTTCTGCCCCCTTAGCCATATTTCCTCACTCTTAGATGGAGTTCCAGGAGTTGAATCAAACAAACTCTTTTTCCTTGCCTGTTTAGTACTAGTGGCTCTGTAAATACACCCATGGCTAAGCCAGCAAACACTGCTATCCCCTGAAACGCACCATCAATGCCCAGCAGGTTTTTCCCTCTCCAGCTGTGCTTCATCAGGAAGATTCCCAGAAATCCTACAGCCACTAAGGGCATTGCACATGAGGACGCAGCTCAGACAAGTCCTAAAGACCCCAAGGGGAGAGAAAAGCAACTCCTGAAAGCAAATCTCTTTGCTGTTGCCCTGGAGTAATATGGATGAATAGCAGCCTTTTGCACAATCATGACTCTGGGGCTGGAGCTGAGAGGATCCAGCCCACTATTCCACCACAGGACGGCAGGGGAGACATCCAGGCAGGAATCCCAAAACAGGGGTATGGGTACTAAGCGGAGCAGAGAGGATTGCTTCCAGGTTTGACTTCACTTCCCAAGCCTGACTCTTAGGAGCACAAGGAGTTTCAGAGCCAGCCTCATCTGGTGCAATTTAGCATCGTCCCGATGATCGACACGCGCTGAAATCCTGCCTGCACACCCCGGAGGAGGAGACGGGGATGATGCAGGGGGTAGGAAATGACATCCTCCACGAACCTGTGGGGGATCAGCTCATTCTGGAGAGAACATCTGTTCTGAATTTCTTCTTCCCTGCTCATGATCTTTTTACCTTCCATAAAGTAGGTGAGCCAGGGAGTAGGTTCAGGTGGCTTTACAGGCCAGTTTCTTAGCAGATGGAAGTTGATCAGTTTAACATGCCCCAACCATGCTTTGCTAGTTCACCTGGCAGGGAATTTTGCCCCGTGTTTATATTTTGCTCAAGAGCAGCTATGCTTGCCATTTAATTGTTCCTCAAATTTTGAGATGTAATTATAGAATTCTGAGAAACTTAGCTTAGACTTTGAGAAGCATATGCTCAGGATCACTTAGAAATGAGGTGAAGCTCTGGAACTATTCATTGAAGGCACAAAAAATAAACATACCTGAGAAAAATGTCAGAGAGTTTATATAGAGAGGCAAAAATTGAATAGATTGCAAAAGAAGTTTCTCAGGAAAAATACTTTACTGAGCTCTGGTAACTGGAAGTTACTGGATTCAATGCATTAGGACACAAACACTACTAAAACAAAGACTTCATGGAGTCTTGTTTAAATTGCAAATACTGACTCTTTCTTTGACCTCTCCTCTTTGCCTTTAGGAAACTAAATTACATTTTAGTTTGCCTGTTTTCATCACATTTTGCTTTGGGCACAAATGACTGAGAGAAAAAGCTCTGCTTTTTCTATGCTGATAGAAACTGAAAAGAGATTAACCAAAAAGCAATAAACTATTCCCTCTGAACTGTAAGCCCTAAATTTTCTTATTAGTGTCTACCCACACTAATTTGAAACTTAGCAAGGCTGGTTTTTTCCAAAGTTGTCAGCTGAAATAAGCTAGTTCTGTCCTTGCAGGCTGCATTTGCCAAAGGTCTTTCTGCTTTCAAAACACTCCTCCTCCACCAAATATATCAAGATTGTTGCCCTTTTCAGAATTTCCCACAGGTATATCGTGATGTTAAAGAGGGAGCAAAAATATCATGGTATTTTTCAAGCTATTATCATGGGAATGCTTTGTACACAGGAATGTCAGAGCGAAGTCAAGCCCCGTGCACAGCTCTGAAGGCAGATGGATGAGTGTAGGAGCCAGTGACTTGCAAAGACTGCAGAGCCATTAAGAGAGTCCTGACAGTAGAGGAAGGACTCTTGATGCAAGAAGACACTAGTCCTGCGAAAGATCCACAAAATCCCCTTCAATTACAATGGGAGTTGCTCAAGAAAAGCAATCCCCATTGTCTTCTCTTTGGACTCTTCATAAGAGCATTGGGAATGGCAGAGCAGATGTCCCTGTAGCATCCCATGAAGGTTCCAGCCCATCCCTAGCACTTTTACCAGCCTCTTCTCTAATAAATTCAGAAGCTCTGGCACATGAAAGTTTCCAGATGATACTGCAAGCCACCTACTCAGGACTAACTCCAGTCCCCTTGCCTCTGTCACACTGCATGACCAAGAGACCAACTCCCAGCTGGCACTGGCATTCCTCAGAACTGGTCCTGCCCACTACCATGCAGTCTTGGACAGAGTTTGACCCTTTGTATTCACAACTAAATGCTACCAGATGGATGCATCAGTTCAAAGGCTGGTGGAAACAATTAAAATTACAGGAAGCTGCATTTATCCCTCCACCTATAGCACTGAATTAATCACGGCTGATAGGGATCTAAGCAGAGCGACGAGGTCTTGCCTTCCTATCCCACTCAAGGCTCTGATTTATATCACTACCTGTCAAGAGATGGCAGAAGATTGCCCAGTAGCTGCTGAATGCTTCTCTCCCTCCCTCTCCTGGGGAGACAAATATAAGCCAGGACATTCCTGCTCTGCTCAGGATGCCATGAAACCTAACCTCCTGTTGACACAAGCATTAGGCCCCAGGACTGTATAACAGGTCACTGACAGAAAGATATAAGATAGAGCTTCCAAATTCAGCTGGCCACACACAGGCAGGCCCTGGAGTGGGCGTGCTGCTGGCTCCCAGAGCCTGCATACCTGTGAAGGACACCCAATAGCTGAGGGGACACCCATGGGCACAGCCCTCGTCAAACACTTTCTCAGTTGTAGGTTCTTCTGGTAGGTTCAATGGCTGATTCTGCTTGAGATTTTTATGGGGCTTTTATTAGCTGTTTCCTTACCAGGCTTCAAAGGTTGGATTTCATTCTAAACACAGGAAAAATCCAGGGACCGCTGGACAGCTGTGTCCCTGCAGCTGCTATTAAAAGAACGATAGAGGGGGAGTGCCAGAACCCATCCAATGCTGGATGGGACTGGAAGTCTGAATGCCCACACGTCAATTTAAATATTTGGGCTCCAGTAAGTTAAACCTTCAGTGCTCTGCCAGCAGCCTAGGGTCAAGGACTGAAAGGGGACCCTCAGTAACTGTGAGCTCAGTGCTTTCTTTGGAAGCAGAACTCCTAAAGGTTGGTTCCTCCCTCTTCCAGCAACACGCTGATGCCCACATTTCATGTCAAGCATGAAATGGGAATAGACCTGTTACCATACACTGAGCATTTCTCCATCCGTGGGAGGCAAAGCAAAGACAAACAAGGAGGTTTGAGTCAACACAAGGGTTAATTTAAGAACTGAGCTTACTTAAAATAAAAGTTGTCACCAATCAAAAAGAACAAGTAGCCATTGAAGAGAAAACTGTTGAGATTTATGGGACCCATTCTAGAGACATAAAAGGGGAGTCAATCATCATCTGAAGTTTATTTTTTTAATAAGAGCTCCTCAAACATTCCCTCCGCTTTTCATTGGCAGAAACGTAAGCTTGTGGCTGTGAAAAAGTTAAAAATTAGGGGTTTCCTAAGTGGGAGCAGAATGCATGGCTGCTCTGTATGACCCCAGCTACTCTAACAGCTACTGCTAATTCCCAGTGGAAGCATCAATAGCCTGTGAAATAGACTCCTTTCTTTTCTTGTACAAATTATTCCTTTATATTTTTGAACTTCTGAACCTCTTGGCTTAATAACAACTCCACAAGAAAGAAGGAAAATAATTGAGTGTTTATAACAACAGGCATCTTTTTTGATTATCATCCCAGGCTGTGGCACTTTCAGTTTAGAGAAGCCTGAGTCGTAGCCGCTCTGCAAAACCGTTCAGGAACAGGATGAGGAGAGGGATGGGAAGGACATCTCCTCCTACCTAGGAACTGTGGCCATTGAATATTTTGAAAATTTCCCAAACATACAGTTTTACTGCCTTCCACCTACTCCTTAAACTATAACCTGCCCACTTACTACCTGTTTGAGTTACAAGCAGAAATTAAAACCCTGCCCACCCTCGTGTGCTCCAGCCTTGCAGCCTTCAAATGAGCTGCAGCACATCAGAATGTGGGCCATAAAAAGTTGCAAAACAAAGCAAGACAAAAACCTTAACAACCCACCCACAGATGCAAGCAAAGAAAGAAACAAATCAAGGGAAAATAATAGGGATAAACTGTCTTTAGCCTCTTTCTTTTTCCAGTTGTAAATGGAATCCAATGTGACAATGCTGTAACAGTTGACAGAGTCTATTTTTCTCCAAAAGATCTACAGTTGTTGGGCTCCCCACTACCTCCCAAAAGACTAACATGGCTTTCAATTAAAAAAGGCTAACACTAGGAAATGTGTTTACTCAATGGAAAATGGCAAGGCCAGGCTCAGGAAGCACTCATCTTCCTCCAACAGTCAGTTTAACAAGCATTAAATCACTGGTTATTACATTCTAGATAATTTGTTGTCTAGCATCATCACTTGGTTGATTAATGTCATGCTAACTCCTGATAATGATAAATTCATAATAGTAAGCTTGGCAGTTCATATTCTGAACCAGACACCCAGCCAGGGGACAATCCTGTACCCCTCAGGTCAGCGTTACAGCACAACCCAGCCCTTTTCAAGGAAGATTATGACAAACCTTAACATCAGATGTGCTTTGTAAGGCCCTGGCCCATTAAAACCAGGAACATTTCCTTGAAAAGGCTCCAGTTAGAGATGACACCACCTACACTTTAGCAGAGCCCACCGCTCTGAGACACATCGTTGCTTGACTGTCAGCAAGGAGAGTAAAAGTCTGCTTCACTGGAGCAGCTTCCTGTCAGTAAAACTCATCTCAGACCAATACTGGCTTGGCTGAAATTGAGCTGTGTAAATCAGAGCTCAGCATCCTTGAGTTTTTTCAAACATTTGCCTCTACAGGAGTTACTTACAGGTGATATTTTCTGAAGTTCTCACTGCTGTAATCTAGCAGTAACTCTTTCAAGCACCAAGCTACACCACTCCACCATTTACACCATGAAATGAGGGTCTCCTACTTTCTTTGCCCATACATTACAAAAATCCACTGAAGGGACAAACTGAGAAGGACCAAGTTTAACAGTTTCTTATTGGCAACGGAGACATTTCCTTCAGACAGACGTATTTATTTAGGCATCTTTCCTTTCTCCTTAGTGGGGGTTCTTAAAGGCAGCTTCAGAAATCCCTGAGGCCAAGCTAAATCCCTACTAAATTTGTTCCATAAAACGAGGTCCCCTGTGGTTGGAACATGTTGATGGTGTAGGATTCGAGTGGCAGCCACCGCATGCCGCTACCCCAACCACTGGCATTTAAATTGAAGATCATTCATCACATGCTTATGGTCAGACCTAACCATAAATGAGACACTCCACAACTTTGTTCTAAAACATCTATTACTTATGAGTTAACTACATTAAGATGGAATATGACATGCAAACCCCAAACCCAAAACAAGAAAACAACACTTGCATCTCAGTAAAAGGCTGAGCAGGAGGGTCTTGGGCTACTGTTCCCATATGCACAGGAGCTGTAAAGGATCCCTCTCACTTCCATCAGTGGGCATTTATCCTGCAGGCAGTAAGTGGGTGATTTCCATTATATTTCTTCACCCTTGAAAATAAAGTGTATAATGCAGTGGAAGACTGAAGGGATAAGAATGCACTTTTGCCCATGTTCATTTTGCAACCTTCTTGTTCAAGGCTACTGAATTTATTGCCTGTTCTTACAACAGGTGAGGGACAGGGTACAGGTCTCCAAGCCATTATGTTGCCACAAGTCCTGCGAAAAAAGCTGATGAGCCAGAGAGGATGTGAAGGGAAGGCTGAGCAGTAGACTCAGCCCCCAAGGAATCCATGCAGGACTTGATCCAAGAGATGCAAACCCTGGAGAGATGATGCTCTGCTCTGCACAGACAAGGTGTTTGGGCTTCAGCTGGGGCTGAATTAGAAGTGTGGTCAGGCAAGTTTCTATCACAACCACCCACAAAATTGCTGTGCTGTTCCAGCCCCAATTCCAGCTCTGCCAACGTGTCTCAGTAGTGACTTGCCATGGAGTTAGAGAGAAAGAAAGTTTGTGCCCAGTGGTAAAGACACTGACTTGTGTTTAAAAGATGTGGGTTTGCTTTCCTGATGTGGGTTTGGATAAATCCCTTTTGGTAAGAGGAAAGTGACACACAGTGGGTTTCCTTCTTTGAAGGAGTGACAGGAAGACAGAGATGAATCGCTTGGTAAAGCCTCATGAACTCATGTCCCAAAGGAGTGTGATGCATGGAGATGGGAAGAATCACTCACAGGGAGGAGCTGTCTTCAATTAGCATGGAATTTTCTGCCACAGCATTGCTGCTTTCCAGGTTAAAGTCTCAGACACTTCACAGTGATGGGTCTTCAAATAGTGGACATCTCACTTCTTCCAAGCACTCAAGCGCAGCAACCTTCACACCAACTTTTCCACTTTCAAGCTGAATGAGAAAACCCCCTTTAGCAAATATTTGGATCACTTTTCCTCCTTGTGACACATTAAAACAATAAGAAAAAGTCACAGCCATCATTTCTCCATCAGTAACAGCAAGGAAAGAACATTTAGCAAAAAAATCCAAACAGAAAAACACAACAAAAGTGGTTTGTTCCTCTTGATATAAATTGTTCTTTTAAATTGAGTGGGCAAAAATCCACTTAAATGGGTCAGAGCAACAGGAAACTTCTGCACTTTGGTCCAATTTCTTTTAAAGTATATGGTAATCCTAAGATTGATTTCTATGGGTCTTGGATCAGGCCCACATAGAATTCGGCATTTTCCAGGTTAGAACGGAAGCTCTACAAAAACACCTTCCCATAGTTTATACCAGGTTTTGGTTTCAAAAACGTGACTGAGAAGGTTTCAAACAACGTTGAAATTCCCCTCCCGAAGCCCAAAGGGGAAAATGAAAAAGGGCTTGAACAATTCCAAGTGAAAAAGCCAGCAAAGCTGCTGAATCAGCTCTCCTTACACTACAGACTGGATTTGTACAAGAGTTGTGTTCCTACAACCAAACTCTATTTGCTACAGCCCACAACAGAAATTGAGATCCTTCATGTATTTTCAATATTGCCTTATCTCCAGGGTTTGTTCCCCTTAGACATTGTTTTTTCTCTCTCACTCTTTTTTCCAGTTCCCTTTGGGCAACTAAATACAAACCTCATTCTTGTGGCGCAGGGACGCCTCCTGCCTCCCGAGGCTTCGTTCTTGGAGAGCTCTCATTCTTTCAGATCTCACTTCTATGCAAGTTTTTTATTCCTTTTCTGTTCTGGCTTTGTGGGCTGTGACTGAGCATGTCGAGAGATTGACCCACAGGCTGCCTGTGTCACACTGGTTTCTGTCTCTTTGGGTGGAATTTTTGAGGAGCGCTCAGAGCTGGTTTCACTGAGAGCTGAAGTCATCCAGAGTTTGGCTGAGAGGAAGCTGCTTGGGTAAGACCATCAGCGACATCTTTGGGACACTCTACTCACTCTGTTTCTCAATTCTAGGACATGCTATCGAAAACCCCAATCCACATAAACCCCATAACCAGTTGGGATTATCACTACCACTGCTCCTGAAAAACTTTTATATAAAAGATAAAACTTTGAAGGCAACTTCCCACAAACTTGTTAGCAGCTTTGTGCTGCCATTTTCCTGCTTTCAAACTCAACCCCACAGGAGTCTCCATCCCTAGACCTTCAAACACCACAAGACATCTCCAAACTATATCATCGTGTTAACCCTGGCTGTTTATTATAGACAGTGTCTGGCTACAAACAGCACGGAATTAAACAATACATCACTGGCTGCCTGCAAAACCCTCCTTCCCTCCCTCCACCTCCTGCTCCTTCCAAGCACCACTTCTCCTTGACCTCATCACAGCCAAGCTCAGACGACCCGGGACACGCTGTCACACAGCACAGGGAGACCAGCCCCAGCCTGCCCTACACACCAGGCTTTTCCTGACTCCCTGACACTTTTGATCTGATGGATTTTGTAGTGGCCTTGTAAATGGGAATTAGTCGTGCCTGGAGGGTCAAGGTTGTCAGACCTCATGCTGAAGTGCACATGTATTCCTGAAAGGAAAGCTAACAAAAGCAGATTCTGTGCCAGGCCAGGAAGGGAGGAAGATATCAACAAATTGACAGAAAAGTGCTTCTGTGACTTTTCAGCCTGGCAAGGATCAGGCAGCAGGGCTGGGGGGTGGGAGGGAGGAAAGAAAAGGGAGAAGGGGAAAGTAAGGAAAGGGATGAAGGGGAGAGTAAAAAAAGGGAAAGGGAAAGAGAGGGAGGGAAAAAAAGGGGAGGAAAACAGAGGTGGGAGAAGGGGAGGGGAGAGGAAAAGGGAAAAGAAAGAAGGAGGAAGAAAAAGGGGGAAAAGGAAGAAGGAAAAAAGGAAGAAGTTCTACCATCACTCAGTGTATCGAATAGTGTCAGGGAAAGACCTCTTAACCTTGGCCATGGCTATCACATACCAGATAATAACTCAGGATCCTTTACTAATGAGGAAGGAACTAAAAGCATTGCAAGATGTGATGAGCTCAGACAGCCTGGATAATATAATCCTCTGGCCTTGCAATAATGCTGTTAGCATGAAATACAGATAAATAGGAGTGAACACAAAAATACAGCTAATGAAGTACAATAGATTTAGTTGGCACAAGTCAGCCTAGGTCAGCTACCAGCAGTAAAAAGACTCAACAATGACAATTTTCCACACTTTGCAGCTTCTAATCAGGTGAGTTGCACCAATTCACACAGAATACAGTGAAAAGGGTTTCTTGTAATGTGTGAGATGCAGGAGGCGTTGGGGGAAGCTGTGAAAAAATCAAAGTCTGAAATGGCTAAATTGGCAAGTAGTGTGGCCCGACAGGAATGGATCAGGGGAGAAGTAGGGCCTGACATAAACAGTACATACATTTCAGGAGGTTTATTTTGGCTTAGTGTGATGCCGGTCCCTCGGACTGAATGTCTGTTGAATCCACAATAAGCACCAGGGTGCAACAGGGGTAACACTGAGGGATATATTTCAAAAGCAAGCTCCTAATCCAAACTAAATGCTTATGTGGACACCTCCAAATTTATTTTCATGCTGGGACCAGGTTAAGTCCCACTATTGTTTATAAGCATTCTGGGGAGGGATGGGGTAGAAGTTAAGCATGAAAACCACAGATGAAGTTACTGTGATGCAGAAAGTTAAGAGTGTCAGATAAAATGTAAATAGCTGTCCACATGCCAAGACTTAGCCTGCCATAACACAGGGATGTAATAGGTTGACTTAATCATCATTTAAGAGCACTCAAGCAGCCTGTTAGGGAGCTCTGCAGGCAGGCAAGAACTTAAGCTCCCAAAAGTCCCATATACCTGAACTCCTAGATGTTACTTTTGGGTGAGTTGCCAGTGCTGAAGGGAAAGATTAATATGAGAGATCCTGACCCTGTAATAAACACTCAACAATACTTCTTCCTATTAGGACTTCAGCTTATACTGGTTTATCTGCTGGTAGTTCCCCTCTGAGTGAGAACATCAAGTTTCATCATGACAGAAGATTCAAAAAGTTTTTCCAGATGGACGCCAATTGTTCACTTACAGACAGCAGGTTGGAGAAACTCCTGAAACTGGAGAACTGTCCCACCTGGAGATTTCCTGCAGCCTTTGGGGAGGGCTGCAATGCCCTCCCTGTACAAATGGTGCAGCAGAATCTCAGGGCTGACATACAGCACCAAGGAAACCATAACAGGACACAAGCTCTTATCTAGTGAAGATACAGAACAAACCCAACACTGCAGGCTGTCAGGCATTGTTCGTCTGTGGTGGTTACACACCTTCCTAGTTAAGAATCATCCAAAGAGCTGTCAGAAAAAAAAGTGTTGTGTCCTGAGAGAAATCCCAGTCCTCTGACACTTGCTTTCATGTTGATAGGAGCCCAAAAAGTTGAATGAGCAAAATTCGCAGCTCCCAGGTGTGACAAAACAGAGAGCATCACTTTCTCGGGTGGCAACAAAAAGGGGAAAATTCAAAACAGTCTCCTGACAGCTCTCACACAGATCTGCCCTGGACAAGCAGCATTGCTGTGTTTCCTGGATCATTACTTTTACCCTGGAAAAAGTTTTGCCTAATCTAGAACCAGCCCCAGCAAGCAGACACAACACTCTGAGAGAGGGAGACTGAAGCACACACGGGACCCTTGCAATCAGAACAAAAACCAGCTGTTACCTGCTACGCCAGAAAGCACCACCCTGCCCTGCTGAGGTGCCACACTCCCCTTCCTCTGCTCACAACCAGACAGCAAAGCCTCCAAGGGCCAAGCAATTACCCCTAAGCAGAGAGACCTTAAATGCAAGAGGGCCCACCTGTGCCTATAAATTACATTGAGGCAAAGTCACTCGTGCTTATCAGTGCTGATAGTCAGAAGTGCAACAGCCGTCCCTGAATGGCACAAGTGTTCCTGCTTCAGTCACAAAGGCATCCTTTCCCTAGATTTTATTTTATTTTATTTATGGGTATGCTTTTATTTTAATAGCCCTTTTTTTAAAACTGTAGGCTAAGATAGCCTTGCTTCCCCAGGGGTCTCACTAAAAGCCAAACTGCACCCGACTCACCAGTGTAACTTAAAAAGTTAAGCAGTGGTTAGGGACAAGCCACCTCATTCTTTCCAGCCCTGGAATCTCAGTGCATATGAATTTTGGATACTGCTGCAAAAGTGGCACATTACAAATTAGCAACAGTTTAGTTTATTAGTCCCCAAGTGGATTTATTTATGGCACAGAATATATTGCTGTAGGTTCCCTGAGACCGGGACTGTGACGTCACTGAAATTAAAGGGGATTTCATGTGGAAGACTGTGCCAAAATGGACTTACTCCTATTGTGCTTTCAACATGTGGTATTGTTTTACCATATACTTTTTGAGCTTGATGCTTTCACACCTTACAAAGATCTCCTGCTGCAGCAACTGATGGTGGATTCTGCTGAGGTTACTGCCACAGGCATGGAGGGAGCCAAATATAACGAGAACCTGGATCCTTCATCCCTGCATCCACTTCTTTAGGGAACAGGCCAATACATGCTTCAAACTCTCAGACAAAAATATGGTTGAACCACTTCTTGCTTCACCTAGCTCCTTCTTGAGGCAAGAGGAACAGACTCCTTCCCAAGCCACGTGAGCACACACAGGAATTGCCCACCCCCCTTGGTTTTGCACTTTAGACCTCCATCCTTAGAGAGATATCAGCACCATCTGCTATTCCTAGCAAGAATTCAGGACTTCTGGTGCCCTTGACTGCTCAGAAACAATAGGGACACAGGGGTTTGTAAAGGGAGGCAGAGGAAAAAAGGCTTCCATCCAGGGGCTTAGCTTAAGGCAATCTCTAGGCTACAGTAATTCATCCCCTCTCATTAGAGCAATGAAAAAAAATCCCTTTGCTTTTACAACTGGTGAAACTGAGGCACAAAACTCTGCATGTGCAGCACTTCTCATGGTCTCAGTGAAACCATGTTGTTGCTGATTAAACAGGATGTTCAGATGCTGTCTCAACAAAGTTTAGTTTCCCTGGATTTTCTAAATGAGGGAACAGCCAAATTACGATCCCATTTTCCCCAAAACTACAACATGCAGCTCCAACATCCAAGAGTCAGAACGGGGTCCTTCACCATCATGACACTTACACCCAGTGCCAGAACCTGCTCTGGACAGAGTTAGGAGCCCCCCCAGCAGATTAACCTCTGAGCACAGCTCCTGAGCATTGCAGAGACAGGAAGGGGGAGTCGAGGAGCTCCGTCCCCTTCGTTCCCACACCACATTAATGTCATGTTTTCTATGAGTTAGATCAGCCCTACACTTACAGTGAAAGAAATATGCCAATACACAAACTTTCAGTAGCTGGTGCAATTTGGTGGTACACCTTCTTTTCAAAGAACTGGCAAAGGATGACTCACCAACACAGCATCTCTGTGTCTGGGATAGAAAGAAACAGCTGCAGGATTCACATCTGACACCCTTCATTTTAGTGCCTTCCCTCTGAGCTGCTCGTGTAAGAGGTTTTACTCCTTAGCAGGATGCTACTGTTTATCCCAGCTGTGGTTTGGCCCTTCAGCAAGGCAGGTGTCACTTCCCCATCCGACAGAAGGAAAAATTACGGTGCTGCAGAGCTAAGTGAGTCTTCCAAGGCCACACACCAAGCAAACAGCAGCGCTAGGACTAGAAATCAGGAATCCCAAGTGCCTCGCCACAAACGCAATCCACCGAGACCACAGCCGCCTGACCCAGCCAATGCCCACTCTCACAGACTGTAATATACTAAGTTAAAAAGCAGAGTTTGGTTTTAGAGCTGGCTGGCCTTGCTGGACCAGCTCCTGACTCCTGGGGAGGGAGCAGAGAGGACATCAGTGCTTGCAGGGCAAGAGGGACAGTGGCATCCCCAGGTGACAGCATCCCCAATTTGCCCCACAGCCATCGCTGTCTCTGCACGGACCCCCCAGCAGGAAAAATACCGGGGTGGGTAATGATGGGAGAACATCAAATTTAGCTCCCTTTTTAGGCTTTCCTGCAGAGGTGAGATGTGTATGAGGCTGGCTAACATGAATTTCTACTGCTGAAGATGTTGAGCAGGAGGGAAGGTGGAGGTTTTACTTCTTTCTTTGCTCTCTCTCCTCAGTGTGGGTGAAGCCCACGTCAATATGACTTTCTCCCAAGGAAATAAAACCTTCTTAGAGCTTCCTCACCCACTGCTGAACTGCAGAAAAATTAAAGGAAAATGACTTGGACAGCAGAAGGTGGTTTGCACTGCGTGTGCCAGGGCTTGGACGGTGCAGCAAGGCTTGGTTCATCTCCATGGGCAGATTTCAGGGGCAGGATCTTGGTCACAAGATGTTACCCATAAGATTTCAAGCCAAGTCATGACAAAGTTGACAAAACCTGTTACCTTCTGCCAGGGACAGCAGGCGACAAGACCTGACTGAAATTTTTGGCTTCATCTCCTCCCACATGAATCAACTGGATGCACCGAATTCAGCAGAGTAACCTCAGTACAGGTCCTCACATCATCCTCCTTTGGTTTTGAAACAACTTTTGGCATTATTTACTACATCTGCTTCTAGTGCCCAAGGCCAAGATACTGATTACCAGATTGCTAATTTTAATTACTACCTGGCATGTAGAAAACAAAACCAGCTACATGTGCCATTACCCCGAGGAGAAGAAAAAAAAAAAAATCAAAACTAAACAACAAAACGGAGAACATTGTGCTGGAAGAGAAATCCAACCTCCCTCTAACAAAACAGTTTCTGCGGCATTCCCCCCTTCCTGTGTTTGTGTTTCTCTTTTTCCTAAGGGCTATAAAATTTAGCATACTAGGAATTGTGGGCTGCTTTATGAAGCAAGCGGTTGGGTTTGCTAGAAGAAGTTGGCTTGAAAGGGCTGCTTCCTTCTGATGGCTACCTGGCTGCTCTAACTAGTTTGACACCTGCAAATTACTGATCTCTTTCTTCCCAGAACACATGCCATTCCAAACCAGCAAACCTAATTCCTCTGAAAATTTGTGCCTGAACACGCAGTTCTCTCTGCGGAGAGGAACATGAAAATAAAGCTCTGCAACCTTCAGCACCTGCCAGGGAACATCAACTCGACCTTTTCTGAATCATTTTGAACCAACTCTCTTTGTTTCTCAACCACCTCTAGTTCCTGACTTCTTTGTTGCTTCAGGAATAGGAAGCTGACCTCTCTTTTCCCTATTTTTTTGTCAGCTAAAAAGAAGAAAGTTCTTATCTGAAAACCCACAGGGTCTTGTTCTGTTTCACTGAAGTGGGTAGATTCATACCCTGGAAAAATCAGAAATTTCTTGCAACCAGAAAAATGACGTGTCTTTGGGGTCTGCCTTTAGCCAACCTGTTTCTGACCCTTCAATCCACTTGCACAACCCTTTCCAGTCTCTCTTGACTATGAACTGACCTCAAAAAATCACTGCTGTTTGCCCCCCCAGTCTCCAGTACTGCAAAACTATAATGTAGTCCTGCCTGCCTCCTCAGCCCCACTGTTCCCCTCTTCTGGGGCACTTTGTAAAGCAAAAGGAACAGGCAACACCAGATCACTGCTGCAAAACACAGGGGCTTCGCTTGTTTGGGATTTTTTTTCAGCCAGACACAGACCAAATGGATTTGAATTCTAATTCCCGCACCAAGCATGTTGGTTTTTTCCAGCTTTTAAAATGTGTTCACCTGGAGGGCTTTTTCTCCAGAGATGTCAGCATCATTTTATTGTATATTCTCCCTCCACAATGCAAGGAAGCGACAGTTCTGCTCAGGCAGAGACCAAGCACGAAGCCTGTCTTCATTCCAAATGGAGAACAACAAAAGACAGTTTTCAAAACTTCTCCCGGCACAAAACTTGGGAAATAACAAGAAACACAACAACAACCCACACGCATTTTGAACCTGCTGAAACATTCCACTTCAGTGACAACAAAATTGTTTCCTTTTCGTTTGACAGACTAAGAAATATAATAGATGAAAGTATTCTATGTCAAAAAGAAAAATATCAGTCAAATGAATAAAGCTGAATTGTATCAAAGCATTAGTGAAATGAAATACTGAGTCATTCACTTGCCATCAGAACCAATGGAGGCCAGTGAATCACACTCAGTGTTAATGCCTGTGCCTTATTTTTAAGAAAAACTGTTCAGTCAGAATTTAATTGATAAATTTTCATCACTTCTCATTTTCCACTGTTGTTGACTTATTTGTGACTTATGAAAGAATGCTAGTGTTAATCTTCTTCAACATTGCAAAACTACGTGGAGGGTTTATAAGCAGGACAAGTTTTGTTGGATGATGCATTATCTCTTCCTCTTTACTATAACAGCTGCAGTACTTCGAAAAAACAAGCAAAACATTTGGGTACCCAAGCTTTTCCTTGGAGATCGTGTTTCCTTCCTCTCAGACTCACAGATTTAAGGTCAGTAGTGACTACCAGATTATTTGATCTGACATTCTCTAGATGCTTAAACCTGAAATAACATAAACATAAAATATCACAGGTTCTCAGGCTGATTGTTTCAATACAGTCTTGAGGCCAACCCCCCCAGGAAGATACAGTCTCTTCCAGGAAGGCACTGGGTTGAATGCCAAAGTCTAAAACTCAGCAGGAGATTGAGAACCCAGCCCTGCCTTTGGTAATTTGTGTCAGAGCTGGCCATCAGAAACAGTGGCCTTCTTTAATAAGAGTTTCCCCTACATCTGGACCCTGGAGGTTTTTAAGATGAGATTGGATGTGGCACTTGGTGCCATGGTCTAGTAACCACGGTGGTGTTGGATCCAGGGTTGGACTTGATGATCTCTGAGGTCTTTTCCAACGCTGTTGATTCTATGACTCTACAATTCTATGACTCTTGGGTGCACCAAGTGTCACTTAGTACCCAGTACTTGTACCTGGTCATGGAATCAGTATGCCTCCTCACCTCCAACTCTGCATGCTGAACAGATGGAGATCTTTGTGTCTGCCAGTGTAAGAAATTTTCCTGAGTTTCAGTTTTTTTCTGCACATCTCCTTTTCACCATCTTCAAATGTTCAACCTCCTTTTTTCCAACAGGGATGAAGGATGTTGGAAAATGCTTCCAGTGAAAGTCACATCTCTAGG
This sequence comes from Empidonax traillii, assembly GCF_003031625.1. Classification (NCBI taxonomy): domain Eukaryota; kingdom Metazoa; phylum Chordata; class Aves; order Passeriformes; family Tyrannidae; genus Empidonax; species Empidonax traillii. The sequence continues at coordinate 2,580,117 of NW_020955208.1, forward strand.
TAAGTCACATGCCTTGTGCTAGTCCTTGGCACAAGGAGCAGTTTCATCTCTAGAGCAGGTTTGTGACAACCTTGTAGTGATAACATCCTATAGGACCCTTTGTCACAATTCCACAGAGATTAGGAATTAATTATTCCTCTGAACTGGAAGACATAATTAGTTACATATTAAGTAGCACTTAAGTTTTCTGGTTCAGACCTTGCTGTTTGAAGGTGGTGACTGAGGTTCATCACAGAGCAGTCGGTCAACACCACTGCTCACTATCTACAACATTGGGATTCCCTTCACCTCCTTTCCCAGACAGAAGTTTCACTGGAGAGAGACGGGGGATGTTAGTTAAGTAGTTGTATTGAGTTGAACGGGGCTACTTGGATGATGGAGGAATGACAGAATCAGTCATCAAACAGGCAGAATTCCCACTGGTGGCATAAAAATGTCAGGACTATATCATACTGTAAATGTCACTCCTTTCTGCCAAAGAATTTTTATTTGCATTGTTTCTGTATAAATATTCTTTTCTAAAAATGTCAGCGAGAAATGCCAGTTAGTTTCTGACAATGATGACAAAGAGAAGATACATGGGAAGCTAAGTACTAGAGTTTCCCATAAAATCGTAGGGGATTTTTATAATGGAAAATATTGCACTTTTGTTGAAAAATCCCTAATCCTCTGGCCACCCGCCAAAGTCTCTTGGAATGAACAATATTAGGTTTGGCCAATGGGTGTTCAATATGGATCCAGCTTCTCACAGAAAGCAGGCAGATTTGGGTAAGGAGAGAAAACCCCAAGAAATTATATTGTCAGGCACTCAGATGATCACCATAAAAGTACCGATGGGATTTTTTAAATGAGCTATATTGAGTATGACACTGGTACTGATACTAAAGTCAATGAACTCACTTCACCGTAAAGCATTTAGCACACAGAACACCAAGGATCTTTCCTAATCTATAATTCAGCCTGACATTCTGCTGATGAGGATTTTCCAGAGAATGCTGTAACCTACACTGCTTTGCTCTAATGTTCCTGATTTATATATATATATATATGTATATATATATACACATCTCTGCCTTTATATATCTGTCTGCATATATATTACATACATTTATATACTTTGAAGTGTTTGATTTCATTTATTATTTATAAAGAAGCGTTCCAGAAACCGTTTAATGTCCTTATAAAATTTTCATTGAGAATTTCCCTGCTTTTATAAGCAACTATGTATGACATTAGCACTTTAAAGACTAAAAGAAAGCTTTATGAAGAGCTGGATCATCCCCAATCACTGCAAAGTCTAAACTACAAAGCTTCCAGTATTTCCTACCTGTGGTAATTAAGGATGAACACTTAGATTTACAGAACTTTTAAAAATTACCTTTATTCTTAACCCAAATTCTCTTATTTTGAGAAAAGTTAGCACGCTTCTGGTGATTTTTTTAAACCACAAAGCCTCATTTTCTGCCTATATTGATGAGAAATTAGTGCAGCATTAGCCACCTGCCAATGGATCCACGCCACTAAAAGTGAGCTGTGCTACTTGTGTTGCTGTATCGGTTCCACACAGCAAGAAGTAAAAGTTGTATCAAGTCCTGCAATGCCATACAATGTCAACCTAAAAAGAGAGCTTACATAAATTGAACACTGCTTGTCACATTTATGGAAATCCAAACATAGGAAGAAAATTGTTAAAGGCGTATTTTTTTTCTTTCAGAGCTACACACAAAATCTGGGTAGAAACGAAAAAACTTTAAACTGTATTTACGTAGGACTTAATCTCTAAGATCTTTCTTTTTGCCCTTTTCCATTAGGGCTAAGAGTAGATGACAGCAATATAGCCTAAAGATCAGGTGGGCAGAAGCAGAGTCACAGCCCCAGAAACCCCATATAATTCATCCTTACAAATCTTGGCATCACGTAAGGAGCTATTCTGGAAACAAGCTCCTGCAAGGTATAATCCAATGTGTGAACGTATTTCAGCCCCCATGAGGAAAACAACTGCCCCTAGATTTTACCCAAGCATGGATCTAAAAGTCAACAGACAGGGATTATACTGAAAAACCCTCTCGGCTCCTCAAAAGCTCCAGTATTGTCTTTGAAATTTCGCTGTTTCTTTGGAAAACGGTCCACAGCTCTGTTCAGCTCAGTCTCAGTAGCACCTCTTAAAGTACTCTAGCTCCTAGGAAAAGCGTGCTTCACCTTCCAGAAACGTGGTGCCTACTTTATTTCAGGCCATGAATCTGAAAAAAAGTAGGATGCCTACACTTGCTATGCCAGGGGGGAGGCACCGCGCCCTCGCTGCGACGCTGCTGCCCGCGAGGAAACCTCGAGCACACGCCATCACTCCCCACCTTGAGGTTCCTCTAGGGCTGACCCCACGTGAAAATGAAACAGAACTGAATGTCCCACTGAGGAAAGGTAACTCTGACAAGGAGAGAGCTTGAATTCCCCCTCCTGGTAGAGGCGTGCTGTCCACACCTGCCGATTAGGCTGGAGGCACGCAGCGATGCCATATTCCCTCGGCGTGCTCGGCTGCCAGGCTTGGACATGACCCTGCTCCAAAACCAACTCCTCATCAAAGATGTCTTACATTCAGCTGAAATCAAAGAGCCTGAACAGATGTCTCTAAATATATTTCCTCCTTGTAATGATGGCAAATAAAAGCAGTGTCCTCTAACACGTTCTGCACAGCATCTGTAACGCTAGTGCCGTGAAGGGAAATCAAAAGAAATGGGGTAGGATGTTATGTATGCTCTGTGCTCGGAGAGTATTTTAAACTCCCTTAGCCTCTGTAATGAAAACCACACCGTCTGAAAGTGAAACACTGCTGATTGTTAACTGTAGGTCTGTTGGAAATAAAGTGAGGGACACAGGGAAAGGGAATTTCACGTAAATCTAATTTCTTCTGTGTCAAACAGCGCTACTGTATTTCCTTCCATCTGCAAGGATACCCTGTGAAATGTGGATGAATGTTATTACAGTCTGCAATAAGCAGAGTTCAAAGAGGGGAAAATTTGGTTCAGATTTGGATTCAGCAGTTCAGAAGTTTCTTCACACTTTCTTCAAACGACCCAGAAAAAAAAAAAAATCTCAAGCTTTGACTTGCCAATCTTACATAAAAACTTTTACATGAATCAGGTTGCTATGCAAAATAGGTAGGATTTAAGCAAATATTTATATATTTTGCTTTTTCAGCAGAACTAAACTAGATTATTTTGTGGGTAGGATACTGACTGGGATGAAAGAGAGCGCTACATCACAGTTCCCAGTTCTGTCTGTGGCTCCCTGCGTGACTTTGGGCAAGTTATTGCTTCTCTTTGTGCTCCATCCCCTTTCTGTAAAACAAAGAGCCCACTTTTCCTCCACTCTTTCTTTCCCTTAGCTAGATAGAAGTAGCCTGTGCTATGTTAGCGATCAGTAGAAACCAGAGGGGGATAGTGGGCTGGGGGGCTGTGATGGCTCCTGGGACCTTTTGGTGCCATTGTGATGGACATCAATAACAGAAGCTGCCAAAGAACAGCTCTTTGTAACTATTTCCCCCCAGTTCTGACTCTCTGAGGAGATAAGTGAAGGTGAAAACTTACGTTCACTATGCCTAACTGAACACCCAAATTAAAGGTTGAAATGAGCTATTAGTTCCTGAAATATGGGCTTTTCTGCCCATCTCCAACAGACTGTGCTCCAGTTCCCCTGTAATGCTGTTGGATGTTCTGGACAATAAGGCTGCATCCACTCCCCACAGCTCTTGGCTCCTTGTCCTCCTTGTCTCATCTCCTCCCTGGATGCAAAATCCAAACAAACACCCCAAAAGGTGCATTAACAAAACTCAAAGCCAAACTCTGATGTACCTGCTGAAGCTTCCTTCCCCTTAATGTCCCCATCAGCTTTTCAGAGTCCTTCCCACAACACTGCTCTGGCACTGAAAGTAAAACATAAGCTTGTAGATGTCTCCCCAACAAGAAGAAACTGCTGGCACCTCCATCTCCCTGAGAAAGCTTGGCTGATAGAAGAGAGGAATTTGGAGCCAGCCTCCCATCCTTGCTCCCAGACTCACAGGTCCCAACAGCCCCATTGGCTGTGGCTCCCAGTGGACCACTCCTTTCCCCACATCCCAAAGGCCTCACCTTGAACATTGGACCTACTCACCTCCCGCATTCCCTCCAGGGACCACTAACTTTGCTTTCAGTTATTACTTTCTTTGTCAGATGGGGGGAATAAAGACCCCCTAACACATACACAGATCTGTTCAGTCCTGAAGGGATTTGTAGCTCCCTGCTCAGTCTTGAAGGGACCAACGTATCCCATTACAAAGTCCCAGACTAAATTCACTCCCAACAAAAAGCCATCTCCCTTTGGACGGGTAAAGTCTACCTTTTGAAACGTCCACATGTTGTCTCAGCAACTCTCCTTTATGGCTGTTTACATTGGATAAAAAGTGGAACACAAAGCAACATTCAGACGAAGAAAGTGCTCAGAAGTAGTAAAATACAGTGTTATCTATTTTTTTAGCTGAATAAATTGAGCTTGCTTTGCATTATTGCTGGCTGTCTTAGCCCAGCTCTGAAAGTGAGAAAGGAGAAAGGGAATCTTGAAAGGCAACTCCCAGGAGGACACTAATATTTTTAATAGTTTGTGGGTTATGAAACAAATCTGTGTTAGCAGTATTATATATCTCAGCCTGAACCACTGGGGTGTTTCCAGGCTCTTTAATGAAACTAAAGCACTAACACAGTATTGCCAAGAAAGTAGATTTATTCACAAAGAAATGTTTGCTAGTAGAAATGAAAGCACAGGCATGAGCGGGGCTGTAGAATACTAATGCACGGTCTTGTCACTCACATTGTCCCTTATCACACCAGCTGAACTCTGGTATTGCTGCTGGATCACGGGTCACACATTTTCCCCCTTTTCCTGCCATCCAGTCTTGCCTTGTCCCTGGTTTTTGGGGCCCACTTCACAGCAACCCATCAACACGGGCCGAAACCTGTGCTAAGAGCAAAACTTGATCTATAGCCGAGGAGAGCTGAGCATAAAAAGAAAAAAACATACACAAACACTAGGGACTTTTTTTTTTTTTTTCATTTTACAGTGTGAAATAGGACCCAAACTAATCAATGGAGCTCAGTGGGAGTGCATAATTATTAATAGGCCCTATATGGGGCCTCAGAAAATATGCAGTTCTCTTGGAAGTTTAAAAGGTCACTGTGAATAACTAAAACATACTTTTCTTGTAGTGATTACGCAGTAAAAAAATAATTCATAAGGAAATCAGTTTAGGGAAAAAAAAAATTCTCATGTTCTAGCAGGGTGGTTTAGAAGTCATTCCTATGTCTTCCATGTATCTTTTCTGGCAGGTTAATGGGCCATGTTTTATTCTCTGCCTTATTTCCTAAAGCTCACAAAGCCCAGTCCTTTTTCACTGTTTGTTATTCCAGAGATCAACTGCGTGCTGCCCAGCCGGGAGAGGGAATGAAAAATGGAGTGCCCCCTGGAACAGCCCACAGTGGTGGAGAGCAAGGCCAGATGAACACCTACCTCTTTATGGTGCTACTGGTCAGCCTCATTTACTAATTACACAGCAGCCTGAGGGCCCTGGGTGTGCACGTGCTACTCGTCAGACTGAGACCTGGTGGAGTGTAAAACCGAGGACATGATGGGCGTCCTTAGGGGTCCAGACCTTTGAAGGAGCTCTGCCTCGTGCCAAGGCATCAGCAGACATTTCAATGAGAAATGCTGAACAAACCCCTCGTCCTCCTCCTAACAGAGTGTCTTGAATGCTGGCACCAAAGAGTTCTGCTTTTTTAAGAAACCCGGTGAGGTTGTAATCGAACAGCAGGAGACTCTGGCAGCACTCCTGGGACACACACCAGGCACACGATGGGACTGGTAAGAGAAAAGCCTCCTGGCAAGATGGATGATGACACGTTAGTGGGGATCCCACACTGAATGGCTGAAACAAGCAGCAAGGTGGCGATTCCAGCAAGGATCCTGATGGAAGCAATAGCTGCTGGCACGAGGCACAGCCCAGGCAAGAACCACCTGGAGCCAAGCCAATGCTGCATAACGTTCTCCAGGACTATGCTGCCCAGGTGAAAAACACCTCTGGGAGAAAGACTGATATGACCTTACTGACAGGGCACGGAGGCCAGGTCCAGCCTCAGGACAGGGACAGGTTGCTCGCTCACTTCTCACATGGATCACCTTCAGGCATCCTCACACCATTTTCTGAATTAAATGAGTGATGCTGGAATACAACATACAAGAGTTCAGCACAAGTGAATTCTGAATTTGTATTAACTTCAAACAACAGCAGAAACAGCCTGAGGGGATGGTGGATGTCGTGTAAGATGGACAAAACAAGTTTACCCTTTCCACAGATGACAGCTGAGCTGTGTGATACAGCAGGGGGCTGCCCCCACACATGGACACAGAACACGTGGGCAGCTGAACACAACCCCACAGTGCAGTGGTGGAGCACAGAACACAGAGCAGACAGACTCAGGGAGAGTCTCGGTCTGAGCTCAGGGAGAAGCCATCCAGAAGTATTTAATACAAGCACGACCTTCATCTGAGGTAGGTGCACGCTGTCAGAGGGTGGGGATGGGGGACAGTGTGTATCTGCCTGTACATGTACTTCTGGCCACTGGAAGCTGAACTAGCCAGATCCTTGCCCAGACCCAGTTTGATAATTTTTATCTCGTATTTATGTTGTCATTGGCTCTGTCCAGCAGGGTCCACAGGGGCATCCAGCAAACACCGTGACTCAGTGCAGCAATACCCACCGACTGGCCAGGTTGCAGTCTGAGCACTTTCCTCAGCAATGAAGTCATTTTATTACTATGCTCTACCCAGGCATGTGCAGCATCTGGTTAATATATTTCTGAGTAGTTCCTAGCTCTCCAAACACCCCAGCCCTGCCATACTGCAACACACACAAAAGGCAAATTTTCCAACACTTCGCTTGGGTACCTGTTCCAGGCACTTACAGATCTGGTTAGAAAAATTTTCCAAGGAGCTAGCCTGCATTTTCCCATGCTTAATTTAGTTATTGGAATGTCTGCCATTTATATGTGTTCTCCTTGGCTCCTGCACAGGTCAGCTACTATAAATCAGGCCAGTATCACTGCCTGTAACGGAGCTACAGTAACTTACAACAGCTGAGTATCTGGTTTATGAATGCAGTTCCCAGAGCTTCACGTTAAATACAGCCCAAGGCTGGGGCATTTAAAGAAAATGAAGAGGTTATGAAAGGTACATATGCATCTTCCAGTTCAGTATCGTTTGTTCTAGATACTTACTAGGTGATGAAAGGATAAATAAACAGACCCCAGGCCTGGTGATGTCAGACACTGTTTTTGCCAGCGATATTTTCTGTGCAAAAAAGAAGGGCATGCGAAACAAATGAAGCAACAGGTGAGAGCAAACGTTTGGCTGCCAAACTTGGCCACAGATAAAACGTGATGAAGATATTAAGCCTGTGGACTGGAATGTGACTGGAAGAATACCTGGGGAGGGAAAGGAAATCACCACAGCCATTGAGAGCCCTGCCTAAGTACCTGATTGCAGCTAATGAGGCAAGGAAATTCACTTCTGAAGACACATCAAGCATGATCCTTAAAGCCCTGATCCCATCTGGTGAGGCAAGGAATTTACTTCACAAATTCATTTTGCTGTGTTCTTCCCCGATCCTGATCTTCTTCAATTCTGTGTGGACACATCCAAGCCAGGCTGCACATTACAGGAGCCTCATATTCTTAACTCACAACCTTTTGCTTCCAGCAACAACAAAAAGTAAAAACGAACAGATTACTTGACCCTGAAAAGGAAACCACATGGAAACCACCTCCATCTGATAGAGTTTTGGTAGGGTTTGGTTTCGCTTTGGGGGAAGGTGTGGTTTTGAGACACTCGAAACAAGCATTTTGGATTTCTTGAAACAAAAATACTTTCCAAACTAAAATGCTTTCCAATTTGGGACAAGGAGTTGGTATAAGGCACCACTGCATGTTTGTGTGCCAGCTCTGCTCCCCAGCCCAGCAAAGCACTCAGTACCAGGCGTCAGAAGGCCAGACCTTCCCGTCCCCACCAAGCCTGACTTGACACCACCATTCAAGGAACGCTCCCTTGAAAACAAGATAAAAGCATAAACCCCACGAGCTGTGCCAGCAGGATCTGAAACCAGCCACAGGATTTAACACAGCGAACCTGAGCTAGGAGAGACCCCAGCTGGCAGCTCTGCCCATCCTCTCACTGCAAGAGGGAGCCTTCTGCTCCCTCTCTGGCCACAGATTGTAGAGGGAAACCAAATGACCAGTGTAGGCCAAACGCCTCTGCTGCAGGCAGGGCAAGTCCCACGGGAACTGAAAATACTGTGCGAACTTACATCAAGCGCAGTGAGAAATGGCTTCAGAATTTACTATGTATTAATTAGACAGAAAGTTGACATATCTCTGGCTAAAACAACTCCACAAGTATTCACCAGCTGAGGTCTAGGAAGACAGGGGCCAGAAAGAAACCTAAAAGATTTAAAAAAGATTCAGCTAAGTGGGGCTGTGGCAAATTGCCCCGCTGAGCTCTGAGCAGAAGCTCCTTCTCTCTTCTCTCCCATAACAGTTCCCCACCACTGACAGAGTGCAAAGGACAACCTGTGCCAGCCTAGAATGATGCCAAATAGGGAGAAGAGACCCTTACACATGTCATACATGTGGTTAAAAACACCTTCCAGCTCTTTGGTTACTCTGACACCTCACGTTTTGGAAATTAAAAAAGGGAGCAGGACAGCAGTCCTCACTGGAATCAAACAGAAACAAAATCAGCTGGTTTTTTTTTTCCTAATAAAGTAATGTCACCGTGATTTCCCTTCCTAACTTATCAATCCTGCCATCGTCAGAATATACAGACAGCATCTGGCAAACTCTGCTCAGGAATTTCCCAGGAAAGAAAATGCCAAAGCTACTCTGGCAAATGTTACCACAAACATTCTCCTATGTTTTAATAAGGATAAGAATAAAATGCTCTTTTCTAAATCACATGACTTTGTTTCAAAAGGCAAGTGGGAGTCTAATGCACAGCTACTTATCTCCAAGCACCAAGCAAAGCTCCTACAATAATCTTACTATTTACATTACACCATTTACATTATATTGCCGGGTATTATTTGTGGTCTTCCCTCTCCCCTTTCTTGATTCCAAAAAGGGCTTTAATGATGGTGAGAAAAACTGGTGGTGAGTATTTATTGACAGATGGAGTATAAGCAATGGAAGCAGAAATGATGCTGTCTCAGTATTTAAGTCCTTGGCAAAGGAAGTGGGTTTCTGCGTGGCTTGGACCCACCACCCAGGGACACATTTTCTGTTTGGGTTTCCCAGCCATCCTAGTGCAGATGGGCTTCTGGAGTCACCAATCTGACTTACAGCACAGCCCTAACATGGCAGGATGCGATGGGAACGATGCTCCTGTGGCACAGATGGAGAGGGCAGGGATTCCAGCAGCAAGCCCATGCTCACAGCCTGGCCTTCACCACTGCCATCCCCAGAATATTTAAAAGCTTCATCTCTTGATAGATTGAAACAGTTACACGTGATTTTTTGCAAAGAGGGTGATAAATTATAAAGGCCGATTGATTTACTGCATCAAGGTAGCAGTGAGTGATTTCCCCCAGAGCAGCTGCCGAAACACCAGCAGAGCCACAGAAAGGCACACGTCTTTGGAAGGTGGCAGAGCACCAGAGGCTCCTTTTCCAGAGCTATTTCAGTCTCCTGATGACTGTATAATAGAGGCAGAACCAAAGTCATCTGCTTTCCTATTTTACGCAAGGTGACTAAGAAAGTCTTATTTGGTTTGAATAGATTTCAAAAGTGTGCACATATTTTTATACACATACACACACATATATATATAAAAATGTATATATATATATATATGAATAAGCCTCTTTCATAAGAACGACTTCATGAATATTTCATGGCTTCCCCCTTGGGTTTGTAAGTATCTGGTTTGCAGGCTTTGCTTAGTACAATTTACTGCCACCTGGGCTCAGGAACAGAAGATTTCCACTGTGTTCTGCCATGTTCATCAGCAGCCACATTGTGAGGGGTACCAGGATGCCAACAAGCCCCATCATCCTCTCCAGTGATATCAGAGCTACCTTCAGTTGATGTTGAAGCAATCAGGTGACAAAATAAGCCCTGAACTTTTGCAGCCCAGTTAGCTACAAGCCAGTGTTGCCCTGGCTGATTTTTAAATAATGCTTTCTTTAACCCTGGTACTTGCAAGATGCTGTTCAAAGGGAAAGAAAAGTACAGAGTCACTCATGGAATTCATCTTTCATCACATCCCAACACTTTCCACATATTTTTCAAAAATGTAAGCTTGGATAGCCAGGCCAGTTTGCTGTCACGTCTCCCCCTTGCAACTCCTGACAGTCAGATGTTCTTGCTTACTTTAGGGTTTGATTTATTGTCTGTAATTAGGCTAAAAATGGGTACTTTAAAAAATACAAAGGAAATCTGTGATTAGTTGTAAATTGGAAGCAAAAATAGAGACAGGAGAAGTGATTTCTTTATCCAACTTGCCAGGCATAAACCCTTTTCATCTCTGTGAACCTGTCAGAGGGCTCTCTCTCCTTAGGCAAGGGGTGCTCCTCTTCCTGAGCATCCCATTAAGAAGAACGAATTCCAGTTCAAACCATCATGAACTGAACTTTCTGCTAATCACTGCCCTCACTGGAAACACCTTCAACTCCAAGCACCTCATTCAAAAGGCTGCACAAGCTCGGTGATTTTGATGGGACTTGGAATCTGCAGAAATGCAGGTCTCAAGTGCTGACGAGAACAGCCCAAGAAGCGTGGAATGGACCACCATGAAAACGAAAATTCAGCGTCACAGGGCCATCCGCTAAGAAATGCCATGAGCAAATAATGCAGCTCAGGGATACAAATCCAAGCCAAAAGCTGGAATGGGATTGCTCCAGCTCCCACTAGTTCATCAACTCGATCTTCACCTGAAGTAGCAGCCCATTCCGCTCTCTCCCACAAGTACAGGACATCATACATTAACGAAAAAGGTGGTTTTGTGCAATCAGAGTCTGCTTTATTTTGAAGGAGAAGATGAACCCAATGTAGACACCTCCTTTGGGTGAATACAGAGCACATTCCAGCAGAGCAAAAACGAGTACAGGCACCATCTCAGGCGATGCAGCCCACGGCCTTCACGTGCTCCACCCGGCCAAGTGCTTGGCAAAGGCTGAGCCTGAAACGCAAAAGGGTTTCAGCTCATAAAGGCCTCCTAAAAATGAGGCTGGGTTTAAGTAGCCAGGCAAAACCTTTGCATATAATAAGGGGCATGAGAAAGGTTATGCCTACTTCACAGAGCAGATTCCAGCACACAGATCCCTTTTCTTGGCCACCAAAGATGCAGAACTCTGTGCAATTTGGTGTTTATTTATACGAAAATAGCCCTCATTTTTGTTCCATGCCTTGGGGCTGTGCAAACCATGATAGGAGAAGCATGTTTCCAGCAGTGAAACGCAGCGGTATTCTGTCCAGCAACTGTTATCACATCCCTCCCAACCTGAACAGAACAAATTAAAATTAGCAAGATATTAAAGAATTAACACTGTAAGCATTTATGACCAGTGTCAATCATTCACTCTCTCCCGGAGCATGCAGCAGGGTGAACAAGTAATGCTGTGCTCCAGGGATTAATGGTACATGACTGAAGCCCTGATTGCTGTGGGCTGTTTATTGGTGAAGCACATTTGCCCTCAGCCAGGCAAAAGGAAGTAATGAGCTGAAATAAAAAAATGGGAAATATGAGTTGGGTGGGAGGAGAAAACATCCTAACAAGCCGCCAGGGGAATTGCTGGTTCACTGCTTGGGTCATTTCAAATTGGACTGGATAATGTGCTGGAAAGCATCCTGGTTTCTGGGAGGCTGTGCACTGAATGTGAGGGATGAAGGGGTACAGCACTTTTTGGCCCCTTTGACCAGGTATCTTCCATGACCTGCTCTCCAAACAGCTCACGGTTCAAATCCAGCCCAAGCTTATCTTCCACCTGCAGCACAGGGCAATTACTGAAGAAAATAACAAATTTGCTCAGCATCCATACCTGGCATTAACCTCCTCAGGCAGCCTTCACCTCCTCCCCTTAGCCCCAGCATTTCACAGTCCCCCACAGCAGCTCCTACTAACCCATTTTAATCAACACTTACCACAGACCGACAACACCAACGAGCAGTAACAAGCTCTCAGCCAGTGGTGTGCACGTGAACAACCTTGAGACAACACAAAACACCTACTCAGAACTTCTTCACAGGCTCAGCTGCCTCTAGGATTTTCTTCTCCACACTGCTCAACCTATCCTTTAGGTCAGCAATACCCAACCTAGAGCTGGGACCCCACGGGGAGCGAGCGCAGTTATTAATGGCGTTATGAGCCTCACAGAAATGTAATTACTTGGACATGCATTCAGGGATCACACGTATTTTCTACTTGGAGGTCGTCTGGCAATCAGGAAAAAAAAAAAAAGTTTTTTTTTGGGGGGGGAGTTCTGCTATTTTATAACCCTTTCCCCCCCAGAGAACAAGGAGGTAATATCCAGGCAAGGTAAGACCCCCTCAGCCACCGCAGGCAGTGAGAACTCATTTATTTCTATGCTGATAGAGGGAAGGGTGGTGATTTGGGAATGAAACTCAGCCAGCTTGTTACATTACATGCCCTTTTCAAACAGGAGCGATACTGCTTTCACGTCTGACATGCGTCATTAAAAAGCAATCACTTCAAGCAAGGCTCTTTCTATTTATCATGAAAAGAAACGGAATGGGAAAAAGTGAGAGATAATCATCACTCAACCCTTTCCCTGCTGAAAAGTGAAAGCCTGTGTCCAACAAGCAGGACCACCCATCTTGACAGGGTTTGGTAAGATTTACATTTGGCCAGTGTTTTAAGAAGCAGTGATTCCTATGCCTTGCACACACATTCAGGGTGACAGCCCTGGGAGCCTGATATCCTAACTCAGAGAGTAATAAAAATCAGATGCTTCTACATAATAGATACTGATGCAACAGTATGTCTGCTGAGAGTGCTCTGTCCTACCTGCAGACAGTTCAGATTTGGCTTATATCCTGGACAAAGAGTGTTTATACCACTTGCAAACATTTACACTGCGTCATGTAAGTGAGCAGAGCTGCTGAGATGTCCAACTTTCCTCGCATTTTCCCGCATTCCCAGAATATACTTTTGACAGCATCTTGTGGAGATAGCCTGGAAATGCCAAAGCCATTAGCATTACTCACCTTTCTGGCAATGTTTTGCAGCTTTGGCAGGAGTGGGAAGCCTGGAGGCTGGCAACATGGTGGCAGTTCTGGGGGGAAAAATCTTGGCCATCTCAGAAAGTGATCTCTATGTTAATTTGATATGTGAATTATATTTCTGCCCACGTGAAAGAGGTAAGTTAATGCTGTATCAGGGAAAAACTCCCTCATATAAGAGGCTGAAGACAATTTTTCCATGGTCAGTTAGGTCTAATCTGCCTTTGCAGACTGAGCAGATATTTTGACAGCAGCAATGCAGTGCAAGTTTTGCAAATCTGGGTGCAGGGAACGAAAAGATACCTCCCTGTTCAGAACATTTCCAGTGTTTCTCCCTCCTTTTGAAAGCCTGAAGGCTGGGACCTGAGTCCTGTGAGCCCTAAGGCATCTGCACCCCATGATTAGGGAAAAGCACAGCAGTGCCTCGAGGTGACCCAAAGAAGCTTCCCCAAGACTCCAGAAATTGATTTTCATTTGTTCCCAGATGTAAAACTAGAGATTCAAAGATGGGAAATGATTTTCTAGGTGCTGTGCAAACGAACTCTGCAAGTCAGGGAACTTATTTTTTATCGAAAAGGTTAAAATGAACAAATTGGAAATCTCAGCAAAAGGGCTGATCTTGACTAGAAGACTGAGAACATCCTCCTCAGTATTGCTCCTCTAAAACCTCCAATCCTACCTTGCACACTGAATTACCTCTGAAGTAAGTCCACTCTTTGCCAGAGAGATTCCTGGAATAAAGGTGAAAGCGACCGGTCGAACAGGAGGGTGACACTGAGGTCTGATGCTGCTCTCAGCAGTAACAGTAGCAGGGTCCTAAATTCAAAGGCTTAGTCCAACCTATTCAAATAGTATTTTCTCTGCCCAAATAACTGATCCTTAATGAAGCTATTTATGTAAGGAAATTAAATTAAAAAGGAATGTTAGTCACCTGGGTGTTGCCACACGGCTGTAATGTGTGTCTGGGAGACCTGAGACTCATAAATTGTATACAACACACTGAATGGAGGTCTTTAGCCTCTATAATTAAGTGGCAACTAGTTTCATATTAAAGATATTACACATACACAGAGGCACAAACAAAATGTCATATTCTCCATTTCCTGTGTATAAATCTCTGCTCAGAGAAAAGCCGGAGAGTGTGGGGTAGGAGCGAGGGGGTTATGATATCAAAGAAAAATGTTTCAGACTGAAAAGTGACCCATGACTTTGCACCCGCAGCTTTTGGGGCTGGAGGTAAGAGGCAGACACTGATCCAGAAGCACAAGCTGCTGTGGCCACAATTACACCTCGATTCTTCAGAGACTCAGGGTGAAGCAGAATGTGCAGCATCTCTGAAAGATGAAACATTAATTGCAGTACAGACCATCAAATCCCATTAAAGGAGAAAACAGAGTTCAAGGTTATGCTCTCATTCAAAAACCTGTGGCCAAAGATGCAGGGTGAGAGAAGGTGACGAGCCACTGACTGTCACATCATGTTTGACACTCAGCTGGCAGCTCCAGGCAGAGCTCAAGGTATGCAGGGCATGCCTGGGAAACACATACTCACACCAGCTTCCCTAAAATACAAAAGGCAAATCTGCACATCAGGGCAGCTCAGGTAAGCCAAAAAACCACTCTGTGTGCTACAGAGTTTCCCTGTGGCTCTGCATCTGCACCTTGACTTATGAGTGGGACAGTTATGAAGCACATAAACCCGCACAGTCAGTTCCTGAGCACACCTACAGTGCCGGGCTGGGGTCGTTCTGAAGCACAGACAGATGAACCCCCAGACTGGCTCTGCATAAACACAACATGGACACACGGATTATCCAGATCTCACCTCTGTTCAGCAAAAAGCAAATGTACCTTAACATGCGTTGGACATGTGGACTGTACACAAATCCTCCTCGCTGCCCACTGAGGGAGCCATTTCAACTGTGTGAGCTCCCCGATGGCTGAAGCCAAGTGGGATACAGTCCCCTCTCTGCCCACCCTTAAGCCTGAGCTGCAGCAAGGCTTCCAGCCCCTCTGGGCAAACCTTGAGCCCAGGGCTTTCCCTCCCTCAGCACACCGAGGGACCTGCTCTTCATCCTGCAAGCAGCCCCTGCTATTGCTGACCCCTGAGGATACATCCTCACTCAGCCGCCAGTCCTCAGCTTAAATGTGATCCCACCTTAGCAGTGCCAGGCTCCAAGAATCCCGGGAAAGGTAGTTCTGGTGTGAAAGGGGTCTGTGAGACACGGGACTGCACCAACCCATTCGCCTTCCTAGCGCTCTGCCGGCGTGTGGAGCTAAGGCTTAATTATCCTGAGTGATTTATTAACATATAAAGTCAGATTAAATGGGTATTTAGCGTGAGCAGCTGAGAGGCTTTGAATGGGGAAAGTGATTCACGCTATTTATCCAGCTGAGACAGAAGTCACGTGGCGTGAACCCACAATACAGATTTCTCCAGATAAAAAGTAATAGATTTCTAGGAAAAGAACATCATTAGCATCCAGCAGATGTTTCAGTTAGGAGGCATTCCCGATTTAGACAGGCACACAGTTCACACCAATTTCTAAACAGAGCAGAGGGCATTACTTAAACCCTGTATTTTCTCTAAGACAGCTGCGCTTCTACTCACCCATTACACAGGATCTCTAGGGGCTTCAGATCCCCTTGGGCTGAACTGGAGCTCCAATGGCTTCCAGAGCAGGCCACCATCCCTGTTTTACCACGTCCATGCCCAAAATATGGCATGTCTCACTCACTGAATAAATAGTTAGAACCTGGATAGAAGTCTTCTCTCTTCCAAAAGGAAACTTTGGAAATAAAAAATGGAGAAAGCAATAGGAAGCAGCACTTGTGTGTTCTTGTCTGCCACACAGTTAATTTGTGTTCTGTGATGCTTGTTAGTGTGGGCAAAACTTCAGTGATCTCATGTGTTAAATGGACAGTTTCTTGTACCTGTGACATGATCAGACTGCAGTACTGACAGGGTACACTTTTGATATATAGTCACTGGGACCTGGGGAGTTGTACAGACAAAAAAATGATGCCCTTCAAACTTTTTTTCAGTCTAACTATACGTAGGGAAGCTTATCAAATACAGAAAGAAAAAAAGAGGGAAGAAAATTAAACTCTCAGGCTGACCTTGGTGGAAGCAACTCTGCCAAGATATGAAGGACAAAGATCAAAGAATGCAATGGCACAGTTTTATAAAACTGGTGCTTCTCAGGCCAGATGATCCCTATTCCCTATCTGCCTCTCCCCCCTTCCACCTCAGCATCCTCCTGTGCAAGGACGGAGAGACCAGAAAAAAGACCTGCATCAGCTAATCAAGCACCTGCGATGAAATTAAAACATTGGCAAAATTTTCAGTTGGGTCAAACTACACTTTTTTTTTTCAAGCCTAAAATGAAGTACTTCAGTGCTGAAAGTTTAACTTTTTTAAAATTGCTTAAATTAAAAATCCACCTAAACCAGAAACAAAAACTGGGAGAATCGTCCTTCTTTTCTGTTTTTTTTTGGGTTTTTTTCCTCTATATAGATCCAAGGTCAGATGCCCTCTGACCACCACGTGAGCTTTTATAAATTGCCTCTCCTGTCTAAAACTGGTGGGTCTGTGCCCACTGACTCCAAGATGCTCACAAAGTGATGCCAAGCAGAGAGAAGAGGAGCAGGTACACTCACCTCCCACCCACCCCAGCCACTTTTCCAGCACGATAAAGGCAATCCGGCTCCTGTACTACCAGCACACAGCGAAAACAAGGCAGCAAACCACATCTCCAACCCCCTTTTAAGGCTCAGCTGCTTTTACAGCTTATTTTTATCTCTGACAGGAGATGGAGTCCAGCTGAAGAGCAGGGCACGTAGTCGCGCTCCTGGCTCCGCATCGAGCTTTTCCAACCACTTCATCAACACACCCTGAGATTGGCTTAAACCGGGAGTAAATTTCTATTCCTCCCCGTTGGCCTGTGAATGAGCAGAGGTAGCCAAGCTCCCCCTTTCCTCCAGGCCCACTTTCCTCCAGGCCCACCAGTCCCCACTTCCCCGTCTCCCGCCTGCAAACAGCAACGCCTGGTGTGAAAGGCTCATGGTGTGAAGGCGGCTGGAGACGCAGGTTGCCGGTTCCTGGCATGGCCCAAAATTCAAGGCACAATCAAACCCATAGAGAATCACTAGTAAATCTCCCCAGCTATTTTTTTATGAGACACTTTAGCCAGCCCTCTTTTCATATCCTTTACGGCGCTGCCTTCAGCCCTGCTCACAGTAAAAACTCCGAGTTATGGAAATCATAAGAAAGAAATTATGTATGGAAAAATCATTACATTATAAATTGGTTCCACTGTTCAAAACATGTAGGAAATGGGGCATATAAAACTCAGATGGTGTTGCAGGCTTTGATACAAGGTTCATTATTACACCGTGACACGAGTGAAATATGTGCTAACATACTGCCAGCTAATTTGCCTTTACTTGCAATGCAGACCCATCACTGGGCAACTTCATAAATTTCATCGACCTGGGTGATTTCTCTGATGGAACGTGGCAGCCCTCACAGAAACACACACACGGCAAAGAGCAGATCTTGTATCTTCAGGGCTGTGAACGTGTCCCCCCACACACACACCTAATCCAAAAAAACCAGCCATCTCCCTGTTTTCTCCTGATCTTTTTCAGATTTCATCCCCCTCACCAGACTACTGAAATGCTGTTACCCAGTTCTGCACGTGTTGCTTGTGTCTCTGTTTTTTAACAATCTAATTGAGATAGGAGGCAGGAAAACCGGACAGGAATGTTTTCGACAAAACGTTCTTTGTTAGAAAATACCGATTGGTTAAAATCGGAAAATTTCCACGAAAATGCATCAGTTTTCGTTTTACTTTCATCCTAAAATATTCTGAAGCCAAAAAGGGAATTTTGACAGCCACAGGCTGGTCTCTGAGACTGTCCCCTGGGAAAAGGGACGACTAAGGAAATCCTCTTAACTGTGGTGGCTTCCCTGGGGAAAAAAAAAGAAAACCATGGGATTACACTTGGCCACGGTTGTGAGTTACACTGAATGAGAAGGAGAACTGCCTAAGAAGGCACCAAACAGTCAGAGCTAACACAAAGAATCCACTGGATTTCTAGTTTTCTTTAGCAAAACTCTTGTTATAATAAAACAGTTTAAAAATAAAATCACAGTCATTATGAAAATATTTCTTAACTGGAAAAATTCGGGGAAATATTTTTTTTTAAGATTCAAATGGTCTGTTTCCATATGGCCACTGAGAAGTTTGGTTTCTTCCTGCAAAATTACTTTCTTTAAAATAGACTCTACTTTCTATTAAATTATAAGGGGCTGAAATCTGAATGAAGTGCTTTGAATATATTGAAAATGTTTCAAATGACCCAAAAACAATTCTGCTTTTTCTGTTCCAACACGGAACAAAATTTCTTTTGCTTGCTTCCCAAAACCTCAGCAAATTGGAAAATCCATTTGCCATGTAGTTCTAACTCCGAGGAAGAATGTCAGAGGTTTCAGTTGTTAATGCCTAGATGGTGTCTCAATTGAAGAAGTGCAGTCAAAATGTAAAGCATTATGAACCTCTTCAAATTTCCAGTTGGTTTTGCAGAACGAAGGAGCCTGGTCCTTGGTTGGGGCCAGGATCTTCATGCTGCCATCACCACGGAGCGTTCCCGTTAATAAAACCTTGGATGACTGACCAAACTTCTCTCTGCCTCCCAAAGCTAGCCCCTAATTTTGCAGACACTGAATCTGCCGATCCTCAGGTTACAATCCTCCCACCGTGAGGGGTTTGGTGGGTTTTTTTTTCCCTGAGGCATGCTGACAGACCGGAGGGTTTTACATCTTGCTGTGTGTATCTTCTTTCACATCTTTCACCATCGTTTTAAATGAAATCAGGTACTGAGTGAGAGGGAGGAGGGGAGGCAGCGCAGGGCAGTCGGGGAAACCCTGCCAGCCTCAGGCAGCGCTCGGGGTGTACGATGGACCTGTACGGGAGAGGTTTTTTCACTGAGGTCCGATAGCTGAGGACTGACAAAACCATTACTTACAGTCTGTAAATTGGTGTGGAAAGACTTCAAGAGCCGCAGGCCTGCATGGGCTAATGGGCCTCCATGCCAGATTAAAATTACAAAAAAGCCACTGAAGGTAAGTGGGATCAGAGCTGGGGGATTTTTTGCTCTCCACAGGGACTTGAGGCCCCACTCACACTTAGAGAAGCCCAGATGCCTGGATACTGCAGAGGTAAAAATAAAGCATCCTGTGTTGCTAACACCACATCAAGGACTTGCCTAAAGGAAAGGTGCTTCTCACCACCTCTGCTCATCCACTTACAGCCTTGCTTGCCAGGGCCAGAGCTCCAAGAAGCTCTCTCAGCGATCCAGCCTGCCTTTGGCGTGAGATGGAGAGCTGTTTGTTGGTTTGGACCCACTGAGGACAACCTGCCAGGCACAACAGCTCCCTTGCCATTCTGAGTTAGTGCTCAGCACAGTCCCACTGGTAACCACTCAGCTGCCAAACCCATCCTGGTACCCGTCTGCTGCTGCCAGCAATACTGGAGGTATTTTTTCATGTGCACCACAGCCAGGGCAAACAAAGGTCTCACCTGCCATCGCTGGCCCCTAATCTCACACTGACTTGCTCATTTTAGAACTGTTCAAATCCAGCAAATCTTGCAGTTTAGCACGTGCCCTGAATTCATACGATTCCCCTTTAGTTTTACCTTAGCTTTCACAGCACTATTTAAATTCCTTTTCTATTTTTAATAAGGAAATTGCATATTTAACGGAAATTAATCTCGCAGTCCCCATCAATAAACCCTTTGAAGCTCTCTATGACTATGACAGAAGCAGGTATTTTTAGAAGGACCATGTGGTAATTTTCTCTGCAGCATTCAATAATTTACAGTATCATAGCTGAAGGTAAAGATTTCCCCCAAGTGTAATTTGGCCTTAATCGGGCTTTCACAGGCATATTCATTGCAGACAGGGCACCAGCCTAGAACACAACTTCACCCTAAGGATGCTGAGAGACTACCAAGCTGAATAATATAGCCTTATGCAAATCCACAGCCAGGTAAAGCCTGGACAAAGCCCCCCATCTCAGGCACTGTGAGCTGTCACCACTGGCAAACATCCCCCTGCAGGTGTGCCCAGGCAGCACGGGGAGATGTGTGCAAGCAAGGAAGAGCCCAGGCTGGTACTGTTGCTAAAAGCATCCCTCCAGGGAGAGGAGGGCACAGGGAGGAGCTGTTCCACAGAGCAGCAAACTCAGCTGGTGGACAGAGAGTCCAAATGATCTGCAATTTATGAGGTTCTTCATGGTGGCTCCTGGACCCCACCCCTTCTTTTTTCCCCATATTATTACCACGGATGATATTTTGCAGCAAGGTTGAGAGGGCTTAAACATAAGCACTGCAAGGCTGTGTACTGGATTGTGGCAAGAACAAAATCCTCAATAGGATCTGAAAGAAAGGCAAGGCAGAAGATGTCTGATTTACAGACTGCTCCTAAAATGTGAGTGCTGCGCACGATCGAACACACTTCTTCACCAGAATGTCTCTCTCTCAAGCTCCACAGGGCTTTAAGGAAAAGCCATCTGAACCACAACACCACACTCACAAGGGAATAACTAACTATTTTATTATCTGGGCATTAGGCCATGGCAGCTTTTTTAAAAACAAAGTTGAATTCAATATTTATGTATATGAGCAATGCACAGAATTAGTTGGTTGGTTGGTTGGTTTGTTTGTCTCCCCCTGTATGTCCACCCCTGGCTACGGTATCTGGAGTTTCTATTTTGAATTTTGAAGAAATAAATTTTTTTTACAAGTTAAAAAATGAATTTTAACTAGCTGCAAAAGTCTGACATAGGGACAAAGTCCAACAAACTTCCTTATTTAATGAACCAGCGAACATCACTGTGAAAAGAGGAGGCAGAATCTGGCTCTTACCACCTTATTGCCTTATTCCCACATACCCCATTAGCAGATCTGCACGCAGTGGTGGCTATCACTAGAACTGCCAGAACAGCAAATTGTGTGGGAAATGTCAACATCTCGCAGCCTGCATTCCCAGGAACCAAAACTTCTCAAGAACAGCAGTTCTGGAAGCTTTTTTGCTACAAATGTGTATAGAATTACAGGCTGTTACAACATACAGTAAAATATTACTAATACGGAAATACAGAAAAAATACAGACAAAAACATATACAAAATAAATAAAAAGGAATAATTTGTTAAATTTCCTATTTTTTACATAAGCTTTTCTTTTTCAGAACCAAAGGTCACAATTGCTCTGCGATGAAAATTTCCCAACTGACTTTTTTTGTTCTGAGAAGTCTTGTCAAAATGGCCATGGTGTGGAGGAAAAAAAACCTTTGTTTTATAAAAAGAAAAAAAAGGCAGATAAACATGAAATAATACTTAATAATACTTAATGTTTGGCTCTGTTTGAGCTGCTGGGAGATGTGGCTGTTTATGATGGACACACACGGCCCCACAGAGCTGTGATCCCATGTCACCTCCACACTTCCAGCCCTTTTCCAGCCAGAGAGAGCATCTTAAACCAGGCAATATCCTCCTGCTTTCATTTTACATATGTATAACTTAATACCTGATTACATTGGGGTTTAAACTAACGACTTCTGGACCCACAAGACCTTGGGTGGTGACTGGCAACTGTCCAGGCAGAAAACACGGAAACAGAGGACTCCTAAACCTGTGAGGGCGGGTGCATGTGCGGTGGAAATGCTCCCAGCTCTCCTGCCCCCATCTGCTCAGGATCTCCTCACAAAGACTCACGTTATAATAACTTTATTATGGACCTTCTGGGGAAAGCCAGCTCCCAGCAAGGGCTTTGCTACAGCAGACAGGAAACTCCTTTGCTCCCCGCTAGAGTAAAGCCCTTTATAATTAATGCTGGGTAAATAAAGCGCTCATCTGTAAACACTTTTAATTAGAACTCGGTTAAAGCTAAACCCCCGTGACCACATTGGCCAGGGGGATTAGACACACGTCAAGCTTTGCCTGATCAGCAAATAAGAGGCCCTTTACTATCCCCAATTCCTGTGCTGTGGGGCCTCTTTCAGCTCCGATCACACATCACTGCGCTGCTCCAGCCTGCTCTCCAGGCTCAATAGAGGATCAATATTTGCCTGCACTTTCTGAGAAAAAGCCTCCTTGACACAGGCAGCATCTGTGTTTGAACAGTCAGTTGCTAACACATTGCAGACTTCTACCACAGAGATCCCGAGCCGGCAGGTCAAGCGGAGCGAGGGTCACCCAGCACCGCCAGCGATTTCTGTGTTTGCTCAGCGTGATGCTCAGAGACCAGCCACCAGAAAGGGCTGCTGTGAACACTGCTCAGCGCTCCCAGGGCAGAGCAGACACTTCAGAAAAACATTACACGGATAGGAAAAAATAAATAAAACCCCCTAACCACCTGTATTTCCATTTTCTGCCTCTGTAGATGGCCTGTGCCTGATGTTTCCGGTCTCCCGGCAATATTGAAGGTTTTCTGTGAGTGAGGCTGGTAACACATTATCAGATTTCAGGGAGAAAGGACTTTCTCTTCCAAGTGATGCCATCCTGCCTAGTCCCAGGTGTCACCTGTGCTTAAGGACAACAGCAGAAGCATTCAGGGATGAAGAAAGTGCTTCCAGCACAGACGGTTCTTGCTCTGACCAGAGGGTGCAACCCTGGCAAAATGTGTGCTTTGCAATGGTTTCTCTCCATTATGGAAAAGAAACAAGCCAGTTCTGCTGAAAATGACACTGGTGGCATCAATTTGCCCTCCCCAAGACAGACAGCACAGAACAGAGCAGCAAAATCCTGTCCTCTTCTCTCCACCTGGAGGACCACTCATCACCTCTGTTGCAACCTCTCCTCTCCATGCTTGGTCTCCTAGCCCAAAGTTGTTCCCATGGAGGAGGACTGCCATCCATGCCTTTACTCATCTGTTTTGCTGCTGATCTCCATCTGACAGCTGAACCAAGAGTGTAAGTCAACACCAAGCTTTATGAGATTCACTCCCCTTGCCCTGCTGCCCAGGGTCAACAAGGGTTTGGACTGCAGGGGAGCTGAGAGGTCCTGAATGCCATGAAATGTGGGGCTCCAGCACAGCGTCAGTGAGCGTGCACATACCAGCTGGTTACTTTAGAGATGGGAAACTGAGGCACAGGAGGTCAAGGCAATGTGCCCATGCCTGGCCATTGCCAGAAACCACTTCTGCCAAGCCCCAGCCAGCCCTGCCCCAGGTAACATTGTCCCACACCTCCCATCTTCTTTATTTAACCTTGTTAGCCTCTTCCTAAAGAAAAGAATCTTCTTGAGCATAAGATGGCATCTCCCCAGCAGATACACCTCCCCTTTCCCTGGAGGTCCATTGACTGAAGCCATCAGGATTTGCACTGAAGCACAGCTGGGCATGGGGAAGCAGGACGTCAGGGCAGGGCTCATGCAGAAGAAATTGCCTTCCAAGCTGAACTGAGCTGTGACACTGAGGGGATTTTCTACATTTATCTTCCACATGGGTCCAGCCAGCCCGGCTGCAGCCTGAGCGAGACCCAAGCCCAAGCCTTTGTTGCACCAGCAGATGACAAGCAGCTCCCTCTCCCCCCAGCTACACACTTCAGAGAGACAAGCTGCTCCAAGAGAAGCCTGTCCTGAAATAACTTCTGTCCTGCCACCATCATCACCTGTGTTTTTACTTTCCCCCACGTCCAACTGGAGGCAAGGTCCAGCTCTAGCAATAGCCAGACCTTTTGTTAATGATGCACCAGAAAAGAAAGCCAAAACTACTCTATAGATCCCCAGCTGGCTTCTGATCAGAAGGCACTTGGTGGCAGCACATCAAATACACCCACGTGCAGTATAGCTGTCTGGACAGACATCCCTCCCACCCAGTGATCCGTTAGGAGTCGGGAAGTGGTGTTGGCTACCAGTACCTTGTGGGATGGAAAGATTTCTGGAGACGTGGAATATGCCAGTCTTTCATCAGAAACCCCACCACAGTTCTCAAGAAATTTTTGCAAGACTGGCTACCCGTGCAAAGGAGCCTGAAATGTCAATCCCATCCCACTCCCATCCACACTAAAGTGAGATCTCCCCCTGGGTCTAAGTCTCCTCTTTGGAACAACCATATTTCCTGAAGCATTAACTTCAGACATTTCCAAATTCAGCCTGACATCATCTATCTTCCCCGAGTGGCCTGAATCTAAACAGTCATGTGTGATGCGGCTGCTGGAGTGACCTTCATCTGGGAGGTGAAGCACACTGCCATGTGTAGGAACAGCAGACTATCCAGGCACAATGCCCCCAGCCTCTTATGAAGCTCCAGTAATGCAGGATTTGGCTTTTCATCTGGAAATGCCCTCAAGCAACCTCTTGAGTGGGGGCGGTAGAATGGATGTGTCTTCTCCAGGGATGGCTTCAAGTTCTCCTCCCAGCCCTAAGCGAGATTTGAGGTTTTAAGAGACAACCACCCATTGCTGCAGAGAAGGGAAGGAAAAGTCACTGGGATGCCTGTGGTTTCTGCACTCCTCTCTCCTAGCAGGAAGCATTTTAATTTTTATTTCAAATGCATAAACAATCCTCTGATGAAGAAAGGCAACAGAGAAGTTTTCTCATGGTGAAGAGCCCCACTCCATAGGCATTCAGTTTCTTAATTTATGACATAGTCTCCAGATGTGTTATTAAATATGCCTATTATTAGTTCTCTTTAAAGTCTTTTTGTACTCCCAGTCCAATAAAATAATTGAGTGTCAGCCCCCTCAGGCCTGTTGGTGAACAAAAGGGAATGGTGCCCATTTGGATTACCTACACCCAGGGAGAAAGCTTTGATTTAATACCCCAAGCCTGAAGCTCCCAGCCACTATTCCACTGCCCTGGGATACAGTGTCATTGCTGCTACAGGGATCAGGGGCTTAATGGGATTTAGGCTGGAAAATCCAAGCTCAGCCTGAGGTGTTTGCAGAGAAAGAGGGAGAGAGACTTTCCCTGTTCTTTCCCTCCTCTCTCATCTGGGACCTGCCTCATCTCTCTTGCCCAGGTGTGGGAGGGGAGAAAGTAAAGTTATAGTGTCTGTTATTACTGTCATTATTATCCTAAGTGTATAATTATATATCATACATGTTTAAGAGCAAGACCTTTAATACCTTTAATAGCGATTATGTAAAAATAATTAGTCTGTTGGCCTAAGAAAGCAGGAGCCCAGATGCAGTAATGGAGATCTGCTGCCAGTCCTGTATGTCACAGTCCTGCCCAGGAAGGTGAACATGGAACAGGGGGTAAAGCTTCCACCAGAAAGAGGGAGGGAGGATTAACCCTTCATGCCGAATCACTGGTCCATGAGCAACTACTGAAATTACTCCATATACATGGGACTAAAGTTTGGAGGGGAGAAGCTGTTACTTTTACTACTCAATATTCATGATGTGTCTTATTCAAGGGGCAGATATTGCACAGAGCACACCCAACATGTGCTGGCTTCAGCATTCATCCAAAGGCAAAAGCTAATGCTTTTGATCCTTCCATACTTTTACAGCTCTGCAAATACACAGGGGTGCTTGTATTAAAATTAATTACCATGAAAGCCACACAAGTTCACAGGATTATTCCCAGGCAAACCTCCCTTATAAAACAGACGTTCAGGATGTCAGGCATCCTTCCCAAAGACACAGAAGAGAGGTCTGGGTGGTAGAGAGCTGAAGCTTTAAGACCTCTGCTGGCAACACTTTCAAAATTTAGTGACTGCCCTGCATTGCATAATTCTGTTCCCATTTGTGTTATTCAAAGTACAAACCTGATGTACATGACAGGAACCAAAGTCGGGCCAGATTCCTCACAGTAGCAATCACAGGAGTTATTCTGAATTATGCCAGTTAAAGACAGGATGACTCATAGACTACACTGGCAAACACTTTGGGAGAAAATGTCTGAAGTCTGCATTACTCATGAAACATACAGCTAAACTGAATGGTTAGGGAGTTACTGTCTTGTGTATTTAACATCAAAAAATAAATCCAGAGAGCAGATATCTTCTAAGGAAAGCACATCTTAAGCCAGCTTCAATGCATAAGGCTTGATGATCATCATGGCCCCTACCGCAACTGAGTGTCCATGTTTTCCTTCTCATCTTTCATAGGGTTGAGGAGAATGGGGTTATTTGGACTCACTCTGTCTTAATCCTGGCACTGCCTGCAAGGAATAGATGTAACAAATTCTTCTGTTTCAGGACTTTAGATGTGTACAGGATCAGGAAGAATTTCCTCCCCCATACGCAGACACACAAATGTCTAGAGGTGATTTTTGCTCTAGAGATTCTGTAGAAACACCAGGAGCTTGTAACAGTGGAAGAGGAGAGTTTGAGCAGCCTAGATCAGCATTGCAGGCTGGGTAAAGAAAAACCATGTCTGCCTGGTATGCACAGTGTGGATACAGTGACCTCCCTCTACCCCCCCAAAAGAGACCCTCCAGGATGGCAGAGAATGGTCCCTCGGCGTGTATCACCTGAACAGCCCTCTGCTGCTGTGGGAGCCATCACCATGATGTCTGTTGGCAGCACAGAGTTCAGTCTCCTGGGATCTGTAATGCCGAGGTATCTTTACATCTAATATGGAATTACAGAAAATTAGCCAGTTCTTGACAGACGCCTGCCTAATCTCCAGAGAAATCTGTCCCGGTTGAAGCTCCGTGTCTTGCCCAATCCATCCCCACCTTGCTGCTAGAGAAAACCTCACCAAGGTCAAACCTGACTCTCTTTGGCTATGCCTAAGGCCTAGCACTTTAAGTCCTGTACAAGGGACAACAAAATGCCTCTTGTCTTGTTTGTTTTTTGGTTTTTTTTTCCAGAGACTTCCAGAGTCAGAAATGGATATCCTCAGAAATAGGTTTAAGAGTTCTATCTGGTTAAAACACTCCATGAAGAGATTGCTGTCTTCTCCCCGCTCTGTGCCTCTCTCCCCAGCTCAGGGCATGAACTGGAGGCTTGAAGGGAGTTTATTGGTACACCACACCTACATGTTTCCTTCTCCCCTCACGGCATACTGCTCCTGACCTGAAGCATTTCTCGGTTCTCCCAAATTCCCATCCTCTTTTGCGCTTTGCTCCCCGGCCAGTCCTGTGCTGCAGTATAACAGGAACAGTGTGATGAGCTGCCAAGAGCAGTAACAAGGGACTCATAAACTTTCCCTCTCAGCCAGGAATAATACCCGAGGACTAGGAGTCCACTTGAATTGCAGACGGGAGGAGGGAAGGAATGGGGAACCTATTCGCTTGTTTTGCTGTTTAAACAAAAACGTGTTCTCCAAGCTATATCCACACACTGCTTGGCAAGCACAGGAATATTAACTGACTTTGCTGGAAATGCTGACAGCACAACCCTGCAAGACATCCCTGAACACGTGAAGCGTGCAAGACAGGGATCTGGAAATGTGCGTGCGTATCTTTGTACCTGTAACTGAAGAGATGCCCTCTGGGAAATTTTGTGAAGACACAAGCACAGCTTTGGATTCGCTCTCATTTCCCCTTGAGGGCAGCTCAAGGTGAAAGCAGCAGCATCCAGAGAGCAAGAGGTTCATGCCTCTCTCCTAGCCTTATGTTATTTCCATCTTGCCTTCCCTGTTTGTTTTCACTTCCCTCCTTTGCCTGTCCTGCTCTCCAGGACGGAGCGTTTCAGAGGCTCCGTTCCAGCTGGAACAATGTTCATCTGAGCTCCGCGGTTTCCCGACCAGGCAGAAGCCAGGTCCAAGAGGACTTAGGGCTTTCCTCTAAGCCATTACTGAGGTGTTAATATTACCACCCAGAAGCTCTTAGATCCGCGTTTTGCTGCTGGATGCTCGTTAGGCCTGTAACCTTCTCTCCGTGGGGAAGCAATGGCTTCACACCAGCATACCAGCTGGCTGCCCCATTAAGTTCAGGCTCCCCAGAGGAGAAGATGGAGGGCACCAGCATCTTGCTCGGGCAGCTTAATGTATCAACATTTCATGGTGGTCAGGAGAGCAGGGAATCTGCAGGATCATTACCAATCCACAGAAGGAGACAGGGCAGAAACAGGGAACCATATAAGTACATACAAACAAATATATACACACGCAAACCCCAAATCTCAAGTGTCCCAGAATCTTGGCATTCCTTTAAAGAGATTTATTTCATCCATAAAATTCCCTGCAAGCTTGTGTTCTTGTAAATCTGTAATACAGACTGTCAAATCCCTTCTACGTGATTAAGGGAAGGAAATCTGCCAATGTCATCCGAGGGCAGTCATTAGAGGCAGGCAGAACATCATCAGTCCACCTGGCTTTATCCATGAGGAAAAGCCTCTGGTATGGCTGAGGGTGCAATGGCCATGGCACAACCTGTCCAGACACGAAGTTGAGAGAGGAAAAGGCATGTTTCCTCCCTTGCAATAAACCAAGCAAATTGCCACCCTAAAGAAAGTCCCAACATAGCAATATTCAGGAGTTTTCAACTAGAGATCACAATTTACAGAGCAACAGGAAGGAAAATCCATTAAGCTTTGTATTAGGTGGGGAAACTGAGGCAGGAATTTGCACAAAGCTTAGAATCACAAAATCACAGAATGGTTTGAGTTGGAGAGGACCTTAAAGATCATCCTCTGTCTGCCACGGCAGAGACACCTTCCACTAGACCAGGTTGCTCAAAACCCCACCCAACCTGGCCTTGAGCACTTCCAGGAATGAGCCATCCACAACTTGTGTGGGCAAATGGCAAGCAACAGGAAATCCTCAGTCTCTGGGTTCATGGTCCAGGGAATCTGTGCACTGGGACACACACTGCATCCTTCATCAGCTACCCACGCAAAGCCCTCTGGGATACTCTCATTAAAATGGCTTTGTGTGTGTGTGTGTTCGTGTGACACAGAAAGCTGGGCTTGGCTCTTCTGCCTACAACTGGGTAAGGCTTCTGGGTTCTTACTTTTGGCTGTGCCACACTTTTCCTGCGTGACCAACTCTTGCTGCAACTGCCCACATGGTCAAGAATGAAAATCATCAGTGCCAGTCATGTAGGGTTAGTTTCACAAGGCAGAAACACAGAGCGGTTAAGCACAATACTCAGGAGTGGAAAAGCCTCATGAAGACTTGCTCTTGATCACAGTAGGATTTGGTCCAGTAGGGTTATTATCCTGCTTCCAGCAGCTGCTGCTTCCAGATGCTAGAGGAGAAGGTGTCAAAGCCTCCATCTGCTATGAGTTGTGTGATTCCTTCCTGACCTCACCCCTTATGTGAGCTTATGCCTGAAGCAGGGGAACTGATGGCCCATGTGATTTTATTTTCACCAGCGTAACTGCAGATGGTATTCGCCTTGCTAAAAAATAATTGACCACAATACAAGGGATGTGTTGAAAGGCAAAGGTTAGCATGGCTAAAATGTGTCAAATTCAATTACCTGGGACAGAAAGAACTATTGGTACAGGAAGAAAAAGTGAGGTGCTTATGAAAGCGGTGGATAGCGGTTTTCTGCTCTCTCCCCACTCTTTCCTTTCGGGTTTCATTGCTTTCAGGTGGTGTGATTTGACTAGCAGCTGCTGGAAAAGCCGACCTGGGCTACTCAGAGACTCTTCAGGATGAAGTTGTCTAATATTTTGCACCGCTGGGACTGGTCTGACCTATCTGTTGCAGATGTAGCCTCCAACTCAGGAAGTTCTCAAAATGCCTTTTCTGCCCCCAAACCAGCCAGAAACACGTGGGAAAAGGTCACTGCACTTACACACTGAATATTTACCACCAACTCCTGTGTGACGGCTGGGTGGGATCTGAACCAGTTCTTACAGACTAACACCATGACAGTGGAAACATCACTATTTCTGGGAAGCAGCTCTGGGTAAATGAGGGACATGGTTTGCTGATGGGGCAGGGTGGGTGCAGGATGGACCCACAGCTAGAGAAGACTGAGGCTGAACAATGAATGTGCATGACATAGCACTTGTGTTTTCTGGCAGGTTCACCTGGTTCTCTCCTGGATTGCCAGAAGGGTGATCTGAGACCCAGGAATACGGCAGGAAAATCATCACTCACTGGTAAAGGCTGCCCATCACTCACAAACTTGTTCTCAGGGTGACAAATGTTAAAAAGAGGAGAATGGGAATGTTTCACAAACTGACCAAGGAAATGAAGGAATTAAAAGGGGAAAAAGAATCAGATAGAAAAACACAGTCCATGCAAACTTCAGGGGATTCTATAATGCACTATCTAAGCCAAACTCAGTCTGGGCTGGTTCACTGCCACCAAGGATTTGTATGGCCCAATAATAGCACCTTAATCAATCCATCTCACCGTAAAATTCATCCCAAATGCCACAAAATACCTATTGTCATTCCCTTTGAGTTCTTTTATTTGTCACTTCATCGTTTCCCCTGCTCACAGAGGAATAGGGTTCCCCTTCAAACCCATTTGCTGTGTGGCGAGGGTGCCTGGCTGTGCCTGCACCGCAGCATTTGTGTATATTGGATGATGTGGAGGGACTGCATTTCTGTTTCTTCAGCTACGTGAACCATGCCCAGAATCAAATGCTCCATCAAAATCCCAAACTGGCATCAAACCATTAGGAAATTTCTTGCCTGGATTTGTTAGTGGTGGTGGCCTTGTTTCAACCCAAAAAGCAGATTTTTGATTGAAACAAAGACCGGCACTTCTGCAACTTCAGCATTGTGGGGAGCATTCCTCAGCAAATACCATCATTCTTTTTTTATTTATTTATTTTGTTTTTGTTTAAAACATGTCTTTTTCCTTCTTTCCCACTTCATACAGGAGAGGCTCACGAGGTCTGCAGAGACGTAGCACATTGGAAACCACTGCAGCCCTCCTGGTTACAAAACAACAATAACAATAAAAATAAAACATAGTAAAATAAACCCTGGAATGGATGTGGCTAACCAGTTGTTGAAACCTGAGGTTGTGCTTGACTGAGCCATGATAGGAGAGAGAGCCCCAGCTACTGAGCATGCTAAACAACTCCATATCCACCCTGCCTTTCCCCAGCATCCTTCTCCCACATCCCCATTCACAAAACAGGAGCAGCAGATCATTAGCCTGAGGGCTGTTTGTTTTCATTGGGGTTTTATTTTGCTTGTAAAGCCCCAGCCCACAGCATTAAGAGGATCTCTGCAGCGCTGTGGTTACTCCCCTCACAGCCATCTGTGGATGGAGCGATGCTTTCCCAGACAGCAACACACATGCACACACAGATCGTCAGCACACTCCCATCCTGGCTGGAGATGATGTTCACACACCCTGGCTCTTGATGATGTTCATATTCCACTCGTTTCAAGCTGAAAGAAAAGTCTCCCTGAACATCTGAAGGATGCACTGGATATGGGCACACATTGTCCAAACCTCCAAAGGGCCACCCCAACGACTCTGTATCTGGAGGGACAAATTGTCCATAAGCAGCTGTGTCCCCAGCCAAGATCCAAATATCAGCACTTTGTCTTGTGGAGTTGCAACTCCTTGACTCCAGTTAAGCTTCAAATAACTAAAGAACAAGTACAAGTAGCTGAAAGCACCCACATGTCAGGAGAGAAAGGTCCCTTGGATTTCCTGGCTAAAGTCTCAGCCTAGGGTAGTGCTGAACATCCTCACCTCCTGCAGACTCACTGCACCAGTGAACCCTAAAGCCTATAGAATGAGACCCAAAGAAAGTTAATCAAATAGATGGGGTTTTGTTGTGCTTTGGTGATATATGGTCAGGATCTCTCAGTTGGGAGAGGGGCTGAAGCTTCATTAGAGTCACTGGTGTGTGTAAGAACAAAATCTGTCTCCAGCAGCAGCCCTACTGTCCCAGCACCACTTGTTTGCACACTGAGCTTCGGGAGTTTTTATACCATTTCCACTGACTACGAACACGTGCAGTTAACCTGGAGAGGCTTCAACACTCCAGACTTCCCTGGTTTTAACATTTATTACCAAGGATAGCACTGTGTGATCCTGACACAGTGATGAGATTCACCTTGAGACTCAGCGGCCATTCCCACCAGCACACATCACCCTCTCAGCACCGTTCAGTGCTCCAGGCAAGTTCACCTCTACCAAATCTGTTTTCCCACACAAGGGCCTGCAGCTCCCATGGTGGTTTGTTTCAGGTACAGATTTTCTGCTATACCCACTCTTGCCTGTATACTGAGAAAAAGACCTGAGCAGCTGCCTCTTCTTCTCTACCCAAATGGATTTCATTAGTGTCCTTCTGCTGGCTGTGGGTCTTGCAAGTCCCCCTGAATCACAGAAAAGAGATGTTTCAACAGACAGTAAGTGAAAGTGAATCAGATTTGGAGAGCAAAATGCATTCTTCGAGAGTGTAATAAAACATATATTGACTGGGGATTTAGTTTATAAGGGGGACCATTGTGCCTTGGGTTGGAAACCTCGTGAACACTGACTACAGCCTGCAGGGCATTGCTGACATGTCATAAACCTCAGCCCTTCTCCACAGACAGCACGTGCACGTGTGTATCCATGTAAATAACTGTACACGTAACTGCGGGTCAGACACTTAAACGTGGTCTTAGAAGCCCTCAGAACAATAGGCTGAACCAGATGGTGGTGCAGTCCCAAAGGAGAACCTCGTGCAGTAATGCAGAACTTCTGGCAGAATCAGCACAGTTCTAAGAGAAGGATAAATCTCCTATATTTAGGCATGATGCCTAGGCATTCATTTTCCTTTCTTAAGTGAATAGCTTAAGTAATATTTATTTTCTGAGGTAATCTTCTTGTTTCCTCTCACAAACTTAGGACTAGGACTGCTATTGTCATTACATGCTCTCGGACTGCCTTCTCCAGTGTGTCACTGTCCCTCACTCTGACATCCTGGACCTGGTGGTGTCCTGCACAGCTCCACAATCACCCATAAAATTCCACTGCATGGCCTCACAGAGGCTGAAGTTGTCCCTTCCAGCCACAACATGGACTTGCCATCTTCTTGCTAATTCCTCTTGAGAGCTTGTGAGAAGAAACTCAGGTCCCTTTTCAGCCAACTTCAGATGGTAGAATATCTCATTGGGCTGGGCAGTCATAATTTCAGCTTATTTATGCCTTGCCTTTGATCACTTTTATGAGGGGAAAGACCTCAGCTTGCACCACCTCAGGTGCAATAAGTGTACACAAAACATGGATAGTATGGTTGGTTTCAACTTCACAGTCTCTGAGCTTTCAGAGGTACATGGATTTTATTAAAGCCTAATTTACGTCTTCTCCGGCCCAAATCTACTCAATGAATTTTGTCATTCTAAGGAAAAATGACAAGTAACAACCTGACAGAAGTTTTCACAAATGCAATCTATCAGTCTAAGCTTTTATATAGTCTATAGTAAATAAGAAACAATTTTGTGCTTCTTTGTCTGCTGTTTATAAGTTTGAGAAACTATGAACATGGCCTATGCATATTGTATGGGTATATTTACAGGACCTTCATTTAAATTATTAAAATTACATAAATAACAAAAATTATTAAAATCAAAAAAATTAAATAAAATTAAAATATTTCCTGGAGTGTTTCAATGGGAAGAGTAAATTACTTAACACGTTTTAATATGAAGGTTTCAGAATAAATCATTTTACATTTTTATTTCTTAGACTGACCCATCTTAATAAGATGTTGAGTTTTCAAAATCCACTACAATCAGAGTTTTTGCAAGAAGTCAAGGAAAATCTTGCATTCTGAAAATCATGTTTTAAATAAATCTGTCCTTGGTTAAATTCACCCAGGATATGAAAAAACTTTTCCTTTGGATTTCATCCCTAAATTATTTGATTTTCAGTGCTGGCAAGCAATACAACAAGAAACTATTTGCTTTAATTCCAGCTAAATCCTCTCATGGAAAGCAGTACTAAAAAAAAATTAAATTCTAGTTCTAAATTTGGGACTAATATTAACGTTCTCTGGAACTTCAAAGATCCTAGGGAAGAACAATTGTGCATTTTTAAACATAAAGATGTTTCAAGAAAGAAAAGCAATCAAGCATTATATCTGCCATCACCCCCGTGATACTTTGTGCAGCTAACTAGACTCAGAGATGCTTAGAGAATCTCAGCATCTGCTTAAGAGTCATAAAGCTGAAGTAAACGAAAATAACACTTTTTTTTAAACCCTCTCATGCATATCTGTAGCCAGGCTCTGGGATCAGCTGCATGGCCTTCAAGGCTTTTATGGCCAAGACTAATCACACCAAATGCTGGCGGATCTCAAACTAGCAGGAGACACAGCACAGTGGAGGTGTTGCACGAATACTGGAATTGCTAAACCTTTTCCCCAAAGCATTTTATTAAGCATATCCTATGACATAATTGGGGAGGTAATAATAAAACACGTGACAGGTTCTGGACAGTGTTTTAGACAACAAGAGACGTTTTCTCCTGATGGCTGCCCTACCGAGGGAATCACCGGGATGTGGTACCACTGCAAGCTCACTTTTTAAGGGCCACAACATGATTTTATTGGGTTTTAGTGATCCCTTGCATGGACTTACAACGATCAGACTGAACTCCATAAACTGCCCTTCTGGTGCAGCTCAGTTGCTGCAGCATGTGCTCGGGAAAATGAATGCCTTATTCTTTGATACGCAGCTACTGGGAGGTATTTCGGCATCGGTGAAGTTTGAAAACACGTGTGCCCTAACGAGACTCTCTGCACCCCCGTGCAACAGCCACAAAGCTGCTGAGTTTCACACGGGGTTATTTGCAAACACGGAAAAAAGGGGCTCCTGCCAACCTTCCCAGTGTTCCCTGTAAAACACGTCTGATTTTCACTCGCGGCATCGCGGTCAGCTGACAACAATCAACGCCCCCGCCTCAGCGCGGGGGAGCCCTCCTGTAAATGTGCATCAGGCCCCCAGGCCTTGCTAAACTCAGATAAGAAGCTGTCCTGTTGTTCCTGACATGGGATTGTCATAACCTCCCTCCCAGACGCAAAACTGTGCCTGGACTTGCTCCAGCCCTGCCGAACAGCACAAGGCCCTGAGCTCATTCTTCGCTGCTTGAAGCGTCTAAATCCACTGCAATTCCTTAACTGAAATTAATTGTAGGTTTCCAGTTCTTAAATCCTTGGAACCTCCAGACTCTCCCACACCTTTTCCCAGTGCTGCACTGAAATATGTAATAAACTAAACACATCTATGCAGAAAGAAACTGGGGAAAGAAAAGCTCACAGTGCAGTCAAACTCTGGGATGTCTTTTATTTTGCCTGTTGAGATTGCTTTCCCAGTATTGGGTTTACCAATGACTCCTGATGACTCCTATAGGCATGGAAGTGATTTACAGCATTTGGGAAAAAGGGATACAGACCACCTCTCGGCACTTGCTCCTGGTACCTCTCATCTCCTTCTCCTTGGGACATCCCTCAGCCACTGATGGCACCTACTCCGGACCAAGTCTCCATCCAGTGTCCTCAGGGCTAGCAGAAATGGCTGGGGAGTTATGCCAACCAACAGAGGATCTGACTCTTTGAATTTTATTTCAATTGTACAAAGTGATCTAAAAGAACATCAAGGAGTATAGGGTGAGCTTTGAAAGCTCACGTCCTAATCAATCTCACACCACATAAACAAAAGATGCAAAAAATGCCATCTTTTCACAGACAATCTAGTAAAATTTAACAAGCTCTCTGTCCTCAGTCTGTCCCTGCTACAAGTGCAATTCATAATGCCTGTGCACACTTCAGGCTTTGTTTAGGCCCTCGACATCTGCTTGCTCAAAAATAGCTTTGGCACAGACTTCCTCAACAGCAAATCTACTTACACTTAGGAAAACATGTTGTTTGTTGTTATGGTGCATTACAAGTATAATTCAGAAATATTCACAGGGAAAAAAAGAGAATGATTTAGGTCTGCTTTTCTGGCATCCATCTCCCTTTCCTTCTTTTTTTTTTTTTTTTTTAACCACAACATTTTTCTAAGCAGGTTTATCTTGATGGAAAACCATATATACACATACAGAGCCTGCAGACTGCAGACATGCAAAAGTAGTTAATAACTGCAGCATCTTTTTTAAGATTTCCTTTTTTTTTCTGTAACCCCTGCACAAAAAGCATACATCAGCAAACAAGGAAAGTTAACATCAAGGAGTAAAACAAGAAAGGGCAGACAAACTCCGCAGTAATTTTCTTTTGACATTTATGCTTTAATAGATTCCAGAACCTCATAATTTCTAGGAAGTCTGAAATGGCCATTTTACAGATTTTCACCCTGATGAAAAAGCCATATACTTCAGAGAAAAAATGCAAACTAAAAACAAACAACCTTCCCCACACACAACAGAGTGCCCCTGAAGTATGCAAAATAAAGACTGAATACACCAAATCCAATTCACCTCTATCTACAGCTCTCCCCAGGCTGCAGGGCTGTTATGTGAAGAGGAAAATCTGGGCAAGAGTAAGGATGCTCTGCTCTTAACAGCGTGAATTCCTGGACTCCCTGTGGCCCACACACCACATCCATGCCTGTACAGGTGCAAAGACATCACCTGGGTCATGCTGGACCCAGGTGATGTTAACTGGAGATCTTAACTGGAGAGCTGGTGAGCCCCAGGGCCTGGCAGTGAAGCCCCAGGGCCTGAAAGTCAAGATTTCCAAGCTTTCAGGGCAAAAGTCAGCTTAATTCTGCTCACAGCAGGATCGCCTCTAGAGAAACCAGAGCCAACGCCAGCCCTCACAAGACAGTTTCACTCTGGATCTCCATCCACTTCTGTCATGGAGAATTTCTGACAGGTGACTTAAATGGCTTCTTAATAAGCATAAACCTCCCTGTTTTGGCCTTTTTCCCGTCTCCCTCACTCTGTGCTCCCCTTGGCAGAGCAGCCTGGCAACAAGAGTGGCACAGAGAAAATGCAAACACACAACTTGACTTCTAAGCACTTGAGCGTTGGCCGGCACTTGCGCTCTCTGAAACCCCCTTGGATTAGGACTGGGGCAGAAGGCCTTTCCCTGCAAAACTACTTGCAATGGTTCCTTTGGATCTCAGGGAGGCATTCTGCATTAATCCTGACTGTGCCACATCGGCACACTGGATTAAGAGAGGCTTTTATTTTCCAGAGCTGTCAATCTGGTATTTTTCCATGCTCAACAAATTCACTTTTTTTCTATAAACAAAAAAATAACAAAGAAAGAAGATGAACTACAAGGCAATTTAGTCCTAAAATTTCTGGCTGCTTTTCCTTTCCTTTTGAGGGATCAAGACATACTGCTACAGCTTCACTCAGAAAGGTCTTATGGAAATCTCATTTTGATTCTAAAATGATGTTTCCAAATGTACGTTTTCCTCATTGAAAAAAATCACCCTTATTTATCTCTGCTATTGGACAGAAAAGGAATAATAAATTATTCCAGCCCAGAAAGCAAATAGCCAGTGACAAAAAAAAAAAAAAAAAAAAAAAAAAAAAAAAAAAAAAAAAAAAAAGAGAGAGAGAGAACTTTGCCACTAGCTTTTCACTTATCTGCTTAAACACTTCAAAATACCTTCTTATTATGTAAAATATGTCTGGCTCAGCTCTGGATGGGGGCCTACTGTGGCTGCATCTCCATGGCAATAGTAATAAGAGATGGCAGCCAGACCTGTACAGCCTCAAATCTTCCTTCTTTTCTTGTGATTTCACTAGTCTTCTTGCCACAAGGCTTGGTAAGAGAGTGGTATTAGTTAACCTGTTCTGTTTTTCAAGTGGTTAAAGCTGGAGTTGCCTTTTTTTTTTTTTTTTTTTTTTTTTTTTTTTTTTTTTTTTTTTTTTTTTTTTTTTTTTTTTGGATGAAGCTGTTAACCAGGGATTCACATGAAAATCCAGGAAGTATTTCAAAACTTCACTGGAAGTAAAGCTGGCACAAGCAATGCAATGGGGGGCTAAAAAATCTCTTTCAGGCTACCAGCCAGACAAGTGGACTTGCAGAAGGTGATGCAATCACCACAAAAACCAAACCCCTGCCTTTTGTTTTGCAAATATTTTTTTCAGCAAGATAATCTCCAGGTCGGTGCACCGGCTGACATACCCTGCGAGGGGGTAGGATGTGATTTGGCAGGGTAGATTAAAAAAGACACCAGTAAGAAGGGAAATCAGGACAAGGGATTTGTAATGGAGACTGGCAACTTCCAGAGACTCAATTTTTAATGACATAATTTTAAGGAAATTCCACACTGGATATCATAAGATCACAGAAATGCTGGTTGGAAGTGATCTCTGAAAGTCTTCAGTCCAACCTTCCACTCACAGCAAGACTATTGCTGACAGCAGGTCGGGTCAGCCAACACTTTGTCTAGCCAAGTCTTGAAAGCCTCCAAGGACAGAGATACCACGGCGGCCTGGGTAACCAGAAGTGCTTCCAACGCTGCTCCACCCTCCTCACCAAAAATTTTTCCTTATGTCTAATTTAAACCTCCCAAGCTGCAATTTGCTGTTGCTCACGGCTCACTGTTCTGTTGTGTGGCTTTCCTTGGTTCAACGCTGACATCTTTGTGACTGACCTTCAAATAGCCCCAGGAGGCTACTCGACCACCCCTGCACCTCCTCTTCCCCAGTCTGGAGCAGTCTGCAACCCTCACTCCTCTCCAAAAATCATGCTCAAGGCTCTTGAGTACCTTGGCTGCAAATGCAGATGGCTCTGAGCAGCACCCCAGTGACACCCCTGGTCAGCCTAGATCCTTTCATGTCCCAGGTACCCTCCCACAGCAACGGGCTCTACTGCTTAATGATGGCATCTTACGTGCAAAAGGCAACTCTAGCTTCTTTTTCAATCCAGTTTTGCTTTCCCTGAATATTCCTAGGGCTTGGAACAAAGAGACTGAGCAGACCTTCACCAGCCTTCACCCCAGCACACATATTTCACTGTATTTCATCATGGCTTCCCTTGCCCGTCTAAGATACGTATCAGTAAACCAAACATTTATTTAAGGCAAAGGTCTGCTTTTTGGTTTTGTTTTTTTGATTTGGTTTCAATTCACTGCATCATTTTGATATTAAGCAGAAACATCAGATTATTCATGACTGCAGAGGGAATGTGCCACCCCCAAAAACTGGGCTGACTTAGGGGCTCAGAGCTGAACTAGAGGGAGAAAACCCTCCTCACAAACCTCACTGTCGGATCCTCTGGCACCCTGTATTCTCTCTGGCAATCCCCTGGGAAAGGACTGATCGTGCCTGAGCCTGATTATCCTGTGAGATAAGGTGAGCCCACAGTCCCAGAGGTGATGGCTCTAGCCCGAGGAGAAACCACATGAGGGGAAAACCAACCAAGAAATTTCAAGAGAATAGGATGAGTAGCAGAATGTGTCATTCCTTACCAATAGCACAAGTAAGTGTCTGCTGCAAACACAAATCTAAATTCCTCCTTAAACCTGTGTAACTATTTCAGGCAATGATTTTAGTTTGGATTGAAATCTCCACTCTTGACTTGCCCCTGAAGTGAGTGAAAGGAGGAGCAAACAAGGAGGAAGGAGTGAAGGGTCCCAGTCTGGGCTCTCCTGCTCACTAACACAGCAAACTTCTGCAAGTCCCAAACTTTGGTTTCTCCTCGTACTAGTTCTTTATTTATCAGTGTCCAAGCCCTTTAGAGTACATGCCATTATATCCTCTGCAGTGAGTCCTAGTCTCATTGCAAACTTGATGTTAAACTGCTGTTAAAGTAATTCTCAGGACAGCAGTACTTTCAGACTATTTGTAAATGCTAAAGATTTGTCTGTGTCCTGTCCTCCTCCTTATGTGTTTGGGCCTAATTGGATGCTTTTTGGATGAACAGAGGAAATACTGCATTCATATTTTTTTTTCCTATTATGCTTGAAATTATTCAATGGGTTCGATTCTCTACGACCTTCAAGCGCCAAGTAACTCATCTGAGTCTTTCAAGCACTAAGAATACCCTAAGTTATCTGCACAAGGATCAGCAGAAGTGGGGCTGTTTTTATCTGAACTCAGCTCTCTGATCATTGTTTCATCTCCCCAGTTTGGCTCCTTCCCTCCTACTGAGCCAAGAGAAACGGGAGCTGCTCCCTGAAAGTGTCCGTGTTGCCCTCTGATAAAGAAGTGACAAAGAATGATGAGATACCAATCCTGAGATTGTTAACACAGATGACTATCACCACATCTGCTCAATTCAAAGCCTAATGAAATAAATTAGGAAATTCCTGCAGAATGCCAGGAATCAGGTTCCACCCTGTAGAAGGATTATTAACTAGCACATGAAACTGTCTCTGGGTCTGCTCCAAAGCCCACTGGAGTCAACAGTGTCTCACTAACCAATGTTAACAGGCATTGGATTAGGGCTTTTCTGGCGTATCAACAGCATACTAGTGCAATATCTTTTACATGAAACATGTCTGGGTTTGTTTGTTCCAATCTCAAGAAACAGTGAACAAAATAATTTCACCCTTTAGAAGACGAACCCAAAGTCCCAGAGCCTGCACAGGGTTTGGTTCTTTTTTTGTTGTTGTTGCTCTCTTTTACCAAATAACCACCACCAATGCTGTGGAATGGAAATTATTTGGAAGACAATTGCTCAAAATCAAATTAATTATTCCTTCTCTCTTTACTTGTGAATACATACACTTAAAAGTAATTCCAAGTCTGGATTTCACTGATGATGGAGAGCCAGTGGGAAGCGAGGACTCTTTTCTGCTATATTGCACATTGGAAATGTGATTGATTCCTTTGCCATCATTTCTTACTCTAATATAATAGTATTTTCCTTGGGGAGACATCTTTTTCTTTTCATCAACAGATAATAAAGACAAACCCACTACCTTTAATGTGGTGTGGAATTGTTTGACTTAAACAATAGACTCTTTTCCTAGTTCTACATTCAGAAAATATTTATTGGGAAAATGACAGTGAGTGAGTTATAGAGGCCGTAGCTGAGCAGAAGATGAGTTGATTGCTTTTCCTATTGCCTAAAACCAAGTGGATAATGTCGCTTTTGTTACTCTGCTTTCCCACTCCCCATGTTTATCTTGCACATGGTCCCACATTCAGAAACAAATGGGTTTTTTTGTAGCTAAAGCAATTGTGGGCTGTCAGCTGAGCTGCCATAGCAGGCTTGTGTAAGCACTCAGCACGTTGGGAAGTGGGCTGGGCTGGTTCAAAACCACTTCTGGTGGGCAGACCTTCCTGGTGGGAACATGGGTACCACAGTTCAGCATATTGGTGGCTCGTGGGTCCTTTTCAGCTGCATCCAGTGATCTGCTGGGCTTCTCCAGCAGAGACTGGAGCACAAGTCTTATGAGAAGCAGTTGAGGGAAGCAGGGTTTTTCAGTCTGGAGAAAGGGAGGCTATGGAGTGACTTTATAATTTTCTACAATTACCTGAAAGAGGCTGTAGTGAGGTGAGGGTTGGTCTCTTCTCCCAGATAACAAGCAATAGGACAAGAGGAAATTACCTCAAGGGGAGGTTTAGATTGGGGATTAGGAAAAATTTATTCACCAAAAGGCAATGGAACAGGCTGCCCAGGGCAATGGTGGAGTCACCATCCCTGAAAGTGTTCCAAAAACATATGGATTGGTGCTTAGTGACATGGTTAAGTGGTGGACCTGCAGGGTTAGGTTAATGGGTGGTTTTGATGATCTTGGAGGCCTTTTCAAACCTTAATGAGCCCACGATCAGGTGTCAGTACATACTCCAGTATCTCTCACTCCTTTGTGTAGCACGACTACATACACACCAAGACTTTCATGACTCTTAGCTTTCCAGCAGTTAAATGGACCTGCTAAGCACAGCAGCATAAACCTGCCATGATCCTCCCTTTCACCAGGAACCAGGGGAGGTCCGTGGTAGAGGAGAGGAAAGCAACAAGCCTGAGTTTCTGCAGCACCAGCCACCCACCCACACCCTTCAAAATGTGCGAGGAAAACTTCCACCTCTCCCTCACAAAGGGATGTGGGGGAATTTAATGGCTCTTACTAGCTGATCAAAGGCCCTCAGTGAGACTGACTCAGTGCCCAGTGAAGTCCATGGAAAGCCCTCCCATAGACTTCAGTG
The DNA here is from genome assembly GCF_003031625.1 of Empidonax traillii. Taxonomy (NCBI): domain Eukaryota; kingdom Metazoa; phylum Chordata; class Aves; order Passeriformes; family Tyrannidae; genus Empidonax; species Empidonax traillii. The sequence continues at coordinate 2,622,360 of NW_020955208.1, forward strand.
GGCTGGGGATGAGACGCTGTGTTCATAGACTATTATTACCATAATTGATTTATATCAATGCCATGTGTGCTAAAACAATACAAAAGAGCAGAGCATTCAAAAAATAAATAAATCTTAGTTGCATCTTTTCCAAGTAACATGTCACAAATTTCTGGTAATCTTAAAAAAAAAAATTGACAATCCAGATGTCCACTCTCTCCCTTCCCCTTGTGTCAGTCTCACTCCATACAATATTTGGGGTGCAACAAAAGGGAAATAACGGCATTATTCAACGTCCCTCTCCACAAATGTATCTTTCTCCCTTTACTTGCCATTTCTCTCAGTGCTATTTTTTTTTCCCCTGAATCACTGGAATAATTTAATAAAAAGACAGCAAAGAAGCCAGATGTTTCTGTTGTAAAGACAAGCTCAGTACCTGTAAGTCATGGAGGGGACTTAATAAACATGGAGTGCTTATTCTTTAAAACGTTCCAGAGTTTTGCATTCAATTTTCATTTCAAAATCCAGCAGAGCTCTTCAAAGATTTTGTTATTTTTCAACATCATAATGTTCCTATCAAAGAAGGAACTCATCGAATCTATTCAGTAACAAAGCTACTAATCCCAGTCTTTTCTTCCAAGACCTTTTTTTCCATGTAATTTCATAGCATCAGGATGTCCTGCCACGGTTTAAGAAAGCAAGCCAAAAATTCCATGCAATATAGCTTTTGCTAAGTATGCTTTACTCCAGCTTGCCAGTTACAGAAAGATCAATTGATTTCTAGCCATTGAAAAATAAAATAAAATTTAAAAAATAAAAAAGAAAAGAAACCAGAAACAACACATAATTCTAAAAACAGTCACCTTTTTAGGGATCTGTAAGAACTTTGCCAGACCAGAATATTCATAGAATAGCAAAAACACATGGAACTTTATATAATAAAGATGAATAAATAGCAGTTTCATGACAGATGCTATTGAATGGCTTGAACCTTCTCCTGCATTACTGGCCAGCCAACGGATACTGAGAATATTTTGCTGTCTGCTCTACTTTGGGTGTGTATCATCTCCCAGCTAAAGAATCCAACTGTTGCTTCCTAATAAAGTCTTGTTTCCTAGGATAAGTATGTGTATTTCCATTACAGACACTGCAAGGTCTGTATCTAACCTGATCACACATCCTTACATAAAAGATGAAAGAAAGGTACAGAGATAGAAAACCTTCACAATATTTAACATTTAACAATAAATGTCACACCCCTGTGCATTATACATCCCTCAAGCTGAGCGCTGACCAAAAACTAAACTGATTCTATGCCACCACCAAATTCCTGAACAACATTCTCCCTCAGTCTTTAAGACACCTGTAACTGATGTTATTCAACCTGCAGAAACCACAGGTTCCACCACATCACCCTTCAGGGAGACGTCCTTGGCCCTCCAGGTGAGAGTCATTCTCTTGTACATCCCTCAGATCTCCAGACTGCACAAATGTCCCTGTCTGTTGGACCTCCCTGCAGGTCTTCACATCCAGCTTAGGGCAAAACCTTCCACATTTTTCCAACAAAGCATGAATATGACATGGCTTTTGCTTCCATCCAGACACTTAAAACCCTGTCTTTCTATATCTCATGCCTGAGTCCCGATGATGCCCTTTTTTTTCTGAGCTTGAGATACACAGCTCTTCTGGGCACGTATTCCTCCAGAAAAAAAGCTTTTACAAACCCATTATTTTGATGATCTTGCACATACCTCTATTTTGCCATATTTTTCTCTCTGACTATTGAACTACTTTACCTCCAGGTCTCTTGAAGAATAACTATCTCCTGATAATGACTCATTTGGTATCAAAGGGTTACTTTACATTTCCAGCTGTCCCACCATACCTTCCACACCCTTGGCTACATTTCCAAAGAACATCACTCTCTGTCTCTGCTGTTCTCTCCTTTCCCACTTTGCCTTTGGTGACTCTGTCTTAAGCCATCCTTCACCTGAAATAAAACTGGAGAGAGGGTTTGGCTGCCAGGGCTCCAAGAGCACTACAGTGGCAAAGTCCATTTTCCTGGTCCTCTTCTGCATGGACTCATCATCTTGGGGGATGTTCTGCTGGAAGACCTTTGGGGTGAGAACTGACCTTCTCACTTACAAATCACTCATTTGTGATGGATGCTGTTGCACTACAAAACTGAATTTACAAATCATTATTCTTCTATTCATCACACTTCTGTTGTCCAATCAAAAAAAAAAAAAACAAAACAAAACCACCAGAGTCAACATCAGATATTCAAGTAACTAATCACAAATTAATAAATAAAGAAAAGCATGTCCCAGCAGTTTATAAATTAACCTGTGGCACAGCCTGTACTCCCATAAATTGTCCGCTGAACAATTACGGGGAGAATTAATGTTGCTACAAAACAAGATTTTTTGCAAAAAATAATTTGACCAATTTAAGGCTAATGGATAATTTGACCAGCTTTAGACAGCAGTTATGTCTGGGCATTTATTACATCAAATACACTCATTTAAAAAGCAGACATCCAAAACCACTTCATAATTTGCAATATGGCAGAGAGGACTTGGTGGTTATCCTTCCAAACTAAACTGTTTCTTTCAGCAAAAGAGGGAATTTCCTAGAAAGGAGAACTTGCAGAGCTCTTATGAATTGATAACATATACTGGATTCATATTTCCTAAATACATAAAATGAAAAAATATGATCATATACTACAAAAAAATTCAGTCCTGTGCAGTAAATTTCAGAAAATGAGGTATCTGGTTTTTGAAGACACATTCCAGATATTTGAGGATTTTGTTGACATAGGCTGTCAGCTCCAATACTAGATTATGGACAAGTTTTGCACAACCACTGTCTATCTGTACATTTCAACATATTTTTCAATTCTTTTTTGATGTACATTAAAAAAAAAATCTTCAAGAATATCACAATGATTTTAAGTGGATTTGAACAATAAAAGAATGTTTACTGACTGTCCGGGAAGCCCACCATTGTGTCTTCAAAAGGAAAGACCAAAAAAAAGCAAAAAGCAGTAAGAAAATACTACCAGAGAGCGATAAACGCCTGGTATTTTAACTTGGTTGTCTGTGAGAGGTGACTGAACACAGCATGACAAAAGCAAGAGGGTACCAGCTGGAAGGAAGTACTGAAGTGGCAGTAGAATGAACATGAACTAGTTAGAATAGAAATAGCCTTTCTAGACTTGGTCTGAGAAATACCACATGGGCGATAAGATAAATATGCAAAAAGGCTGCCAATTTTCCAAAAAGCAGAACTAGCAAAAATGTTTAAAATATTAACATCCTGCATGTTGTTGCATATTTTAAAAACAGGTGTTGTCAGTTCTAAGAAATGAGGGTAAATATTTCTAGTGCAAAAAAAAAATGTTTGTTTAATCAGTTCTAGGAATTTTTAAAAAGCAAAATTTTGAAGGAACTCCGCTAGGAAGGAAGGAAAGAGGTCATTCAATAACTGTTCTATCAGCCTTTCAGAATACATCCTTCTGTGCTCCCAGATTGCCATAAAATGATATGAGAAACTGTGTCCTGAATTTCTGTGTGGATCTAGATGGTAACATGAAGGGTGTGCTCCATCACTGGAAATACCTGCTTAAAATTCCAAGAGCATTCGTATTTTAGTTACTAACCCAAATTTTCCCCGTAAATTTTCCCTTCAGCAAAACACCACGAAGGGTAAGACAGGGCTCAGGGACAATAAGGATGGTCAAACCTTGCTCACAGACTGTGCACTCCCTAGGCAAGGCTTATTTTGGGGATTTTAGCTTGTATGGCATCTAAGCCACTTGGATCCTGGCCCGCGATTGCCTCAGGAATTTGTTAACACGAACAAAGGGTAATAACAAGGTACCCAGCCATGATTTCAATCAGCACCTTGTGAGCTCAGTAGCACCACCCCAGACCCTAGAAATGGTGAGGCTACTTTGTAGGTGATGCTACATCATACTCAGTGTAATCTCCACAAGCACAGCAACTTCCCCTCCCATTCTTTCGAATCCACACCTTTAGACCTTTACCCTTGTGGAGGTCTAGGGGAGTTTTTTTCCCTCTATCTTATGGAGCCTGGATCAGGCCTCAACTTGGCAAGGGAAACGCTCCGAGCACACACAAAAAATGTACATTTGGGAAGAATCCTGAGTTGTTTCTTTAAAGAAGAAAATTCTGCAGAGCACAGGACAGGAAATAATGTGCTCATGGGTGGTTTCCTCCTCCAAAGCAGCTCATACACTGCAGCTGAGACAACACATGCGGCGGCACTGGAGTGGAGTTTCCCCAGATCCCTCAAATGGGGTTTCACAGCGCTAAGAGAGCTATAGCTGGAGGTAAAGATGGTTTTTCAAGGTGTGTCCGCTGAAGGTGGAAGAATTCAGTACTCTTCTTCCTAAGCTGGAGCTGGTTTTCTCAACGGGATGTGCTACTGCCTGCTCTCTGCTTGGAGAAGTGATAAGTCTGCCTTCCAGGAGGCTCTTTGACACATTTTCATTCTCTGTGGTTTCCTCACAGAAACCAGACACAAAGCCCATGATGGATAGCCCCATACCAGAAGGCCATTTCAGCAGCCTACACAGCAATGCCATACAGAGAGGAGGATGCTCGGCCCATGAAGTCAAACACAGCACTGAAGATTGATCTCTTCTGGAATTCCTGTCTGATGCACACTGACCATTAAGTTATGCAAACATGCTAATTCGCAATGCAGAATAAAGCAACTGCCTCCTGCCTTCCCAGGAATGTTTAATTTGGGGCCCAGCAGGGAGAAGACTTTCTGTTAACATGAACATTTTGTTAGTTTTAGCAACAGAAAATGTAAACTACAATGGAAAAAGTAATGAATGAATATTGAGAAAGAAGCTCAAGGTTAAAATCTGTGCACTCCAAAGTGCGTCTGAGCAGTTACCATTGCAGGCATGTGGACTTTTAGAATTATTTTATTCTTTTGCAAAAGTGTGAGGTATATCAAGAGGATTATTTGTGGCCCACTGTATGAAGGTGGGCCAAGATGATGCAGGTATTTCCAAAGGTCACATGGAGTCTGTTGCAGACCTGGGAAAAACTCCTAGATGTTTAATCCCTATTTTTCTTTGCACTCAGTCCTTTCCCCGAGTCAGTGTCTGTAGCACTCTGTCCACTTACAAAAGTCTTGTCCCAAAAAACAGCAGCCATTTCGTATGACCACAGCTCTTATCCTGGCATCTGACTTGAACTCCAAGAGGAACAGTGGCAGAGGGAACACAGAAAGAGCAGAGACACCGGTGCCCACACAACAGAGCTATCAGGACATCCATCACACCTTTAGGTTTCAGTGAGGAAAACTCACTCCCCACCTCTCGTGCTTTTCAAATCTACCACGCCATGAACTCCGCAGTCACCTGGTGATTTGCTAACGTGCCTGCATTGCCCCCAAAATCCTTCCCTTTCCCAGAACCAGCAACCAAGAGCTCATCCCTCTCACTCTCTGGATTAGAACCCCACCTTTTTCTTCAGCTGCAGAGGCCAAGTGCTGTCCAAGAGGCCGGACTCGGTCCTATTCTTTAACTCCCTCTGCCCATGCCAGCAGCACAATTGCCAGCACAGCCCACGGCTCTCTGCTTACACAATGCAACCCATGCAACCCAGGTGAGAGGGGTTTTCCCTTCTTTCCTCTTCCAAAAGTGTCAAGTGCTTTCTGCTAGATCAAAGGAGAAGCAAATTAGTCAATCACACCACTAATGCAGCAGTGGCACGTCAGTTTCCCAGAAGGGCTGTGTGCTCGTTGCCAGCTAACCGCAGGTGTAACCTCCTTCTACAAGCAGAGCTATCCATCATCCCCGACATAAAACACCAACCTTCGACAAAGAGGTCCCTCTAGGCCAGCTCCGGAGTCTCCAGAGCAGAAAAGCTACAGCAGACGTGACACCCCAAGGCCACATTTGTTGGCTGAGTGCTGGCTGGGACCCCGAGTGCAGGGTGGAGCGCACACAGTTGCTGGCAGGTGCCCAGCGCAGTTCGGGCACCCCAAGCTGCAGCCAGGTGGGCAGAGAGTACGGAATCCTGCAGCAATACAGTGGCCTGTACAGCCTTCCTGAGTGGTACTTGGCATCCTTGCCCCTTTGCCATCATATCTGGACTTCTGGCTTCCCTGGGAGTGCTGACAGCCCTGCTGTCATCTGGGACGGTGGTGCAGGCAGTGAGTCCTGGCACTGCTGCTGCTGCACGAGCCCCGTGACCACATAATCAGCCAGGGCGCAAATTCCACATGCCTGTGTACACCTCTCTGGCCCAAAATACCTTCCTCCCTCTCCCCTTGTCTCCTTCTAAAGCTTCATGGGCTTGATGATTTGGTTGAGGTTAAACTTTATAAATAATTTTGTTATTTCTCTAGCATGTGTGTGAAATAAAGTGATGTGAAGGGCAGGAAACTCTTTTCGTTTACGTCTTCGGTGTTTGGCTGGATGTGCAAAGAGGGTGAGAAGGAACTCAATCATGGTGGTTTTGAGGTTTTCAGACTATGGGGAACAGAGTAAACTGCCTCCTGACCCTGATTTTCATTAAGAGTTGAATCTAATGGAACAAATATCTCTATAATGATGAGCCCCCTCTGCAGCTACACCAACAATCAATTTGGCATCTTCTCCTCTCCTTCCCCCAGCTGCTTTTATGGCAAAGACACAGCAACAAAACAGACATCTTTTTATAATAAACAGCCCTAACTCCTTGTTATTACATGATAACCAGCCCCAGGATGTTATCAAAACAGACAACATGTGTTGCTAGCAGCAGGCACACCATCTCCAGCCCTGTGCTCCAACCCTGTCAAACACCCTTCAGTGGAGGTAGCAAAGAGCATAAAACCACTTCAGATCAGCCCGTGTCCCCAGCCCACATCAGCAAGCCTAAAAATAAACAAGTTGCAGCCTGAGGAGTAATTACCCCTCATTGGCACCCAGCACTGTTCCCACAGGGCGGAGGCAGGAGGCCAAGGCGAGGGGATCAGCCACCAGTCCATCCTCCCACAGTTTCCCGAGGTGGGAACTGGCAGCGAGGAAGGGGATGCCATGCTGTGCCAACACCAAGAAGTAATCCTTAGCTCTCTGCCTGCACTCAGTATGAGTTTAAACAGCTCCTTGACACCTTTGCTCATTGTTAGAAGAGCTCACTGAGGCCAAACGAGCCCCTGAAATTGCACTGTGGTGCTTAAAACAGGTATACAAGAAAAGCAATCCCCCATGGCCCCCAATTCCCTCACAAGCAGCTCGGGCTGGGGATGCTGCACGGATGCTCGGGTGGGTGGCTTCCCACAAAGTACAGCTCAGGTGGCAGAGTTCGTGCCTCGAGAGCGCAGCAGCATAAAAAATGAGAAGTCTCCTACAAACAGGCCTCTGCTCCATGACACCAATCGCTCTCGGCCAAGAATTATTGTGAGTGGAAAGCTCGACGGAGTTTGGTTCAGGCTTAATGAATTATGTTCATTTTCCAGCACATTGTTTTGGCTGATAAATCACAGCTTCACGCACCATTAGCTTGTAATGATTGGAATATTTAATCAAAGGCCAGCTTTTTGTACCGTTTACCTTTGAGAAACCAGATTTGCTCGCTGGAACAGTTTTGAACCATTACGCACGCTTATCAGCAAAAATCTTTGCTTTATGTCAAGTGTTGCAATATTTAAAGCCCTTGCAGGCAAGCAAGGATTGGGAAAAATGAGTGGCTCACTTAGCTTGACAAATGCAAAAGGATTTAAAATGTTATTTGAAAGAATTGCAGGAAAAGAAAAGAAAAATTAGAAGGAGAACCAACAATTCTGAATTTACAATCAATTATTATAAACACTCCTTTGTTTTGGGTTTGGATCTCCAAGCAAAATGAGGACTCTTTTGTTTGGGATGCTGTAAGACATTGTTTTGAAGACAGATCATCATTTTTCTGTTTGGTTGGGGTTTTTTTCTCAGAGGATGCCTCTCTCACAGCAGATGCCTCTCCACCCAAAAGTTTTTGAGTCCTGAACTCCACACTACCAGGCTGCCCTGGATGCGAATGGGAGCTCTCTATTCAGGAAGCATTTTGGTGCTTGACAGGAAATCCAGTCCTTGTCTGAGTGATCACGATGGTTCAGATGAGAGGAGGTTCAGCCACTCTGCAGCACAGCAAGGAGCCCAAAAATAGTCCTGCCCAAGAGTGACTGAGGACAGAGAGCATCTTCTCAGGCCCTCTTTAATAAATTCACCACATAGGCAGCCATGAAACACCTGGCAAGAAGATGCTCTGCACTTCAACATACTTTCCCCTTGTATCTATATACAGGTGAAAAAGGGGAGACAAAAACCTCACTTGTTTCTGCCTCTTACTCTCAAAACCCTGAGGAGAAACTGTTGGGAAATTGTTTGTCCACAAAAGTGTAGAGCTATCAAAGGCTAAAAATTAAAAGCACCTCCTACAGAAGGGTGAAGCAAAGGTATGCAAAATGGAATACAAATCTGAACTTAAACAGGGTTTCACAACTCCCTCCTGAGTACAATTTGTGCTCCTGGATAGGAATAAAGTCTGTGTTTCCAGAGCAGTGGGTGCTTTTGTTTGCTTCTTGAAATGCTTGGTTGAACAGCAGTGCAGAGCTGTAAAAATAGGTTTATTTTTATGTGCTTTATGGGTCTGATTGTTAACAGAAAGGGCCCGAGGGCTGCATGAGTCTGTGCTTGTGCACTTCTGCACTAGACTTTTATGTGTGTGATCTCCCACGCTGTGTAAATGGCCACAGGAACCACTTGTTGTGCCCCAAACGAGCTTCTGTTCAGGCACAGCAACAGCAGCCACAGTGTCAGTGTGGTGGCCATCAGCACAGTGTTAGTGGATCTCCACCTTCCAAATCCCAGGCACTAGGACCCAGGATCACAGGCGAGGTTGCAGACACATGGAACATACAGGTACAAGTGAAATAACACTGGGCAACAAAAGGATAAATGTTTCTACTTGTCCCTTGCCTTGTAAGTCGCGTTTTCCTTCACCTTGTCTTCCCCCAGTTGCTGAATAGATCATTCCCTTCAATTTTTCCTGCCTTTAAACCTATGGTGAGAAACCTAGATGTGAACTCCCAAATTTTGGGGGTTTTCAAATCCATGTGCAGATCCAGTCTGGATCCAATTAAGTCAGATCTTCTGCTGTGAGTCACAACAAGAATGACAGTACTCAGCTCTCTGATGACAGCAGTGCTGTTAGTCTGGCCCTGGACTCAGTTTCTCTGCTTTACTCCCTTCTGCTTATAAACATTTTCTTTCCAAGCCAGATGCAAAGAGATTTCTGATTTCTTCCCAGAAGGAGATGAAGTCCACTTGAAACAGCAGAACTTGCCATACCTTCAGCCAACAGCTGCATGTTGCAACTTGCAAATGTGCCACTAAGGGGCCTTCAATCCCCAGTGGGTCTGGAGGTCTGCACAGGTCTCCAAACTGCCACATGTGGCTCCAGAGACACCAACAGAATAGCCAAAAGCCATCTCATGCTTTCTTGGTCCTTCACATCAGCTTAGCACAGTAAACAGATTTGTTTGAAATGAATGGTGCTTGGCACACAGAGGAGAAATGAAAATATAATTAATTTCACTTTTTCCATGGTGACAGTTCTCCAGCTCACCCAAGTTGAGTTTTCCAGAAAGCTCAGTACTTTCTACCATAACTGTTCTTGTTGGACTAGAAGATGGTAATGTCTTCCTTTTCTTATTCAAAGAAAAAGGAATGGAATTAGTTTGCTAAAGCCTTCCAGCTCCAAAAGGGCAGGCATGCTGATATGCTTTCCAGACCTTGCCACTGTTTCCTTACACTTTCCTTGGAAAATGTTTTCCCCCTGACAAAATCTTCTGGTTTTGCACCCTTGTGGCGGGGCTTGACTAGAACCAGAAGCCACTGAGAGACAAGAAACCTCTGTGACACTGACCTGACTTGTGCTCCGTGCCCAAAGAGCCATGGAAATACACAAACATCCATGTCCTGAGTCTCCAGAGTTTCTGATCACAGATCTAGGAGATGCTCTCTAAATTGTCTTCCCTGTCCTCTTGAGGGGCCAAAACATCACCTTTGCCTATCTGGTCAGTTGGTTCTTTCTTCCAAATCCCCTGTCAAGGACACTGCAGGCAGAAGTTTAGACAGAAAGCAAATAATGACACAGCCTCATGTGAGATGCTCAGTATGACAGGCAAAAGGAGGTTCACATTTTACTGAATCTGGTCATCTCTCTCTTCATTGATTTTGACAACAGTTTTATTGAGAAGGTCCCTCAGGGCCAGGACAAGCGTTTTCTTCATAGGTAGGGGAGCCCATCCTTCATGATACCCAGCAAATCAGAGACCTTAATTCAAATCTGCCTGGCTCAAAGGAGGTACCAAAAGAGCCCTACAAGTTTTGTGTTCCACTCTAAACTTGTGCAGGAGGAAGAGGCCTCTCCTTCCGACTCATCACAGATTTCATCCTGAACCAGAACAGCTTTCCCAGAGCTTTATCAAAACCAACACCCTTCTCCCAAAAGCATCTATGTCAAAGAACGAACAATTTCCAGCAACATCAATGGAAACATTTTTCAGCACGTTCCCTCCCATCTCTCATGTTGTCTGCATTTCACTCCCACATTCCTATGAGAAAAGCAATGATGTTTGTGTCTCATTTTGTGGAACAACTGGGGAGCTCAGGCAGATTGCTCTGGAGCCCACTTCGTGGCAATGGCAAAGAATTCGTGTCCTCACCTCACATCTCTCACCCCAAGTCCTTAAATGTACTCGTTCCCCAGGGAATTTTAGCCTGCAATGTCTAACCACAGACCTGGAAATGATTTTAAATATATTATAACGACTGTTGTTAATCACACCCACTCTTTTATAGCATGGCCTGTAAAAGAAGAATAGTGAGGAGGACTTCCTACTCCCCATGTGCTGGCAGCAGATGCGTTTCCTGTGTTCCAGAGCTATACATTTCACTGGGAAGGGATGCTCTCTAGTGGTTAAGAGTATGAGCCGGGGAAAAACAGATCTTAAAAAATTTCACTTCCTGTCTCTCCCACTGTTACCTCGTGTATGAGGAGGCAACTCATCCCATCCCACTGTGCCCTGGTGCCCCTACACGCCTGTGGCTCACAGCAATCCCCCTGCTAGACGGGGAAGGCTTGAATGAGGCCTGCAAATGTTTGGAGGGGAGGTTTTAGGATAGAGCCAAGCACTGTCGCCAAGTCGAGTTAGGTCAGAGTGAAGATGGGAAAAAGTTAAAACTGGTACAAACAAAGACAGAAGGGTCTGAAATGCTCCTGACAGATGCCTCAAACTTCTTTGTACTTCGAGTCACGGAAACTGCTCTTTAACTTGATTGCTCCTTATCTTTACCTAAGGCATCACAGATTCTTATATAATTAAAATTTCCTTGACAATTGCCAAGGATTTACAATGTGAAGTGCTTCAATTTTTCTTATATTGTGTCTTGGCATCAAAGAATCTCCTCTCGTTTCCTAAGTATGGGATAAAGATGATTTCTAGTGGGAGACAAATGAATCAAGACCTTGACACCCCTATTTTTTTTCTTTCTCTCTCCTTTTCTTTTCCTCTCCTTTTTTTTTTTTTTTTTTTTTTTTTTTTTTTTTTTTTTTTTTTTTTTTTTTTTTTTTTTTTTTTTTTTTTTTTTTTTTTTTTTTTTTTTTTTTTTTATTTAATACATCTGGTTATTATTGAACAGAGGCTTTCATGTTTTAATGATAAATTGTCTTCTCCCTCTGTAACAATGTCCCCAGACGGCTTGTCTTGGCTGAAATGTCTTCTAAGAGCATCTGCTTTTGATCTATAGGGGTTTTAAATCTTTGGATCTAATCTCTAGCCTGACTGACTTGAAAGCTGATTTCCACAAAAGCAGAGTGTGAAACTTGTAGAAACCCTTTACTGGAATCACGTGAAATTGTTTAAAAGACTGTACTGACAATACTCAAGTATGTCCTCATGACTTTTTTTCTGCATATTTACATATATATGCATGTATATTAAAATACAAGAAAGAGACATAAGAAAGGAATTTCTTTTAATAAATGCTTCAGTGGTATTTCCATGTAATCTGCATGTGTTGTGGCTTAATACTCTAATAAAGAAGGACTGGAAGCTTTCCAGAGCGCAATATTTATGCCATGTATATCAATTAAGATAATTGCCAATTATAATGATATGTCAATTAAAGTCAAGTGACTTTTAAAAGAGTTATGCCTGCTATTAATTTAGTTCTATGCATACACTGTAAGTGTATTTATAAGGGCTGATCTCCAGTTTCTCAATATTGTTTCCATCCAGTACATCCAGCATGAAATCACCACGTTCATTTTGCTGTTTCTGGTCCACTTCAGGCTGCAGCTCACCAAGCTGTCACTGTGAAGACACAGAAGACAAAATCCAGCAGAGAGCCCTCTCCCTTGGTGGCACGGTGCTGGCACACTGTTTGCCTTCACTTGAAGCATGCCAAGTAGATCTTGATTTCACCCCAACACAAATGAAAATAGGAGCTGGCTAGTATATGCATGAGATTTCTGTGGCTGAGTAGAAACCGCTGTGGTCAAATGAAAAAGAACCTTGTAATACTGCAATATATATATATGTATATGTATACATACACATCTGTGTGTGTTTGTGTGCATGCATGATAAATACCCTCTCAGAGTTCATTTGTCTGTCAAACCCTACACAGTGTGTTGTAACACATCAACAACAGTGACAGACAGACCCTGAAGGACTAAGAGCTTGGGTTTTGCTGTGATTAAACTGAATTTGGGACAAATTCGGGAGAGATTTGAGCAGAAAAGCTCTTCTGCATGAACTTTCTGGTTAGGATATAATGGAAGCCAGACTCCAACCTCCCTGGTTTGAGGTTTGCAAAACCAAATCATAACAACTGAGGAGGTTTTGCTAAACCAAAGCACCCGAGGTTTTCTCATCACAAAGATGAGATAAAAGGGCAGTCTTTATTCAACCTCTTACTCCTTGTACCTTAGCAGTGGTGCTGAGATATAATCAACTGAAGATGTATCTCCTTTACCTCCCATTTAGAGTCTGCATCTCTAAATCCATAATCTTGCTAGTCAGCTTTTAGAGCCCCAGGACGCAGCCTCTCTCAGGCCATCCACAGATTTCCCCAAAGTTCATGGCTGAAAATTAATTTTCGAGGCTCCACCAAAAACTGCAAACTATTTCTGTGGCTGACTGGGCCAGGGACATGATGGAAACAACCATTTCATAACCTTTCAGCACTGCTGAAAGCTGCCAGCTGCGACCAAACCCGAACTCCAAAGCTGGGATGGGATGTGAGAAGCAATCAAAAACAACACTGGAAAAGCACAGATCCATCCTAGTAGTAAGACTCATCTTGGCTTTGGGTTTGGTCCCAGGCATGAGGAAATATTCAGGGAAAGTGGAGTTATTTCCTTAGATTCATTTGCCCATTTCTCATTAGCAAAGCATTTTGATACTCTGCAAGAAAGAAAATCCAGTGGATTATTCCTACATTGTTATAAAACTGGACTGATAGAACAAATATCTGGGATGGAAAGAGGCAAGAAGCCTCAAACTGAGCCAAGAGGCTCATACAGCCTAGGAAATGAGCACTGCGTAGCACAGAATTTTTCTCTCTCTTTCAGGATGATCAGCAAGTGATAAGATTCTCCCTGGATTTAAGTGTTAACTGATGCATCTTGCCTTAAGTGAATGTTTTATGGGGAATTTATTACACTGAACCATTATCTACAAGTTCTTCTGTTGTCACAGTTGTTGTTGCTTTGACCCCAAAAATGTGGGAGCTCACTGGGGAGCCAAGAGTTCAATTCAGGCTCCTCTCCCCAGGCTCACTTTCTATCATCTTTGCTACAGCTGCTACTAAAGGGTTTGGTTTGTGGGGTGATGAAGGAACGAATATGAGGAAACTCCAGCCGCCAAACAGAAATGACAACACAACTCAGCCTTCCTGGGCTGGTTTCTGGCAGAGGCCTCAAGAGCTGTTACTTGCTGTTGCTTTGCTCCAGCCAACCCTTATCAAAGGGGAGATTCAACTGCACATGGTCCTAAACTTCAATTAAAAGTAAATTCAAATTTGAGCCACTGAGCTGTTGTCAGTTTCATTTCTCCTGCTGTGGGTGCCACTATTTTTATCTGACTGTAAACCTCCACGTCACTTAGGGTATCATGTCAGGTATTTTTGATGAGGCATGCAGAGTGTCTGCTCTTAAATACTACAGCAGAGCAGAGGCCCCAGCGTCTCGGGTTACCCAGGGGATAGACAGCTCACACAGAGATAAAGGAGACAGGATGCAAAAGGGGCTCCTTGGGACGGCAGAGGACGACACACTTGGTGTTTCCCCTCGACAAAACCACTGCGAGGAAATGTCTGGCAAAACTGTCCGTGGTGAGAGGCAGGAAGAGCCCAGTGCCTTCCTGACTCTGCCAGGTGAGTTTAGGACCATCTCTAGTCCTTCCACTATAGGGATGGGTGAGCCAGAGCGGCGCAAGAGGTGTGTGGCTGCCGCCTGGGGCAGCCAGGGCTGCGGCAGGAGAGGGAAGCGGCGCGGCCGGACGCAGCTGGCAGCAGGCTGATCCCCCCGCGCCGCGGTATCGCTCTGCAGATTTGCTAACTCTCCTGTTGAGTGCAGTTACGCATTAGAGCTGCTAATATGCAGTGATTTTGCCTTAAGCTTGAAAGCACCAGAGGTTAAACAGATTTTGATATAAGAGCCTACAAGGAACACTCTATTTAAAAAGCCTATGCATCACTGGCTCCGACTGAAAGGATGATGAGTGGTAGGAGGAGATGAAAGGTGGTTCAGACATGGGTATGATGACAACAGTAAAGGGAAATTAAATACACTGCAGGGAAATAGAAGTCATAATCATCTTGGGTTTGCAGCTCATGAACAGTGAAAAGCTTATGTGATGAAACAGCAGGTAGAAGTGCCTTGAGACTCGAGTTTTAAGGCCCCAAGAGTTTAAACTTGACATTCAAGCCTTTTAAAGTTTTATGAGGGCATCCAATAACTCCTCCTGCTCAGCCCCCACCCCCTGCCTGATGTGCTGGTTGTTTGATTTACACACCTTCCTGAACGTAGAATGAATTCCAGGGAAAGCATGCAGAAACCATTGCAGGCCTGTAATTAAATAGCCCTCATGCAGCTTAACCTCTCCAATAACAAATGTCCAGACACAATGCAAAAGGTCACTACACCTCTGGCTGGTGACAACTGACACAGTCCCACCAAAGACTACCAAAGGATTCAGGATAGTTTTTATCCAGAGAAGTACAACAATGGCCATTCCCAAAATGTGCTGTCTGCTGGATGCAGGCAGGAAATTCCTGCTAATCCATACAAGGCTAATTTATACACTTGAGTATCCTCCCACAAAAATTATTAGCCCAACAACACACTCTCCACCAGCAAAGACTTCCCAGCGGGGAACTACAGCTGTATCATTCCCACTGCCAACCTCCACCAGGTCCTTTGCCATGGAAGTGCATGAACTACCCACCAGAAGCCACCTGAAATGCAGAATGACAACAGCTTTACTGACCACATCAGATTAACCAACAGTGCAACAGATCCTGCCCTAAAAATACCTTTGTGCTAATTATATACATGTTCTAATTAGAATAATGATGTTCCTAATTAAAACATGGTAATTACACTGAAATTAGACGTGATTATAATTATCTAGCTCTGCACTAATGCCACTTTTATTATATACAAATCTCTATTGTAAGTCTTAAATAAAACTGATGATTCCTTAAAAATTATTGAAAGCAATGAGTGGCCTTTCATTCCTTTTCCCCACCTTAACCATTGTTTCCTTTGCTGTAACTTCAGGAAACACAGATGGTCAGTGCTTTCAGTCATAGCCATTAATCTGAGATTGTGTCCATAAATACAGAAGACAAAATCCAGTCCTCAGAGAAGACACAGGAGAGATGCTGTGTGCGCCTCAGATCGTGAACACAGACCCCAGAGCTGTGTCAGAGTCATCATGGAAAAAAGAAGTTGTCTATGCCAAGATCCCAATCATTCAGCAAAAAATCAAGGGGAGGTTGCTTTGTTCCTGGTGGGAATAAGGATAGTTCAGGACTGAAGGTCTCTTGGAGCATGCCTGACATTGAGATGAACAGAAAGATGGGCAGTTATCTCATCCACTATGGGTTAGCAGCACTCGAGGTTAGGGAGAGAAATCCAAACTCTGGAAAGAGACAAAGAAGGAGCATTTTGCAGCAGATTATTTTTGGAAAATGGGAATGTTTGAAATAGTGCATAGGGATTATTAGGTAGAAAGAGAGATGAAGTGCATGTTGGACTTGAATTTCTAATGCACTTCCACAGATGTTGCATCAGCCTCCAGTCAACAATTAACATTGTCAGACATGTCCCATCATAAGACCTTGACTGTGTTTTGGCAATGCTTTTAACAAATCACACAGGACATTTTTTTTTTCTTTGGTGCAAGTTTTTTTCCCCAGGCAACCTGAACTCCCCATTCAATGCTCTTTATAGCCCAGTTTCCTCTGCCCTATCTATCTGTGTTTCCTTTGGATCTACCTGCCACAGTAGCTCTCCCCAGGCCCACTTCCATCAGAATGATGGGAGAGTAAGGTCACTAACTCTACATCTTTTGTGAAGAGAAATACCCAAGAGTGGGAGAAAAAACCTGCTAAATATCACTAAAGAAACAGTGTGGCTGAAGCACAAAATCAACCCCTACTATCACTGAGAATCCAGCCAAAAATAACTTCCAGCAGAAATTTGGTTACAGTGGGTCAAACCTTCAAAGAACAACAACTTGATACAGAACAAAGAAGTGATAAGGATTCTGCTCAGCATCTGCAAACACAGTGTGTAGATACCCCATGCCCAGGGGAGAGATCTTAACAATCTGTAATAGACATATGGCTCCGAATATCAGCTCTGATTCTCTGCAATTCATTGAAACTACACTTTTATTTCTTTTTTTTTTTTTCAGATGTATCCTTGTCATGACTCCAGGTACTCAGGATGTCCCTATAAACCTATTTCTGACATCCCAGCTGCCTAACAGTCTCGTTGCGCCCATGAGACGAGTGTTTTGCCTTCCAATGTCAACACACCCTTAGCATGCCCACGAGCTCAAGGGCTTCAAGCACACAAACTGGGAGAAAATCAACAAACAATGGGCCACGCTTGCGCTCTTCAAAGTGTGAGCCAACCCTGCCTTTGATGCTATTCACAAAGTTTCCTTGTTCTTGTTTTTCTAATTCCTGCAATCTGATTGCAACATACAGCCAGTTTCAGCAATTGACAAAATATTTCCTTTCTGCTCTGTTTACGTCACAGCTTTTCTGGAGCCACAGATCGCTTTGACTTAGCAAATGACAGCTGAGAAACAGTGACATGCCCTCTGTGTTTGAAAACAAACCACAACAGCAACAGCAGAAACTCAGCTCCTCTCACCCACACACTCCCATCACTTCGTGCTGTAGGGCTGCTGTGTTCTTTTATTCTGATTTTGATGATCCCCTTTTCACTCGTGATCTGGCCAAGATACAGACAGATACTGGGAGCATCTGAAAGAGATTACCACTGTGTGCTGCTCTATGGGAGGCCCCAGACAGATAGGGCAGAGGAAAGAGGTTGAAAAGATAACACCACTCATTAGTAGCCTGAATACTCACAGGGCTGTATATTTAAACCACGTAGTGTTAAAATTTGGTATTCACCCCCCAGCCGACCTATCCCTTTGAGAGGTCCAACCTAAACTTCTACTGCAATTACTTTATCATCATTTCCTAACTTTCACAGTATATTTTCCTCAGCAGATCTCCCTTAGAGGAAGTTGGTTTTTTTTTCCCCACTGCAGAGGAGAGGTGATTTACCCAAGGACCACCCAAGTCCACCAGTGGCATGACTGTAAACACAACCCAGGTCTGCCGTGGCACTCGTTAATGTGACCTGGGACACCTCACATAACGGGAGTGAGATTCACCAGCTGGCTGCTGCCTCTCACAGGATCATAGGTAGGTGTTTTGTTGACATGCACGCACATTGCACACCAGTGGGTTCACCATTAAGGGAGGTTCTGCAGGAACCAGCTCCTGCAGGACAAGCTGGAGACGTGAGGGACAATTTGCAAGCACGGGATGGAAGACTCTTCCCATCAGAAACCAACACGCCCCCATTGACCCTAATCATGTACGTCACGTCCCTTCAAACAGCAGGGAAAACACAGTTGTAGTGGCCTGGGGATCAATGAGAGGAAGAGAAGGTTAACTGCACACAAAGTTAGTTAGAAATGAAAATGTCTTCCTGCAAAATTTACAACGAAAAATTAACAAAAAAAAATAAAGTCAGTGCAATGATTGCTTGGGTGTGTTCTGTTCCCTTTTCCTCCAGAGATTAAATTCCCTGCTTAAATCTTCCACAAAGCACCAGGGTGGTGGTTGTTTCATAAGGCTCTCTGGCCAGCGAGCCTGAGGAGAGGTTTCTGTAGCCGGGAGCCCGACTCACAGAGGTTAACCAAACTACAGCTCCAGAGGGGATATTATATAAATGTACCCAAATTGAAACATTACCCTTTTTCTTTTTTTTCTTTTTTTTTTTTTTTTCCTTTTTCCTGAAACATCTTCCTTTTCAGGATTTTGAAGACAAGCAAACTTTTCCCCCCCACTTTCCAGGAGCAGACCCTTTCCCACAATTAAAAAAAATGCGACCAAAAGCGTGTTTAGTTTTGCCATTTTCGAGGTTTCTCTCTGGCTCTGGGGAGAGAGGGCAGCCCCTTGAGCTGGGTCCTGGCTCTCCCACCTCCAGAGCACCAGCCACAGCTACGTTGGCCTGTGCCCAGGCTGGGGAAGCCAAAGATGCTGTTCCTCTGAGCTTTCCTTCCCTTTCCTTCCCCTCCCTTCCCATCCAGTGCTGCCCACGGGCACAGTGAGGAATGCAGCAGCTCTGTGGACTCTTAGTGTGGGTTGCCCACACTAGTCTGGCACACTGGGCAACACACTTACACATGAATTTTTTTTTTTTTTTAACCTTTTTTTTTTTCCCATAATTCATGGAAAAATATAGAAAATTTTAAGTGACAGAGCAGCCAGGTTTTAACAATGTGGAGGTTTTATTTTTCTTACTCCCATAATTTTCTCCTGCTGTGGCAGTACGTGGGGGTAAAGGAAGGAGAAAGTTACTTTTCAAAATTGCAGTGAGATCTTTCCAGATTCCATCACTCCATTTATTCCCTTGGCATCCTAAAAATAAGAGGGTGTGCAAAGGGTTTGCCTTGCAGGAAGGACTTCAATTGGATTTGCTAATGAAAGCCATGGACGTTTCTGAGATGGGGGGAAAAAAGTGACTTTTCAACTGTCCTTGACTTTTTGTTTTTCTCTTTAGGTTGGAAACGAAAAACTTACTCATTCTCAAGAAATTCACTGGAACTTTTTGAGATATAAAAGACTGTATGACAAGCATTCAGCCTCTGTTCATAAAGCAGAAAAAGAAATTAATAGAAATCTGTTGGAAAAGTGTATTGGAATAATCTCATCCCAAAATCTTGGGGACTCTTTCCCCTAAGTGACAGCACCTGTGGTTTTGTTTTCTGTTGGGAGAGCACCATGTCCAAGGATTTTCCAGATCCAGTTCCAGGGAAGCAGATTTTGTCAGGCAAATTTAGAAGTCAGTGGAATTTTAGGAGCTGCCAATGTGTTTTTGCCAGAATCTTTTAAATTTTTTTGCCATTTTTTGCTTGCTTTTCTATCAGATGGAATTTCCTACTTTTTCCTCCCACTGTTTTTTCCTTGACACTTAAGATGCAGATATATTTTTTTCAAAAAATCTTATTCAAAATGCATTTCTCTCTCCCAAAGAAAGAATAACAGTCTGATTTTTTTCTACCAGCTGTAATAAGGATAGACCACATCAAACTTTCAGAGTTCAAATATCAGCTGAAATTGTTGAAATCCAAAGCCATTTTTCAACAGGATAAATCTTCACTGATTTTACATAAGAAGCTGTATCGAGAATCTTGCTGCCTGTAAGGTCTTGTTGCTCAGAATAGTAGTTCTACATCACTAAAAACCAAAGGAACTACTTTCTCTAGTGGTTTTTGGCTTTTTTTTTTTTTCATTGTGAGCTCATAACACTGTATTATATAAACTCACTGTTCCCTTCACCTTGGATGACTTTGTGTTTTGGCTGAGACTCATTCCAGGTAACTATTGCTGCTGAGTACTTAGGCATTAAATGTAAGGGGGACATCTGTGTTCTTCCCAGGTTCACTGGAGCAAGACAGACCTTGCCAGAAGTGATTCAGACCAAGGGTAGTCTCAGCCACTCATCTCTGGATGAAAGAAACTCCACCAGGAGTCATGTATTTCTGTCCTTGATTATAGGAGAAAGAAAAAATTACCATGACTAGAGAGACTCCACCTTTCCACAGCTCAAGAAAGATGTACCCAGATGTGTCACACTCACTGAAGTTGCTGGAAATTCCCCATAGAGGAATGGACAGAGAAGCAGCAAAGCTTCTACCCCTGCAGATTTTCAGAGCTGAATTAGGCAAGTCCCTTGCACAACCTGACCGACTTTGAAGTCAGTCCTGCCCGGAGTGGGGTGTTGGACTGGTCTGCAGAGTGCCCTGCCAACCTAAATCATTCCATGCACTTATGAAAGAAGCTTTACAGGAGCTGGCATTACAGAGAGATGTGCACAAAGTGCCCCAGCAGAACATTTTCCAAGCCACATAAAACAGGTATCATTACAGAATTCGCAGAAGAGCGCATGAGTTCCCAGATCAGGCCCTTCCAGGTAGTCAATCAAATTCATCCTCCTCTTCCTGCAGTGGCCAGTGGCAGAGGCTTCAGAGAGGAGTGTGTGGAGCCCACAATAAATGGCTTTAGAATAACACAACCAAAGGAGAAATTCCTCCCTAATCCCAGGCAGCCAGTAATGGGTTGGTGCTCCGGGGCATGTGGGTTATTATCCTCATTAGATTTGCACCTATGCAGCGTCACCGGGGATGTTCCCATTGCTCATGCCAAGGACATGTTTTCTTGGCACGCATCTGAGGTGATACAGAGCTTGCTCAGGCCTTTGCTACTCAAGCTAAGCTACTGCATGCCAATAAAATCTTTACACCACACCATCCTGAATTAGGCAATATATATTTGTACAGTCTGTGTGGTAACAGTAAGGGTTGTTGTTTTTTTTTAAAGGCAGAAGTATGTAATAAATGACATCCCTTCAAACACACACAGACTTTACATTTCAGCACCTTCTGCCTTGCAGTCCTCCTACAACCTCAGCTCCTATATTTTGTTATGAAATTTATGGGTTTATGCATACCAAAATTGTGTGTGTGTGGACTGTTACCGCCAGGGTGGTCTCGGAGAAAAGAAGCAAATAAGATGCTCAAATTTGATTACAGGATATAATAAAAGTCAAGACTTCTTACAGCTCATTCTCATATAGTCCCTTGGAAGAAGAAGAAGAAGAAAAAGAGTCTTTCTTTTTTTTTTTCCCCCCCTTTTTCTATAAAGGAACTTCTTTCTCCCCACCCAACAGAGCTGGCAGTGATAGCCAATTTTCCTGTGTTTGAACCTTTGAGTATGCACTTCAGAACCTCACGTGGTGAAAACTAACCCCAGAATACCCAGGGGACAGCTGAAAAACCCATTTCAAGGGCAATGCTTTGATTTCTTCACATACACAAAATTGGACTTCTCTTTTTTTTCTCTCTCTCCTTTTTTTTTTTTTCAGTCACAAAAAAATCTCCAGTCTCTGAGTGAAGGGAAAACTGCAGCGATTACTCCTGCCTTTAGATGGCTGGGTAAATATTTTCCCTATAAGACCGTATATTAAGGAATGAGGGGGTTTTTTTCTTTTTTTTTCCTCCCCAAAATACTGTTTCACTGTCTCAGCAGCTGTGAATGGTCCTGGTGTCTCTCCCAGTGTGGGAGGCCATTTTGCTGATGCATCATCTCGCCTTTGCTGGAAAAGGATTAGAGACCAACACCATTAACATCAGTGGCAACATTCCCAGGCGTTGCTTCACTGTGCCCTACATCTTGTGTCGTTGCTTATGTTGGAGCAAAATAAACACAGAGTGGTCAAAATACACCACCAGCACAAAATCAGAACTTCCTGCAGCCACCTTTTCACAGTTGTAAGTGACTAACCAAGGGACCAGGCTGTGATGGCTGAGACTTGACCAATTTTGGTTGTGTAGGACCCAATCTGCCACTGAGCCGGGCTCAGAGTTAGTCCAGGGAATTCCACTCCCCATTCAAAACAACCACATGTAAATAGGAAAAAGCCTTTCCAAGTTGTTATTTAGCAGATTCTCTAATTTTCCTAGTCCCGGGAGAAGTGGGCTTTGAATATCTCTTTGCACAGGGAGAGCCAGATAGATTGTCATAACTCCACTAATGTTATATAGCATTTTACCCCACAAGAAGTCCCACTGGAAGCAGTGAGCAAGAAACCCATCTGGTCCAAGGAGGACAAAAGCAAAAGGAATGGAGCTGCCAAATCACACTGGTTGGCTTCCCCCAAGATTTTTCCCAAACCCAAAAAAAGTCCTCCATCACGACAAAACTCCTTTGCGATAGTATTGTCTGGCTGCCGCTGAAATAAATAATGCAAAAAACACATGCAACAACTATAAGAAAAATGCAAAGGAGTAAATTAAGCATTGTTTTCTTGGGGAAAAAAAAAAAAAAAAAAGGCCAAAATGCTTGGTGACAGATTGAACTAATTTAGATAAAAATATGAACTTCTGAAAAGCAAAATCCAAAGAGGAAATAAAAATGTGCAAGGAAAAAATATACAGTAGATGCTGCCATTTCTGCAAGCTTTTGAAAAAAGAAACTGAAGTTTAATTGAAATGTTGAAACACTGTATGACTAATTTTGTGGTATTTACTTCTTCCATGAGAAATTCCCTTACACTAGTGGATCAGCATCATACAACAGTGTTCTGAGAGGTCATTTCCACAGCAATCTTTACTGGTAAGAACTGTGGCTGGTGCATTATATATGATGAATCATGTGAGGGAAAAAAACCCTGAAAAAAATAACAAATTGTTTCATCACAGAACTGTCACTACAATGCTAAAGTAGTGCCAAAACCAGCATGTACTGATTATGAAATTATTATTTCAATTACAAGAGAAGTTATACGTTGTACATGAAAAAGCAAATTCTTCCATTTCTGGGGGGGGTTTATCCTGAGAATTAAATTATGTTTTCCTATACTATTAGCCTTATTTAGAAAGCACTGTGGATTTCAGCACAACCTCTCGTTTTTGCATCCATCCAATCAGCAGTGATGCTGGGTGACAGAATGGCATTATATAGTTTACTGGAATGACAGAGAGGGAATTTACCCAAGCTTGCTTTCAGTTTTCTTCTCTCCAATATACTCAGGAGAAAGGTTGTATGCACTGTGAGACAGACAGAACATTCTTCCTTCTTTTGGCCAACAAAGTTCCTGCAATACGTGTTGTTCTCAGCACAACATCTTTCACTCATTAAGGAAAACTGGGTTTTCTCAAGGTGAATTTTCCTTCTCTCCTTACTTCCACTCCCAATACCCCCTTCAACCCCGGCTTCATTCATCAAATGAGGGAAAAATGAAGCAACTTTGGTTCCCCATTAAGTACCACAGGTCTCCAGTAAGAACATAGTATAGCTACTATGCTCAGCAAGAGGGAGTGAGAGAGAGAGAGAGACGACAGAGTGATCCAGCTCCTTCCAAGCACAACAAACATGACGTTGAGAAATGTGGTTGGAATAACTCTGGATAAGCTTCACCTCAGCTTGGCAGCCAGCTCCCCATAATTTCTGGATAACAAATACAGCACTGGATTAATAGATAAGGCAGGAGGTTTCTCATCCCTTTCATCTGAACTCTTCACTCCAGCTGCTAAGCCAGTGTTTCGGCCTCTAGACCTTGCGCCAGAAATAGTCGTCAATTAGCCCAGAGTACACACAGCATCCAAAAGGAATTAAATCAAAGACACAGATTGTGCCCATCTTGAAAAGGGGCAGTCACCGACAACAGGGTGGGAACACAACATCTTCAACACGAGGGAATTTAAAATATTAATTTTCTTTGGCAACCCACGGTCTCAGACTCCTACATGTTTGGGACAGATGGTGAGATGAATTGCTGAGTGAAACAAGGGTTGCAGAAGTCCATTAGCCTGCACTCTGTTATGCAAACAGAGATGCTATTCCCATAAACTGGCCATGTGTAGGCCGGTTTAGAACCACTCACACCTTGCCTGATGCCAGTTCCCAGCAAGTTCACTAAAACTGAACACAGAGGAGGTTATGTACTTACCTTGGGACCCTTCTCCATTTGCTATCAGCACCCTTCCACATAATACCATGCTTCTCCCTGCATTCTATGGCATTCAAACATGGTATTTAAAAGTAAAATAAAATTATTAGGTGGCTACAGTTATACCACAGAATTGGTTTTCAGGGAAGACATCTAATGCCCCGTGCACCATAATGCAGGAAACACAGAAAAGCTTTATAGGCCTTCCCCTGCCCTCACAGGAGCTGAGGATCTTGGAGCGTCCCTGCATCTGTCAAGTGTGATGTTTATTTCCTCCATGGAACAAGCTATCTTTATGGAATGAAATGACTGCCCTTCATATATTAAAATAACACCTCCTTAGGAGAGGCTTCCATGGGCACTGGCTATAGCCCACTTCATAAAGGGAACATTTACGTTGCAGAAAACTTTCAAGTCAGCTCAGAATTGGAGCAAGACCAATTGGGAAGCATTGGGACCTGGATGTTTCGCCTTTGCTATGAAATTACAGACCAAGCAAAGGCCAGGTTTTGGTTGTTTACTGTTGGGGATTTTTTAACTGATTCTTCCATGCTTCAAAGCCTCATTCCTAGAAACAAAGAAAGCTTAAATGTGGATTTTTAATAGTACTGTTAAATTTAATAGACATTTTGTGCAGCTTTGCGCTGAAATTGTATAATGGTTTATATACATGACTGGCTTCATACCCTGGTGCTTTTAGTTCATGCTAAACTATGTAAACCTTCTGCTGGAAACACAACTACTTCTGTATCCAGGAAGCGGGGCTTTGACGCATAATGTGTAAAAGTGAGTGGGATTTCAACACACGATACTTAAATGCCATTCTTCACCCCATATGGACAATGTATTTCTTGTCAGTTCAACAGGGTTTTCAGAGAAAACAAGCAGAAAACGTCTTTAGATATTAGTCAGCTAGTAAAAGCCTGAATTTTGGAGCACTGCATTAGGTAATCAGCTGTATAAAATGAAAGTGTTTGGGTGCCTTTCTTAAACCTTCAGTGTGCATCCAGACCAGGATATATCAAAGGATTTACATCTTCAGCCTCCTTTCGGGAAAAAAACCCCAACAAACAAACAAACAGAAACCAAAATCTTTTCTCAAAGCAATTCCTTAACTAATATTTTGAAATACAGAGAGATTAAAATCATTCTGTGAGACCTGTTACATTTGGGCTCCTCCACATGAAAGGGAAACTCAGGCAAACAGTTCTTGTAGGTACAGTATCTCATCCAAGAGTCACGAATGCACAAGGAGTGCAGTAAGCACTTGCACCTGGGAGCATCCACCTCCTTTAATGACAGACAGCAGGACCACGCTGACAGACCAGCAGACAAATGGAAGGGCAGGTGTCTGATCCTCCAGACTTGCTTTAAGAGACACAACGGACTGTTTCTGCACCATGAGCTCACAGGACCCCCAGCATTCACTTGCTTTCCATCCATTCAACTAAAATCATATAAATGTGCCAACTGCCTTACCCACAATTCAATTTTTCCCTTATAATCATAGGATCATTTACACACTATCAATACAAGCACAGGGTAAGAACCTGCAAGGTACTTCAGCATTTCCTGTACAAAACATGGGAAACATCAGCACTAAAATGTTGTAGGTTAGAGAGAACAATGTACATAAGAAGTTCAGAGAGCATGAAACTTGCAGACCCATAAATCAGCACTTTTTAGTTCATGAGTTCCCAGAAATTCCAAAAGCAAGTGTAGGATTAAAAGTATTTATCCAGGAAAATTCACTTTTTCAGAATGTAAACATCTGGCATGGGTTTTGACCAAGATATTGCAGGAGTCCTTCTTCTCAGCTCTCCCCACCACGATGTTCTCTCCCTATCCCACCTGGCCCATGGTGCCAGCATGCACTCCCTATAAATTTTTTCTTAATGTGTAAATTTAAGCCTTTTCACTGAATACTGTAAACCTGTGTCTTGCCTAGAAACTTGTGCATTCCCATCCCTAAAAGAATTCATCCATTCCCTTGTGATTCCTATCTTACATTCCTATCACACACCTAGATGTCTGCCTGCTTCCATCCATCACACAGAACACGCCATTCTTCTTCTAAATCATTGCCGGAAATCTGATTTCTTTCCGAAATCCATTACAACCACTCTGGCAAGGAGAATCGAAGCTGGATTTCACAGGCTGACCATGTGCATTCAGGGGTTTCAAAGCTTCAGTTTCCTGCTCGTAGAAGAAACATTTTCTTTTCAACTGACTCTCAAGAATGCCAGAGAAAGCCAGGGGTATCTGACATATTTTGGCTTGTTGTAACTAATACTTCATGGTCTGATGATAAACATAATAGGCCATAAGCTGGGTATTGTGCTGAAACTGTGTGTAAGGCATTAATTGTTGGGAGCTGGAATCAAAATCAGATGGCCCACTTCAGACTGACATAACCCAGCGGGTCGTTCTTCACACCTGAGGGGCAAATAAATCAGTGCTGACCTGAGAGCACGTGACGTTTTGCTGCTTATCACAGCCCTGGTGCAAAGGGGTTGGGAAAGAAACACACACACATGTGAGCACGCACACACATAAACACGTGGAAATTATTCCGGCTCCGTGTTGCTGCAGCAAATACATGGAAATTATTCAGGCTCTGTGTTGCTGCAGCTGCTGAGCTTTTACGTTAGGGACTATTTTAAAGCCCTTTAAAAAGAAACGTTTTTGTCTCAGCTTTAATGTGACTCTCCTTGCGTGCCAATTCACTCCCCCTTTCCTGGGACGTCTCCCTGAGTTAAGAGGAGCATGTCCAAACCCTGTTGTACAGCTCAGAAGCTTTACTAACACAACCAGAACAACACCACCCTGTCAAACGCTGGAGCCTTTATGCGAGTGCTTCACCAGGACAGCTGAGGAAATGAGTACTGGCTGGAGCCAACTGGTCTGTGCACAGCTTGGGAATTAAGGGAGCAAAAGTTACAGGACTGAAAGGGAGCAGGGAGAAAGAGAATTGTTGCTGAAAATTATTTTTGGTAGAAACAGCATTGCTACAACAGACTTTGAGTGTTAGAAAAGGAATCATTAAGCAGAACATACTTTTGAAAGCAAAGAAACTCAGGCAATTAGGATGGTTGTATTAGTTCAAATGTTGTGTGGGAGGAGGTATCATTTGATTGACATTAATTGCCTCTATTAGGGCTGTGTGTACTATACTTCAGCCAGGCACCAACAGAGACATACAATCCAAGGATTAAGCAGAGGACAGTGGCTCTTTTGTAGCTCCTGGAGTGCATTTGGAGCTGAACGACAGTCCTTGAAGCATGGAGTCGGACTGCAAAGAAATCCCAGTGGAGCTTAACATCACAGGTGGAAACAGTCTCCTGAAAGATCTTGTCACCTGCTCTAATTGCTGAGTTTAAATGTTTCAAGGCCTCTGCATCAGTAAGAAACCTCTCTCTTAGGTGCAGTCATAGGGCAAGGTCCATCTGAGCCTCTCTGGCCTATTGGTCTCCTTAGCAAATGTCTCACAGGCACAGATTCATGAAGACATTAACTGGTTGGCTTCCCTTCCAGCCTCACTAACCACACATCCACTAAAAGCAGATGGCCAGAGGAGCAGCGTTTCTCACAGCTGCAGCATGAAGTCCAAATTCACATCTCAGAAGGCACTTGGAGCACTACGCTACCAAAGAAGAAATAAATAAATACTTTTCTTTTCTTCCTCCCCTGATAATATGGCTCAGAGATTTCCTAAAGGCAGAAACAGACTCCCTGCCCACATTCCACAGTCCCAATGAGAAGATCTAACAGCGGGAGAAAATCAACTACAATGTGGCTTTAGACAAGCAGCTTAGACAAGATGTTTAATTTTTAGATAACTAAAATTATATGAGATAAAGCAGTCTCTCATCATTTTCCCATTGAAATAACAGAGCTATTAGCACTTCCCTGTGAGCACATTCTGATGAAAACTTTTAAACATTGTCAAATGTTCAGATGCGTTGTCATAGTGAGACATGAAAGGATCTTCAGAGATGTTCTTAGGGAACAAATGTGTAATTGCAGCAGTAATCCAAGGTGGGTGGATAGCTGACTTCTTTTTTTTAACTCATTGCCAGCAACGATGAAGAATATTGCTTTAGGTTGCCTTGAGAAGACTTTTAGGTTTTTTTCCTTCAAATTTTCTTAGTTGTAGTCAAGTAAAAGTTTTTGTTTTGGAATTCTCAAACTTATGTCTCACTTCATCTCTCAAAGATTTTCCATCCCTTAAACAAAACCCTTTTAAAGACAACTAGGTATATACAACTTCTCAACAAATTTCAAAATTAATTTTATGTTGAAATAAGAAATCTAAGCGTTTCTTTCCAAAAATATCAAAGCAAACCTTTGCCCAGGAGTGGAGAGAGCGAGGGGAGGGCGGGGATGTCACCATTCGGCACAGATTTCCAAACACTCTCTATTAACTCAAAAACTACTTTTCCCAGGAAATAATCTATCTGCTCCCACACATCTGATGTCTGTCTGTGGGCAGGGGGACCCCAGGTCTGATCCTGCCCTTCTTCGGGGGGGAGAGCCCTGTGCTGGATTTACCATCTCTCCATCATGGAGATGGTTTTAACTGCCTGTCCCATAATACTTACAGACAGTCGTAAAAACAGAATTGTCATTCTTGCAATTACATTTGAAGAGCAGTTTTAATGAATGTTAAACAGCTTTAAACATCAAAGTTTTGACTGAAGTGGAAAAATAGTATCTTTACTAGCAGCCCTTTCCCCTTGCTCAAAGAAGACGTGGGGAGGGAGGGAGAGCACGGGTTTTATCGAGGATGTCAGGAACAATTTATAGGAGCTCCATGACCTGCACTTTGAACCGGACTCTCCACCTATGGTCTGTAGCATCCTATAAAAAGACAGGCTGTTATCTCCCTTGCTGCAGCCAGCCTTCCCAACAGGAAGGGCAGGCTGCCTGCAATGCCTGAGGAAACACTCAGACTATTAAAGGCAGGCAAAGGTCCTCCTTTTTATTTTTCATTTTATGTGCACTGTTTGCTGCACAAGATTTCTTTACAGTATCTCCAAAAGAGCAATTTGGGCCTTTTGAAAGTCAGCTCTAGCCATGCCAGCTATCCAGAAGAAAATCTGAAAAGGATTGTCAGCACTGATGCTGTGATTTATTTTGGACTTTATAGATGGGAGCAGAAAGAAGCCACGGTCAGTCTTCACAGCTGTACCCTGCCTGAGGTCCTGAACCACAGACAGCCCCTAACACGCACCTCCCAAAAGCCTTTAAGAATGAGGGCTGCTCAAAGCATGCAATGGATGCTGAAAGGATGCAGCATGGTAGCAAGGGCCACTGTGTCCAAGCCATGGGGGGATCCCAGGGCACCTGGCACTGTCTCTGCCTGCAGCTGAGCCAGCCCAGCAGCCACTCCTTCCCTCGGCTCCCTCAGATATGCAGAACGTCCTGGGCCTTGTGGATATGCAGAAAATTTGGGGATCCTGCAGGAGGAAGACTGGCCACTCGTATTTCCAACCCTATCTAAGCCACGTGCAAAATGGCAATCAGTAACAGGGTCATCGGTTCAACTGGCAATACGTCACCATCGTGGCTAAACTGTGACACACCCCCGGTGAGATCAAGGCTCCTTCTGCACATGATTACCATTTATGTATAGCATGTGATAAAAATTTACAGTATCACAGGGAGGCTGAAGCTGAGACCAGGATAGGAACTATAAAAAGATTTTATCACTGAGAATAGTCAGTTTTGCATAAGGAACAGTTTTATATGAGAAAATATTGATACAAGAACATTTCGCAGAAGTATGCTGATATTGGCAAAATTTCTAGCAAGTAAAATTATCAAAACTTTTGATTTCAGCAAAGCCATATTACAACTGTCTTATGGACAAGAAGGGAGTGGGACACTGCGAGAGACGAGTCAGCCTTAAACAATTTGATGTCATGGAAACAGACCTGACAAGTTCACCACTCAATTTCCTGAATGCATTCTTCCCATTCTTTTTTCACTGAAAATTTAGACATTTCAGTTTACACTGTGACTAGCGAGGAAAAGCCCAGCTCTGTGGTGCTCCCAGTGGGAGAGCAATCAGAGCCCTTGACAAGCTTCATCTGCAATGCCCATACATGAGCGGGACTGATGTTGGGGAGCAGATCAAAGCAGTTCACCTGTGTGAGTCCAGCCTTTCCTCCCAGATCAACCCCAGCCTCTCTCTGGAGAGTGATGGCAACCTCCATATGAAGAAAATGTGCCAGGTGAGCTCAGCAACCAGCCTGCACCTCTCTGCAGACCGATGGTAGGAGGTAAAGGGCTGGCCACAGCTTGGATGCCCTAAACTGCACATGTGCTCATACCAGCATCTCTTTGCCTATAGCAAATGTATGTTTGGCTCAAGGATGAAATCATTCAGCATGTTTCATATGGTTTCTGCTGTTTAAGTTCCCCAGTCCCACTATAAAATCCATGATAAAAGGACATAAATAACCAAACTGGAAACAGCTTCTCTAGAAATCATCCAGGATATTTCTGAGCCATAAATATTCTGTCACTGCTGATTTAATTTCTGGTACTCAGGAAAATGCAATTACAAGAGACAAATGGTGATGAATGCTGAAACCAAGGGTATGTTTTTGACAATGGGCCTGGCTCTCTGTGAGCTGGCATCAGAGCCAGGCCAATAGCCATCCATGTTCTAGCACTGCCAGCTTTTGAAATGTCTCGATTGCACTCAATGCTACAATCCCCTACAAGACATAAATTCATGCAACTGCTCTACTCAGTTATTGCATTGACCACTTGAAAGAGCAGATGTCAGAAGCCCAAATGCTGGGACAATATTTATAAAGAAACTTGTCAATTAAATTGGTAAGAATAAAAGTAGGCAACGTTCACAAAAGCACCCAATAGGGGTTTCCCTTTGAACTCAGCACATTCTCAAATACTACACTGAATGAAGACAACCATCTCTGAACAGCTCACAGGACCTCAGACCTCCAGCAAAGACAGACTGTCATTTAGTTGCTCCAACTGGGAGAAGCTGCTGACCATGAGGAACCTCACACTGTCCTCCTTCCCGAAGGTCTGGCTCCAGTGACAGCAACACAGTCAGCCCTCACGGTGAAGGATGTCGAGCAAGACCTCGGGGGCTTTGCTGAAGCCACACCCATGGCACAGCAACCTCACTGCCTACCTTCTGGGTCGACCATTCAATCTCCAGGACACTGTTTTTTGGTTTTTAGATCGGCAAACTCACTCTCTAATGAAAATATGAAAGGATGGCAAATAAACAGTGGCATTTCAAACCGCCTCTTTAAGCTAAAAGTTTTCTCCTTAGCATTTTTCTCTGGGAGGTGTCTCACTGAATATTTATTATGTCATTTCTTTCCTGTCACACTTCCACTGTGTATTTAGGCTGTGCAAAACACCTTACTATGTTAAATATAATCTCAGGGCTCAACGTTTGCCCAGACACCGCGTTCCTTGCCTCACATGAGCTGTAACCAGTGTAGCTCATTGAAAGCTTCCTGCACAGTAAATACTCATTCATGGTGCATAGCACAGATAAAATCCCTCTTTCCCACAACACCTGGCTCCTGCACGGTAGCTGCAGGGGAAATCAGGCACTTATGTTACAGACTCATCCCAGAACTGATCCATCTCCCCTTAGGGGACAAAGCTACTAATTATTGAGCAAATAACCAGACTCTGCTCTTTTATGTTCCTGTGCATTGAAATACAATACAAACCCTTTGCAGGGTCTGATCCAAAACCAATCTGATTTTGTGGGCTGTGAATCAGGCTCATTGCAAACAATCCCTTACATCTCCCATAAGACAACTGCAGGAAGGGCAGATAACCGCAAGGAGAGCCTCCCTGCACAGCTTCAGAGAGGTGGGAACACAACAAGAAAACCTCCACGTGCAGATTTCAAGCCTTGTGTGTCCTCTGTCTCCTGGGGCTGAGCCAATCCTGACAGAGGATCAGCCTGATGTACTGCCAGGTGGGACAAGGAGGGACAAAAGCTGCTCTTGGAGAATGTGACTTCTGGCTGTCTTTTTCTGAGTGGCAACCACCCAGGGGAGGATCCTTCATCTTGCCTCCTAATTCCAGTTTCTGGTGGGAAAGAGGCTGAGAAACCAGAACTGTGCGAGAGCCAAGGAGCTTGTGAGGGAGTCTGAGGTGGGAGAGTGTTGGGAAGCGTTGTGCTTGATAGTGGACCATGTCCAGTTTTAGGCAGAGATGCTGGCTGAGACTGCAGCCTCAGGGCCACCACAGAGGGATGGAGCCCATGCTGTGATCCCTCTGGAGGACTCACCCCACAGCTGTCCTCGCTGTGCAGCAGAGGTGGGACCAGCTACCTTGGGCTGTATCTCACAACATCCCTCACTAAGAACCCATAAACCCTCTTTTCTCCAGCCTTCACTGACAACCCTCAGGATGGTCCACAACAGAAACCTCAGGGAGGTCAGAGGACCCCAGGAAACTTGGGGGAAAAACGTTCCGCCGGGACCCCACGCACTCCCATCTTTCCCCTAGATTAATTCAATCTGCCTCAGCTTCCAGCCAAATCAAGATATGGGCTCATCTTGCTAAATATAGCTCTCGAGTAATTTCCTGCATATTGGGACCGAGTCACTTGGCAACTGCTGGATCATGTGTAACAAAAACATGGGGCAGTGGCGGACGCCTGTGGCTGCCCATAAACCATTAGCGGCGAGGTCAGCAGCCCCCGACCTGATTGTGTAACCCCGAGCATTACCATTCCTCGGTTTGTTTTCTCTTCCTCTCAGGAGGACGGTAGAAATTTTTAGGAACAGGGAAAGGGCATCCAGCACGATTCGCCTGCCATTTCCCAGCAATCTTCTTAATCCTGCTCCTTTCCGTAAGGCTGCTCTTTTCCCAAGGCCCTCCTCGAAAGAGAGACGGAGGTGTCCCGAGAACTTAAAATGTATCGCCTTAAAGTATCATCTTAAAGTCTTAGTATAATGTCTTTACATTGCTTGCCATTCCCCAGTAACTTATTCCATATGCTTAAGCACTCTCAGCATAATATGTCTGCCGTATTCCCATCTAGCTTCCCAGGGTTTTCAGACTATCCTCCAATTTCTGAACCCCTTGCCAACGTGAGTCATCTGCCCTTCAGGAATTTCTAAGTCCTCTTAAGTATATAAAGATGAAACCAAAAGAAGAATCAGAGTCTACATCCGTCTAGTTAACTATTCTGTCTGCCATGTTGACTGAAAGGGAAAGCGAATGAAAGAAAATGCCACATGGAAAGTGGTCGCTTTTCATGGCACATCCTCCTGGTGTCTGGAAACCATCACTTCAAGGACTGCCTGAACTGGAGGTCACACCAGGACCAGGAGCTGCTCATGGACTTACCTTCCATGAACGTGTCTACTCCCCTCTTAAATCCATCTGTACTCTTGGCCTCCACAATATCCTGTAGCAATGAGCTATTTAATTATGTGATATGTGCCACAGTTCTTGCAGTCCCTCCTCACTAGGTGAGATTAACATCCTTAAAGCATTCCTCATGGAGACTGTCTATCACCTCATCATCCCAGACAACCGCTTCCAAAAGCAATAATGTTTGTCCGTGGTCCCCGGTTGGAACAATGTTCCTGACGAGGGCAGACCGAGAGCCAGACGCCTTAAAAACACCACCTGGGGATACTGTAGCACATCAGTAGTCAGCCTAGTCCTCTGTTCTGTGCCTGACTCCTGGTGATGCCAACATTTCCAGAGAAAGCTGCGAGCAGTAAGTTCAAGTATCCTTCTCAGAGGAACAGAGTATTAATATTAACCCTGACGAGTCAGAGGTGAATTCATGTAGTGAAGCAGAACAGTTGACAAAACTGGGTATTCTTGTTATCCATGGAAATATCACAAGTTTTAGAGTTCGGTGTTTGTTTATTTTTAATTTCTGCTAAGTTTCTGATCTCAATGAGCTCTCCTGAAGCAATGAGCTCCCCTTTTTAATTACATACTCTGTGAAAAATTACTCTTTTATTAGCATTTCTTTCATCACCTTTCTATTTTAATCAGATGTCCCCTTCTCTGTTCATTATGAGGCGGGGTAAATACAAGTTTCTGATCTCCAGACTATGTATTTTCTTCTACTTACTCATTCCAGCTCTTACAATTTACCCTAGGAGGTCAGCAGGCATTTCTGTTCTGCAGCTTTGCCCTGGGCTGTTTCAACAATAATTTCCAGATTCATTTCCTGACGACTGTTGCTTTTAGCCCACATTTCCTATGCTGGCTCCCACATAGCCTTAGCCCTGTTGCCATTGCTCTGCATGTTTGCCACCTGCAGCTTCACTTATCTCAGTGATCTGTCACACTTTGAGCATTGTCTCCACTTGGAGATGCAGATGGGCTCATTCACAGACAGTGCAGATAATCCAATGAATATTATGCACAGGACTAGAAGGGATCCAGTGATGCAACGCAGTGTAAATCCACACTTACTGACTTCCACCACGGGCATGTCAGGTCTACCCATTCTCACCAGAATCCTGAGCTGGGGAACTCTACATATGGGATCACCCATTCCTCTGATTTATCACTGCAACCTCCAAGGGAGGTTAACTCTGTCAGATTAATCAAACTGACTTGTAGAAACTGAAATTGTATCAAATGATACCAAACTAAATCTCTGTTCTTCATTAAGGTCAATAATTTACTCCATTAGGAGTTGTTATGCCTAAATAATGATGGATGAGCCTCAGGAAGCACTGGGAGGTGTTTTGGAGGAAACATTCACATCTTCAGCTGCTGATTTCAGCCTCAGCAATCCTGCTGGGATTAGGGTCATATCTGGCCATATGAAACCATCACACTTTGCATGGTTTCCAGCTGGAGACGTTAACTCATTCCAGGCCATCTGCAGGTCAGGCTCATTCCAGCATTCATGTGTCCAAATGGACTCAGGTTTGCTGAGAGGTTCATGGGACCCCGAGGAACCTCACCTGAATTCATGTTCGCAAGAGAGGATTTCCTTGCTGGACTGCACCTAAACTATCGTTATTAACTAGTGAAATGAGAAGTGAATGTCTCCTCATTTCCTGATTAACGAGATTTTTCTTTTCCTACAGTTGTTTTGGATATTCTTGTCTAATTTTGGACAGGAGGCCCTCTTTGTGCAACACAAGCACCCTTCCAGTAGAAGTAAATCAAGGCTAAATCTCTCTTCCACCAAGTGTCAAAATAAAGTGCAGGGAAAATGGTGTTTGTGCTTTTCAAAGGCCACATTTTTCTCATTAATTTCACAGAACTTGAGTAACAAACTCCTCTAGTAGCTTTAAAAAAAAAAAAAATCACATCCCACTTATCTTAGCCATCTAGCAATCTTATGATCATTAAATTACACATTAAATTAAATGGAACAAACGTGGATGAGCCAAGAAGGAACTAGGCAATGTATTTTCGCAAAGTATTCCAATGAAAAAGGGTATTTCTCACTAAAAACTCATAAATTGTGAAAAAGTTGCTGTGACAACTAAAATCAGTGATGAAAAACGTTGAGACTTTTAACAGCTACTACATATCTCTGAACACCCTTAACCTGAGGCCAGGCTGTTTGCCATCTTCCCCCATGAGATGGTGAGTTCAGCTGCCCGAGCACTCCTGTCTGATCTCAGGGAGTCACACTGCTGCAACACACTGCTGGTTGTTGACTGCACATAACTACAGTGTCTGAGCTAGCACTGGGTGAAACCACATCCCATTATGCCAGTGAAAATGTAGTAAAAAAATACTGCCACGCCACTTTTAGGGTGAGAAACTAGAAAGGGCCTGAGAAGACTTGAGTTTGCAACCCCACCCTCAAACACTTGGAAAGAGTTCAGATACTACAAAGATGGGGCCAGACAGACTTTCCTTCAATATTTCAATAAACAAAATTCCCAAGCCAAATCCCTGGTCTTAAACAAATGAAAAGAGAATAAAACTTCCCCTTCAGTGTTTTGGTGGAACACTGTTTTTCAATGAACACTATGTTTCAGTGAATGGCAAAACTGCTTCAGTAACCTTGAAGGGATTCCTCTCCAGATACACAGACCAGACCAGACCAGACCTCAAGCTTGGCTTGAAACTGCTACTTCTACTCTTACTGCTGGGAGGGATTTAGGAGTTGGACAGCACTAACGCAGGACCACAAGGTCTGAGGAGCTTGAGGAGTGAAGGACACCTTAAGTAGAAAAGGACTCTGGAAAGGGATTGCTAAACAGTTCTGGGCTATTATAAAACTTCCCAAAGGAATTGAACAAAAATTACTCATCTGCTGGATTCCTTTTTGTTGTTTAAATCAACGTGAAGTTACCAGGTACTGTTTTCCACCTTCAGGAGTACTGCAAACCTCTTCTTCTACAGCTCTTGGTAGGCTCACTCTTTAGGAACTTCTATCACTGCTGTAAAGTGTTTATTTAGCAGTTTCAGAAAGGAGATTTCAAGACATAGCAGCAAAAGGAAAAGGGGACAAGGCAAGGCAAGGCAACAGCTGCAGATTCAACACTGGCAACAAAGTCACAAAGGCAGAGCAGGTGAATGTATTTCTCACAAAGAATGTCCCAAGGGAGGCTACAGATGTGGGAGCTGGTCCTGCAGGATTCCCTTGGGATGCCTAAAATAAATGCCCAGTTTGTGGAACTCTCGGTCCGACTCCCCCAGCACAGAAATTACGTGACAGCCCCGTCGATCGAGCCTGAATGACTGGCAGAGACCCATCGGAGGCAGCAGAAGTCAATTAAGTCTCTGCTTACACACAGCCTTTCTGAGCCAAGCTAAATTTTTATAACCCCAAACGTTCTGTTTCAAATTCTAAACTCACACTTTCACATCCCTTCCAGTAGAAAATATGTGAATTAAACACATGTGTAAGAGACAGACAGACACACTCACTAAGAGCACCTTAGGAGACCCTGACAGTAACTGGGGGGGGGGGGGGGGGGGGAAAGGGGGTTGGAGTTTTTTTGGACAGCAGGAGGAGGCAGGTTTGGTTTTTACTATGAGCAAGTAGAAGGACTTGGTGTAGAAGGGCCATGTTGCAGAGCTGAGAGCCCAGTGGGACAGGAAGAAGTCACTGCCCTTTAAAAAAGCCAGAGATGAAATCAATGCAATGGCTCCTCAGATCTCCAGGAGCTAAGCAGGGTTTGGTGACTATCCCATCACAGTTCTCCAGGGCCCCATCCTGAGGAGCTGCCTTAGCTCACGTTTCACCTTTTCTAGGCATCGCTTCTTACTGCTTCCAATTAACTCCTGGTGGCTGGCCCCAGCACAGAAATGGGGGATCCACCTGGTAACAGCTACCCTCAGAAAAGTTCAGGCTTCGGGCTCTTTTTCCATAAGCAGGCAAGTGTTCAAATACTTATCCAAAAATACAGGTACAATCTGGCAGTACAGCTCACAGGAAACATCCCTCACGCGGGAGTTTCAGCACTAGCTGTTTCTAGAGGTGCCAGAAATACGAGGGGCGGAGGGAGTGCTTTCCTAATAGTATTTGGAATATTTCTCACATCATTATGAATGTAGCTGGGAGAATAATTTATATTGAATCATTTTAATTAATTTTGCTATTTATTTTTTGGGTGACTAACACACACCCTCAACTACCTTACATGTACTTAAAAATTTCTTCCTCAGTAATAAGGATTGGGAATAATGGGGGAAGAGGCTTAATTACATGCAATTTGAGGGTTCATTTTATCTTTGAGACAGGAGATTTTTCAGTGGGTTCTTCTTGTGACTCACACACTGCAATTCGACACTGTGGTGTTTGTCACATTTTGGCTCAAATTTCAACACCAGCAGGTGCCACTTCAAATCTGGAAGTGGTTATCCACAAGCATCTTTTAACTGTCACAAACCTTGCTATGTTAACAAGGAGACTTGCTGGTAATCACAGTGAACCCAAAAGTAGTTCACACACTCAGAAGAGTTAACCTTCAACGCTAACAAGAGGGTACGTATTATTTACAGTCTCACAAAAGCAATGCATAAAAGAAAAAGTATTTCCTCATAGATGTGATTTATTTTGCTGCATGTGTTTATGAAGGAGGCAGTTTCACACCAAGAAACGGAGATATAAAGTCATCCAAGGCCAATTCCTCCTTCACGGAACTCAGAGTCGTAAGATGTATTTCAGTAAGTTGAAATACCTGCCCCAGATCTATGTGATATAAGGACAAATCCTTTATGGGTGAGGGGTTCAAGGCTTCTAATTACGACCTGTTTTCCTTAAAGAAAAAATCAGCTCTGTCCATCTCCTGTCAGTAGAGCACTTGGCTCTGCTTTCTGCTTCAAGAGAACAGACCCAGCCCTGCTGCAGCCTCTGAATGTTTCACTGGGGTGGTGACAAGCCTTTGTGCTGTTTCCTCAGAAGAGGACCATGATACTTGAACCAGATGTCATCACTTGAAGCCCACATGAGTTGTAGGACTTCCTCTCTCTGTTAAGTGGAAGATATATTCTTTAGCAAAGTCTTTTATCTGCCTGAATGCAGTTCAGCCAGCCTGAGTTTCTTCTAAATGCCTTCCATCTGCTTTCGATTTGACTCTCACAGGCTTTCAAGGTAGATATATTCTTCTATTTTGTTTAATTACTTCATCCACACAGAGATACCTTGCTGTGCCAGGTTTTTTCTGCCTGCTCTTCATTTTGGATACAAGCTGAGGACCCACTTTTCTGAGTTTCATTATTTTGACTCATCTCTACCCACCCAACTGTGTTCCACAGATGCTGATGTGCAGTGCACACCTTGTCTCTATGAAGCTGACTCCCAGAAGAGGGAATTTCAGCAGGTTACAAAGAACAGTATGAAGGTACCACAATTTGCCAGAAGGTAATTGTTTCTTAATCTGCATACACTGTAGGAGAGGACTGTGATTTTTTTTCCTAACCTGTGGAAATGCAGGAACTGACAGATACATCACAACAGTGGTGCCTCTGAATCCAGTATCCTGTCACAGGCAGTATCAGCAAATTCATAGGAGAAAGCAGAGATTTCTATAGTGCCCAATTAACAGAGAGTATCATCCTAATCAAAACTATAATTCTCCAACAGTCCACTGACTGCAGTCCTCCAAAACCACATCACAGGTGTGATGCCACAAAAGCCAAAGGGTATCTTAGACAAGTATAAGGAGGAGATACAATTTTTTGCCAAAAAATTTTTAAATCCCAGTTTGATACCTTGAAATCATCCTTCAAATCCCACCCCAGCACTGTGGATTTAAAGGTTCTCTGTGAAGTAGGGCAATCTTGTTGTTCAAGTTCTCTGCATGTATTTCATTCTCCCAAATGCAACAAATCCATCCCTCTTTTCCATCACAACAGTCCTACCTATGACAGTTTGCTGTGCTGGGTATTCAACTCAGTTTCTCATGTTTTCACTCACTAAGTGTGATCTTCTAGCTGGTATAAATGGAAAACACACTGGAACCTTTGAATCTGTGCCCATATACATTAGTGGATTTTTTTTTTTTTAATTTGGAAGGAAGGCTTGATGAGACCTTGACATCGTAAATGGTGCACTGTGTGAAAGAATTGCTCAAAGCAAAGCTTTTCCAGGAAAAACAGATGAGAACACTTGATGTGGAGGGAAAAGCATCTCATGGTCAAGAGATGCCCTACATAATAGAGAAGATCCTGCGAGGCCAAGGTTCAAGAGAGGTGGAGAACAGCTGTCATTGATGAAAAGTGATCACTGAAGGAAAATATGCCTTTCCCATAGATGTTTATAGGCAATTTCTGTTCATAAGCATCTAAGAAGAAGAGCCAGTCAAAGGAGAAGATGCTTCGAAGACAGCTGTAGCCAAAGATTATCACTAAATGACACAGGCATCAGAAATCCAGACTGAAAAGTGGGAATATGAAAAAAAAAAAAAAAAAAGAAAGTCTCTTAATCAACATTTCCCCCCCTACCACAAAATGTAATTCAATCTATTTAGTTAGAAAAACATGGCTTATTGCAATCTGAGTAATTTTTATGTCTTTATGTACCACAAGACGTAAACTAATCTAGTTAGAGAAACATGGTTTCACTGCATTCTGAGTAACAGCCCCTGCTTTTCTACACTGTGATATGTTTTGTGTTGTTTTTACCACTTTCTCTGCAAGCCTAATGGGTTTCAGGTCACCTCAAAAACTCTTGGCCACTCCCTTCTGGAGACCACTTGGATTTCAGAACACATGAAAAACCCTCAACGCACTGCAGTGGAAAAACAATTTGTAACAACATTTCCTGAAGCAATAGGTTCCAACCCATTGAAACTCTATTTACCATATGCTTGAAAGACTCCAGGAACAACAGAAAGTCGTGCATGGATGCCTCTCTGCAAACACAAGTCAAGTAAAAATAGATCCTTCTGACCACCATCCAGCTGCACTTGTGGAAGCCATTTTTAGCTTTTCTGAGTATCTCAGCAAGTATCTCCTCAATGCTCATCATTTTATACCTAGGAAACAGTTGCTCTTACCCCGTGGAAAGACAACGGAAAACATTAGGGCAAGTTCCCAGCTGACTTCCTTGGGGCTTGCAGGCACATCTACCAGCAGAGGAACCGCTCCTGAGCAGCCTGGGCAGACAGTAAAGTCTGCGTGGAGAAAATACACACACAAAAGTGCAGACATGCTGCAGTGCCACATGCCAAGCAGGTAAATGTCCCCCACCCACCAACCTCCCACATCTGTGCAAGTGTCTGGCTGGGAACATCTGGTGAGGTTCCCTTCCCTGAGGCAATCTCACAAGTGCCTGAGTGCCATAAGTATTTTCCATACACAGACCCACCAAATGTGTGTTTGGTTTCTGTAAGTTCGTCCACAGAAGAAGGCTGACCACCAAAAGCTGTCATTTTGTTGTCATTTGTAAGACAGCAAGTCAAGCAAGTTTCCTGAAACCAAAACTGTCCAAGAGAGATCTGTGGCCAGCGTCTGCACAGCAGCTGACCACTAACGTTTACCAACACCTCACACCTCTGGTCAGACAGCTTTGTTTTGCAAATATTGCCCTTAGAGGTCTCAGCTTAGACAGGTCAGAACTTTTGTTTGGTTAGGATGAGTACTGGGGAGCATTTAATCTTTCTTTGGTTTGGAAAGTGCGTTAAAAACATGTAGGAAAGGACTCATGAAAGGATTTACTATTGGGCTAACTCTGCTCTCCTGGAAATTACTGATAAAACTGCCAGCATGGTTTAATAAGTTGTGTTTGAGAGGGGTTTTTTTAAATATTTCTTAGCTGAGTACTCCGGAGCAAAGGCAAAGGGAGAGAGCTAACCACTGTCTAGAAAGGAGTTACAGAGAAGATGGAACTGAGCTCCTTTCAGAGGTGTCTGGAAAAAATTACAAAAGGCAATGGACACAAACAGCATAAGGTAGGTTGCAACTGGATATCAGGAAACAAAA
Source organism: Empidonax traillii (assembly GCF_003031625.1). Lineage (NCBI taxonomy): Eukaryota > Metazoa > Chordata > Aves > Passeriformes > Tyrannidae > Empidonax > Empidonax traillii. The sequence continues at coordinate 2,664,074 of NW_020955208.1, forward strand.
CTGTTCACAAGGAGAGTGGTCCAGCACTGGAACAGGGGTCCAGAGAGATCTTTGTCAAATCTCTCCTTAGAGACTTCCAAACTTCAACTGGACCAGAGCAACCAGACCAGACTTTGAAGTGAGCCTTGCTTTGAGCAAGAAGTTCAACTAGTGACCTCCAGAGTGTGCCTCCAAGCCAATCCTAGGTCCTGCATAAAACTAGACAAATTTTTTATACTAACATTACCAGTGTCCTTTGTATCTTCCCTCTCTGGGTGTGCCTGGTCTTATTTCTGAGGAAAAGCAAAGCAAAATACAATTGCATCATTACTTTTAAGGGGCATGTCCAAGACTCGAATATTCATGTGTAACTCAGCACATTGTGCCAGTGAGAGTTTTCATTTGCTCAGAAAACTGTTTCAATGTTTTAAAAGTAAACACAGCCAAACTTGAATAACTCATGGACCCACTGGTTCTAGGTACTGTGGTCAAATGCAGGTCACATCACTGCTGCTCCAATATTTTTCCATCTGATGCCCATTCAAAGGATTCCAGGAAATAAGCTGCTGTGCATACACATTCATGCCACAATTTATATCAATTAGCACCTGTGCCTGGAGTTCTGACAGTAAGGATAATTGAAATGTTTTTAAACAAAACTGGATATTAGGAAAAAATTTCTTTACTGAAAGGGTGGTCAGGCATTGGAACAGGCTGCCAAGGGAAGTGGGGGAGTCACCATCCCTAGAGGTATTTAAAGGACATGTAAATGTGGCATTTAGGGACACGTGTTGTGGTGGACTTGGCAGAGCAGGATTA